>NC_045439.1:22395572-22554406 GCF_002776525.5 Piliocolobus tephrosceles
GAGGCAGGAGAATGGCGTGAACCTGGGAGGCGGAGCTTGCAGTGAGCTGAGATCCGGCCACTGCACTCCAGCCTGGGCGACGGAGCAAGACTCCGTCTCAAAAAAGAAAAAAAAAAAAAAAGAAAACGTCCCTTGACATAGGGAATTCCAAAGGAAAAATCACTTTTGGTTTGTTTTTTATCACTTTAAAGACCACTTTGTGAATATGTTTCAGTAGAAAACCTGTCTAGCCTGTAAATACTTTGGGTGCGTTTCATGATTCCCTCCCCGGACCAGGATGGAAAGCCAAGTTTTGCTTAGGGTTGACTGAATGTCTTGGCGTAAGAACCTTGGCATTTGGCAGTTGAATTTCCAGACCTTTAGCTGACTGGCATTTTCCTCTACAGTTTACTATGGTAGTTTGGGGAAAGTGTATGTTAAGAAATAAACTGCCAACTTGAGTGTGCCTAATTATGCAATTAGGTGAACCATTGCAAACTTTATAGCATTATTGGATGAAAGCTATTACTTGCTGCCATACAAGTGCTGTGAGGGGGAACCAAAAAAATGTTCCCACAGCCAACATAGGAGGAGCCAATCTTGCAGTCTGAGATATGTAGAAATGCAGCGCCCATTAGAAGATACTGAATGCCAGAACAGTGAGCTGATGGAAGAAAAGAGTTTTTGAGTGTGATATCAAAATGAAGGACACAATATGTTAGCTTAGGACAACCGTATAACCATTACACATTTTACATTAAGTATTAACTATAGGCTCTGAAGGACATCTCTAGGATGCTTGGTGACTGTAACTAACTTTTAAGTGGAAACACTACCCATAAAATTAAAAAAACAAAAACAAAAACAAAAAAAATGGAGTCCGAGTTTCTAAGTCTTCCTATGTATTTAGCAGTACCAGTAGAATAAAAAGAAAATTTAAAGTCATCCTTAATTTTTAGAATCCTGTTGACTCCACCAAGTTTTAGCCCTTTTATGGAAAAGTATAGCTCTTTAACACAAATATATAATATCATCACACACACATACAGACACACAAACAAACATTTTTGTACAGATACAAATTCTACTCTGAATATTGGTAAAAGTAGTAAAATTAAATAATGTAAAACAAAGAAAACCCCAATTTGTATCACAAGACCTGGTTGAAATCTTGATATCTTGATTTACCTGCCAGCTGTATAGATGTGTGTATGTTAGATGTGTGTATCTATGGTTTTCTCATTGAGCAAGAAGAGCCAATAACCCAGATCTCTTGTGGAAATTTTATCAATATACACCTGCATTTCTTTCCCACCTTCTCAGATGCTGACATCTTTACTCCACACTAATCTTTTACTGTGATGACTATTTATATTATGTATTTGTATCATTATAAAACATACAATAAATTATGAGTTACATAATTTATTTATACAATTATGTATGCCATTGTAATTATATTTAATCCCTATGTATCCACATATTTGATGTACAGAGGAGCACTGAATAGAAGGATAGTGGCACCGGGGCCAAGGCCACTTTGCTCTCGATACTCATCACTCCTGCTTTGGCTCATGTACTGCTTTCATTGAACAACACCGGGAGACCTTGGAGTATGATCTGGAAACCAGAGTCATAAGCAGTTATCAATTAGGAATAAGATGGAAAATTCTGTGTAAAATATCAGAAAAATTCAAATGTAGGAGTTTATTAAATCATATACTCTGGTAAACAGAGAGTTTAAGGCTGAGAAAATATTTTGATATTTGAAAACCTCTTAATAGAAATTATGTTTTGTAAGATTAAAAAAAGGAAAACTGAATTATCATAATAGCCACCAAAAGAATTTATTGAATTTATTTTTCAGAATAATATAGAGGTTTATATGAATATTTGTGAATATTTTTAAAGCTGTTATAAATGTAGACTGCAATGTACCATTCATAATAATGGTTTCTGGCAATATTAAAGATTTCCATGTAAAGCTAAGTTAATAATCTAATTAAATATTTTAAAATATTTTTTATATAATTGGGATGGAGCAACCTTTGCTAGAATGATACTTAGGCCAGAAATCTTGCAATTCTTATTATAATCTTTATTTGATTGAAGTTTGAATATTTTAAAAGGTTATTTAGTCATTAAGAGTACATTTTATAGGATTATTACATCATTTTAGAAGCAGGTAAAATTTAGGAAAAATATTTACAACACATGCAATAAGCACACATAAAATATTCTTTAATTATTATAAATAATTATTATATATCATTTTAAAACACCAATATGCTAATGATCAATAGGCATAGAATATGAATAGTTAGTTCATATAAATAAAAATATCTTATAATCTAAAAACATAAATATTAATGACCAAAGTATTACAAAGTTGATATTTTTCTCTATCAAAGTGACAAATGCGAAAATAGTACCCATGGTTAGCAAAGTGGAAAGCAGACCAACTTACAATAAGAATTAATTGATTCATTCTTTCTGATTGACAAATTGGCAGTATATACCTATAATTAAACTGGTATACACTTAGAGTCAAAAAGTCTACTTCTAGGAATTTATCTTAATAGCAATGCAGTAAACATAATTGAACAAAAATGGGATCTGCTTCTCTACCAAAATATTTAAAATAGCAAAATCTTTTTTCAAATTTTCAAATTTTTTTCAAAAAAAATTTTTTGAAATTTTTTTCAAAATTTCAATTTAAATTGAAATTCATTTGAGATCATTATAGACATGTGGTAAATCCACATAGCAAAATATCATTCATAAATATGGTCTTAGAAAAAATCAACTAGACATTTTGAAGGGAAACTGTAGATGAAAGAGGGGATCATGTACTGCCTTATTTTATTTTATTTTATTTTATTTTATTTTATTTATTATTATTTTTTGAGATGGAGTCTCGCTCTGTCACCAGGCTGGAGTACAGTGGCACGATCTCTGCTCACTGCAACCTCTGCCTCCTGGATTCAAGTGATTCTACTGCCTCAGCCTCTCGAGTCGCTGGGACCACATGCATGCGCCACCATGCCCAGCTAATTTTTTTTTTGTATTTTTAGTAGAGACGGGGTTTCACCATGTTGACCAGGATGGTCTCGGTCTCTTGACCTTGTGATGTGCCTGCCTCAGCCTACCACAGTGCTGGGATTACAGGCATGAGCCACTATGCCCAGCCTGTTTCATTTATCAGACTAGATGATGAGCTACCTGTTTGGGGAAAGGATAAAACCATTATGTGCTATGCCTCATGGACATGCATGCATATGTGAAGGGCTAAAGGTGTGAACCCTTTGTGGACCAATGTCAAAAACATGTAAGTAGTTTGAAGAGAGAGAGGAAATGAGTGAAAGAGATAGAGATAGAAAGAGAAGGTAAATTAATGATATGAAGTGATGCATTGCTTATTGGTTTGAGGGCATGCAAAGAATAAAAGGAGTGGACAGAGAAGGCAGCACTACTTATCTTTGTATTTTCTATCCTCTTTTTATTTGACAAAAACCACTTCTTATAATGAGAAAGATAAATCAAATTCTTAGTTAATCACAGGATTAGAAAAAATGTTTGTAAGAGAGCAACACGTATTTTAATGAGTTCAAGTTTCAAGGGCCAATTACATATTAAGTAATTTGTGGCTAGGATTACTAATACATTGTCAATATTTCAAGATAGTATCAAATGTCAGAGGTAAGCAAATATACCAAAATTTAATAATGTAGTAAGAGATTACTTGTGAGCCTTATAAACCTGTAATCTCATTATCAGTATTTTAAGGATTCTTGAAAGATTCATTAAGTAGATGTTTGGGGAGCTGTTGGCAAAGCAAATAGAGATGTGGATAGAATAAAAGAGATTCAGTCTTCAGTTCAGAAAACAATTATAAAATATTTGTTTAAAGGCATGCCTCCTTATGTCTCTTTCACTGGGAGTGAGACATAAAGATGAAAATGATAAGATTTTCCTCAATCATTATATAATCAAGTTGAAATAATGATAGATTAAAAAGTAGATAAAATATACATTGATAACTGTAATGGAATACAAGTTATATTGCTTGCAAAAAGGGGTGTAATAAGTATTGCTTCTTCTTTGAAGCCTTCTCCATTATCCTTGGCCAAAATTAATTTTCCCATAATCCAAGTTCCATGAATCATCAACCAGAATTTACATTGAAACTGAAAGACCAGGATGATTTTACCACATAAACAATGAAAAGTATCTTTAGGTAAAACAAACTATCATAAAAAATAAACTGAGGTATAAAATATAAATGTTTTGTAAACATCCAGTATCATGAAGTTATTGTGTCTGTAAGTAGAGTTTTATGAAATGGAACAGAAAAGGGAGGTGTATGCAGATTGAAGGACTTCTTACTGTAGACTTGAACATGTGTAAATATTCATAGTCTATGAATGAAATATGTAAACAACTATATTTGAAGAAGGGAAAATGTCTTAGAGAGAGTGTGCTTTGGAATGGAAAATACCAAACATAGCAAACGCAGGTCATTACCAACATTGGAGCTGATGACAGTATGAAGTAGCATGATGGGAGAGACAATGATACACAAGGGAAATCATCAATATTTTGCAGAAGAAAGGACAGAACATGCTAAATAATTATAAATCTTCAGATAAGAACATATTTGTGGTAGATATTTTGTGGATATGGTAATTTTTTTATGAATATCCTCATAGAAATCTCTAACACATTGTTGGGAAAAAGGTCATAAACTATACTGAAAGGTATTTGCATTAAGATAAGCCAGGTTATGCCAACAAAAGAAATAACCCTTAAGCTTCAGTGATCTTACATAATAAATGTTAATTTCTCATTCACTTTTCATTTCTAACGTATCCAACAAAGGTCACTAAAGTAATCTTCTCTGTCCAGAGGTTCAAGAATTTGAGCTGATGACAATGACAACTCCGGTATCATATAGCCTGACTATTAGAATACATGTTATCTAATATTCTGGTGTCAAGGAATGAGACAGTATTGAGGGCCCCATGTTTTTGGTTGTACTCTGTTGCAGAGATGAAATACGTAACTTCAACTTACAGTCCAATGGCCAGAAGTAGTACCATGGTCCTGCCCAGCTGAAAGAAGGCTGACAAATGTCAGATAAGCACATGGATTCTCTGTGCACAAAATGTATTTCTACCACAAGAAATCAGGGTTAAAGAAATGAATCTATGAATAACCAAAGATTGTTAATGCATCTGTGAGAATAAATCAGATACCTTATGATAAGAGTAATAGCCAATAAAAGAAGAGAGTTGAATGTAGCACTGTATTTACTACAGGAAGAAAAACAAATGAAGAAAATGGAAACAGGCAAGGATGAAAGTAGTGAGCTGAGACTACTGCCATGGAAGTCAAAAAAAGAAAGTTGTAAACAGTGGAGGGGTTCAGCAATGTCAAGTGGAGCAAAGAAATTGCAAAAAGACAGAAGGTCTTTGGATCTTTCACGTGCAAGCTAGAGAAACTATTTCAAAAGAAGAAGTATAGAATAATCTTGATGGTAACTTACAGATTGCAGATAATGGATGGCTACACGGGTTGAGAAGTGAAGACAGTGAATATAAATTTAATTTTCTCATAAACCCAACAAATCCCAACAACAGGAATCCTTAGGTAAATATCTTCATTTCTCTTAAATTCTATTTGTTGTTCTATAAAATGAAGGCCTCTAAAAAGCTTAATTCCAAGCTTGCCTCCAGCTCAAAATATAATACTGATAATACTAACAGCAACAATAATAATTATGAACTCTTAATTGTTAACGATGTGCCAGGTATCGTGCTCAATATTATCTATGCACTATCTTATATATAATTACATTCACATTTCAAAAAAGAGATTAATGAGATTAAGATTAAATGTTCTGTCCAAAGTCACACATTTGTTATGTGGATAAATTTTAATTAGAGCCCGAGGTCATATGTTTCCTTACCCATAATTGATGACAGATTAGATGCATGCTATAGGTAAGTCCTCTATTGATCTTGACCATATATTAAAATTATGCTATCCTTATCAATAAATTTTAATATTGATTATGAAATTAATAGATCATTTAACAACTATTTATAAAGCATATTAATTAGCAGACCAATGAGAGATTAGAGGGAAGCTCTAGCATTTGACTCTGTCTTCTCTAAAACTTCATGAATGACTTTGACGAGCACAGGTAAGAATTGGTGTTTATTAAATCTTTGTCTTGGTGAAGGGAGGAATCTTGTGGAGTTTGAAACTTACTGAAGTTGCAGAAGTAGAGAGCAGCGATGACTGGCTTAATATTTCTGCTGAAGAAGACCCAGATATTTAGCTGACTGAAAATTCCATGAAGAAAACACAGTCAAGCACTGCCAATCGTACTGATACAATCAATTAATGCATGGGAAGGGCCTAGGTAAAGGGCACCAATGATCCCTTTGAATGTAGTATTAACTGAATAGAAGACATCTGGACTTAAGACATAGTCACTACATTTTAAGAGGAACATTATAACCTGGGGTCTGTTCAAAAGAGAATTACCAAAATGGTCTTGGCACTGGAAGCCACCTCAAATGGAAAAAGATTGCAGATACTGAGAATATTTAGCTTGGCAAAGGTAAAAATTGAGGAGTTACAAACACTTGAAGGGCTAACATAAGAAGATACTGCAAAAATTAGAAAATATATTTCTTTATTGAGTTACACATGGTACTATGTAACTTTCAATTTTAGGTTTAAGTTTTATCTTCTGTATTTAGAATAAATCTGATACATAGAGTTACAGCTGTCCAAGGGAAATGAGCTGACATTAAGATAACCAAAGTTTTTAGAGTGTTATGTAAGTAGGGACACAGTATTATTCATTTTTCAAATTGGGTCACTGTAGCTAGTAAAGAGTGCTGATAATAATTATCCTCAGAAAATATGTGTAAACTTGAGTTGTCTCAGGTAAAGTGGCGTTTTTCTGTCTTATTGAATTATCCCAGCTACTATATAGGGTCCATAGAATCATTGCCTCTATTTTACAGATAAAAAATCTGAAGTCTTATCATACATGTAAAATCAAACTGATAGTATGTGGCAATCAGAATTCAAATCTGATTCCAATTTCCACGCTTTATTTCACTGCTCCATACTGCCACTCCAAAGTTATTGCTTTCTTGGGAAGACATTTATTCTGGGAAATTATTTTCATAAAGACAGGATAAGCACCCTTTTTAAAAAAAAAAAAAAAGAAAAACACTCATATTCTACAGGAGATAATGATCAATGCTTTTTCTGCCTTGGAATCCAAAGACATTGCTGAGTCTACAAATTAGGCAGGTGTGGAAAGGACAGAAAAAAAGGCAGGGAGGAAATGATCTGTAAGTTTCCTTCCAACTTTAAGATCTGGTAATATCATAGAAAACATGGCCTTGAAACCTTAGATAAGGCTTCATGAAGATGACCATGAAGCAGGGCCCAGGTATATTTTGTTCACCATTGTCTGCATTGCCGATAATATGTGCTCAATGAACATGGTTAAGTGAGTAAAAAAGAATCACATAAAAAAAAAAAAAAACTTCCTTGTACACTTGATCCCATGTATAAGCACCCTTTCCTTACAAAGAACCATTGTTATTTTTATATTAACTTGTCATTATTCACTTTTAATATTTTAATCACTTGTCTGTAAATATGTCCACGGCTACCATACCATCTCTGAGTAAATTATACAGGCTACAAAGTCCATCATCCTGAATTTAAGCCCATTCTCTGCCTTTTAAAGGCTGATCTGCCATGGTCAATTTAATTTAGTCAGCCTCTTCCTCATTTTACTTATTTATAAAGAGAACAATGTAATAGTAACTACCTTTTAGAGTTGTTGTGATAAATAAATTGCTTAGCATAACATTTGGCGCAAAGTTGGCATTCAATAATATTAACTATTCTTATTTCTGTATGTGTCCACGCCTTCATGCTAAATTTTGCCCACTTACTTTTTTGCTGAATTAAAATAGTTGCTCATCTCTAGAGAGCCTGAGACATAACTCACCAGGCAGATACAGAGATCATCATAACCTTCATTTTATTTTTAAGATTTAAAAGAGCAATGCTACATCTAGACATAAGAGCTGAGCAGGTTGAAAGGTGTTGATTTGCTGATCTGTTCCGAGCTACCATTGAATTGATCTTAAAAATAGAGCCAGGCTCTGATCCAATGCCCTCTGTGTTCAATGGTGCTGGTTTTCAAGAATTATATCAGGGCTGAAGACAATATTCGCAAAATGAAAAGGGAATAAAGAAAATGGCACACTCTGAGAAATCTAAGTTGGACATTTTCCATAGAAGTCATCGAGTAGTTTCTGACTTAAAGTAGCAGACTATTTCTAAGTACTCTTACTAAAGGCTTCTTTTCACTTTTCAATAGTATTTACTATTAATAATATTTTTGTTTTCGCAGAGGGAAATCTGAAAACCTGGAAACTCAATCCCATGAGTCATCTCTGAAGGGACCGCATGTAAGATCTGGGAAGATGGGTCTCTACTGACAGTGTGACAGGAAAGGTTGTCCGTTCCTTCAGGGTTTGTAAAGGAAGTAATAAGTCAACCAAGAGTGACCTGCTAGTGGAGCAAAACAGGGACACACTGTAAGTGTCTGCAATGAGCCCTGCCCTTAGTAGTTTACATCTCTGAGATACAATACAGAGACATGTCTATCTACACTGATCACTTGAATAAAGACTGCAATGTCTGGAAATCAAAAAGGGTCATAAGCAGGTATACTTAGGGAATGTATATTGGGGGAAGCAGGAGTTGAGGCAAGGCTTACAGGTGGATAGAATTTGGATCGACAGAGAGGAGATGCTGACACATTCCAGTTTCTTTGACATACAGAGAGGCTTGATCACTGACGATCATAAAGAGCCAGTGATGTCTCATTCCTCCTCCTTCCCCAATATGCAACCAGATCCGTTCTTAGTTCTACCATCAGCCTCCAAAATGCAACCGCTTCTGACCTAGAAAAGCATCTAGCTAGCCACATTTTATTTTAATATATATTTAAATTTTACTCTATTATAAATATAAACATGAATATAGAAACCAAGTTTTAAAATTGTTATTTTAACAAGGACTTAGGTAAAATGTCAATGACCTATTTTCTATTTTCTTGGTTTTCAATCTAATTTTAGTAATACTTAAACCCTACAGTTGTTCATCATTTTGGGACCAGATTTGGGGATGAGAACTTTCTCTTTCAGCATGAGCCAACTGCTAATGTAGGAGGTGTTTGTCTGGTTTGTAATATTTTATGCAGTTGTTAACAGGTATGACTTGAATATTTATTTTATAGAATTAACTTAATATTTTTCAATTCTATCTGACAGTTTGAAAATCTGTACTTTTGCAATTATATATTATATCACACTCATAAAATATAAGCAAATTGTTTTTAGTTAAATAATCAGAACAAAGAAAGGTTTACTTTTTTGGAGAGCTTGAGTAGTATTCTTATCTGTGCCCATAAGATCCATATATTATTATAATTAAACTGAACTGGGATATGATAAATTTTGATATTTTTCTTTGACTTTTTTTGAGAGTTCTTCAGAAACTCATAGAATCTATGAATAATATTTTTTTCAGTAGGAAACCAAGTCATGTTCTTCATTATGTATTTTTAAAAATGTAATTCAGCTGTTCTCATTAAGTTGCATCTACTCAATATTTTCACTTTATTCTACTTTAAGAGAAATCTTAACAGAAATTAATCCCTGATGACAGATTCTTAAGACTCAGCTGATGATTTATAATGATGATAATTGTTCTGAAGACCTTAAATTGCCCATTCCACAAGGGTCTAAAATGAACTCGTCTCAGCTGCCTGGATCATAATGCCATTCACAGACAGTTTGACAAACTACAGCTCATAGGCCAAATCCCAGTTGCCACCTATTTTGTTAAGGCAAGTGAACAAAGAATGTTTTTCCCCATTAAGTCGTTGAAAAATAAAATATGAGTATTTCATGATAAATGAAAATTATAAAACATTCATAGTTCAGTGTCCAAAAATAAAGTTTTCTTAGAACACAGCAAAGCTTGCTGAGTACATATTGACTGTTACTCTTTTTATGCTCCAGTGGCAAAGTTGAGCAGTTGTGATAGGGGAACACATGACTGGAACAGCATAAAAATATTTACTACCTGGCCCTTTACAGACACAGCTTGCCGATTCTGTTATAAAAGGCACTAAATTTGAATTAAATTCAGGAGATCTTAGACTTAGTCCTTGATCTGCCATATGCTAGACACGTAACTTTGGGGAAAGTTTTTAACCTTAGTGAGACTCAGAATTCTCATTGATAAGATGAGATAAACAGTAAATCTGAACTGTAGGGAGACTAATGGTGAAAGCGCCTGTTAGACCGTAAAACAATGTAAAATGAAAGAAGATAACATTAAATTAGATGCATACATCCATTTGTCCCAGGCAATTAAAACTAGTATAATATGATCAAGGCTTTCCACAAGGTATGCATTCAATTTTTAAAAAGCAGTTTTGGTTCAAGGAAAAGAAAAAGAAAAAAAGTCTTACAGATTATCAAGTTCAACTCAATAATTCATCTAGTATAAGCAAAATTGCTACTTTCTTGATCTTTCCAAGGACCTTGCAGACAGCTTGTGTAGTGAAATGAGTATTAAGGTTAGATTCACCTTTTCACTTTAGACATGATAACAAAATATGTGTGTGCATATAGACAGTGGATATGGGCATTTTTAAATATATGCACATAAATGTACATGAGGAAGAGTACCGAAGGGACTCACTCAGACTTGATGCCTCTAAAATTCTTCAATTAATAAAAATGTCAGTTCAGAAGCAACCAAGTTGGAAATAAATCACAGGAAGATTCACTTTCAGCAGTGGACTGAGGGCAAATGTGTGTGTCTTTAAGTGGGTACTGAACTCTGTGTGTGTGAAGACAATTGAAGGAAGCTTCAGGAAGCCTGGATGCTGGACCCCTAGGCGGCCTGCTAGTAAGAGGCAGACAGACAGCCCAGGCTTTCCTTGTACAATCACATTTTTTCCGGTGACATTCCACTTTACAGAATGATGCCACTTTTGTCTATGAGCCAAATTCCCAGTTCAAGAGCGCCAATCTACTCTGAACAAAGAGAAGCACCTGGGGCATGCCTGTTTTGATAGCCTGCCTGGCTCCTGAAGTGGCTTGTGTCCAGAGAGGATGTGGATGACAATGCCTTTGACTTGGGTCCTTGGGGGGTCATGATGGTGGAAAATTATAGGATCAGGAGGAAAACTGTCTCCTGGGTTGACTATAAACCCAAGGCAAAGTTCCAGGATTAAGGACTCATCAGTGGGTCAGAAGTGACCTCTAGTGGGGTCTACAGCTTTATCCTCTTCAATGAAAATTATCTCTGTCATAATACCTGTTTATGGACGATAATACCTGTTTATGGTACAGTAAGGAGGGACCACACTTACATTAGGCACCATTTGATGAAGAGTATAAAAAGAAAAAGAAAATGAGAAATAAATTAGAAATCAAAGTAAGAGAGGAAAAAATTAAAAAGAGAAAGAGAAAGAATACAAAAGAGAAAAAACTCAAGCACCAGAAAAAAATAATAATAATAAAAGTAAGAATATCTATATTGTCTTCCTGAGAATTTATTTCCCTTAGTGAATCAGGAATTGGGGACAAGCCTTAAAATAATATGACCATATCATTCTTCAGTTCAAAATCCCTAAGCACCTGATACTAATCTTAAAAGTAGAAACGATTCTCCTTTGCAAAGTCTGCAGGACCTTACCTGGCCCAGCAGCTTCTGTCTTGCTAACTCATCTTAACTTGTGTCTTTCTTGTTTACGAGCAACACTGCTTGTTTTTAGGTTCCTCTAATAAACTCCTCTTCCCACCGAAGGACGTGGGCACTCAGTGCTTCCCCATCCTGCAATCATCCCATGGCTGGTTCCACCTTGTCATTTCGTTTCAGCTTCAGGTCTACTCAGAGAGGCTTTCTTCATCCAATCAAATTGAAGAAGTCATCCTCCCTCATCACCATCACTGCATCCTATTTTATTTGTTGCATATAATTTATCTACCTAAAGATCTCATGTAACCTAATTTGTTGTTAATATGTATGTTTGTCTATTTCACTGAAATGCAAATTTCCTGAGAGCAGGGTCCTAGAAACATACTAATCATGTAGCAGGTTCTCAGTATCATTCGTGGAATGGATGAATGAATAAATACTTGAAAAGAGTTGCTTATGTAGACATTTTGAAAAATTTGATTTGAAAGTAACTTGGAGGCTTTTCCATTCAACCCTTTCTACTTATATGTTATGACTGATAAAACTAAGACCCTTAGAATTTAAGTGAATTATACAAGGTCATGTCATTATTTGTGTCAAAGATGGACAGCACCACGGCATTTCACTATATTTATTTTGAAATTTGTATATAAGTTTCTCATTCCAGAAGTGAAGCTGGATGAGTGATTCTATACAAAAACAGGCATGCTACAGTATGATAAACCTCAAGAAAGCTATTACGCCACCTTGTGTCCTCTTTCTCTAGATAGACTATAGAAGAAGCGGGATGATGTCTAGACAAGTAAGGAACTGGGGTGACATTTTGTTGTTATTGTTATTATTCTAGACATGATTTGGTGAGTGTTAGGGGTAGAAAATGTTTAGTGGCATCATTCCGCTATTAGTGGGTTCCCAGAAGACTTAGTTCTTTCTTGTACAAAAAGGAGGGACCACACTTACATTAGCAGTTCTAGATAGATGGAAACTCAATATCTTCTCCCAAAAGTTCTGTTATCTTAGTAGGTTAAACCGTAGATATAACTGACAGATCCTTTATGTATCAAGTAGGTGAAATCCTGGCTTATGTTAAAGGATAAGGATCGTTATGTTAAGGCTGTGGCTAGGTTTCACATTGAGGCTGTCTGGGTAAAATTAACTGACTTATTCTCTTAAGACATATGGAGAAAGGTCAATTGCATAATTGTATTTTAAACACAGAACCTGCATCAGCAAGGGCATTCATTTTCTAGGACTGCCATAACAAAGTACCACAAACCAAGTGGCTTAAAACAACAGAAATACATTGTCTCACAGTTCTGAAATCAAAACATCAGCAGGGTTGGTTCCTTCCAAAAACTATGAGAAAGAAACCTGTGCCGTGCCTCTCCCTTAGCTTCTGGTCGTCTGCTGGCAGTCTTTGGCATTCCTGTTTGTAGGCTCATCATCCTGATCTCTGCCTTCAGATTCACATGACATTTTCCCTGTGTGTGGGCTCATCTCCAAATTTCACCAGTCATGATTAGGGTTCACCTTAATGAGCTCATCTTAACTAATTATACCGTGAACAAACCAATTTCCAAATAAGGTCACATTCTAAGCTGCGGGTTCCAGATCTCAGCATATGAATTTTGGGGAGACACAATTCTATTCATAACATCAAGTTTAGTTTCAATAACTCTAAGGGACTGACTACCAGAGAAAGATAATATCATTATGAAGTAGTATTTGCTGGGATGGAGGTTAAGTTCAGGGACCACCTTAAAAAACAAAACAAAATAAAACAAAAAATAACTATTGACTTACATTCCAACAATTTTCCCATTACACAAAATTGTCTTTATATTCTAATAATTTATATAGCCAACTGAGTTCATTGAGCATCTAGCTTTGTCCAGGCACTGTGCTTTTAGGCACCGGAATCCAGCCAAGGACCAAAAATAATTTCTAACTTAGTAGGTGGCAGCGTACTGCCCAACTTTGTGCCTCCAACGGAACGTATAAATTCAATCAATATTATTTGGAACTATGATAAATATGAACAATGAGGTTTTCAAAGTAGAAATGAGTGTCAGAAAGGATTCAGAGCGGAAGTAATGTGCAAGCTGAATAGTAATAAATCAAACTATGATGTTGCTTCCGCAACTGTTCTGATCCATTGAGACATGATTTTTAGTTATCACCAAAAGTAAAATCTACCAAGTATGAAGTCTTGAGTGATCTTTAGGGTTTTATCCTCGTATAGTAACTTTGGGAATGACTTTGTATTTGAAAACCACATATTACGTTTGTATGATTCTCTAAATCTGAAGCATTCTGTGTACACCTTTCCAAAGCTGGTGCTGGCAATATTTTCTTATATTGCTATGCTATTTCTGCTCCTGTTTACTAAAAGCCTTTTCAACTCTTCTTGTGCATTTATATCTAAAATCTCCTTTTTCCCTCTAGTGGAAACAGGAGAATGTAATCCTGCAGGGAGACTGTTTGTTAAGGTTTAACCTGTAACACAAACATGTTTTATCTGGTCTAGCACAAGCTGTAGAGCCTGAGAAGCTTGGAGCCATTTGTCTCCGTAGGGTCCTCAGGGTATTGAAGTAATAAGCCACCACGGGGTGACAAAACAACAAAGAACACACTTCCTAAGGATTTGTAGATGTGTTTCAAAACTCTCAAGGTGCAAACAAGTGCAGCCTACTTATACGAGATAACTCCAGAAGGCCTATGGAGTATTGTATAACTAGAGAGAATGTCAGAATTGAGTATGCATGAAAAGTGGCTCACACTGAGCTCTTTGAATTGTATAGAGGTAGAGGTTTGAATGAGGAAGAGCACTGGCCTGAGGGAGGAAGTTCTGGTCCTCCCATTCATTGTTCTGGCATGAGGTCGGTCATTTAATGACAGACACCACTGTTCTCATATGAATTGGAGTATGCACTAGATCTGTTTTCCAAAAGTTCCTATTACCAACAGCCACATATATTATTCCTGCATCCTACAGGTTTCAGAAGTGGAAATGTTTTTTTATGAAGTTTTAAATATTCATTTGTTTATTTATTGAGTTATAATTTCCATACATTTCAGTTTTGATTTAATTTTTGAAACTGTATAGCTACTAGTCAGAAATTGCTGAGCACAAAATTATAAGGAATATTACCATATGGAGTTCTAACATTTTCAGGCAAAAATTAAGGCATTTTTTTAGCTTATATCACTGTCACAATTTTTGAAATGCTGCAGATTTTACAGGCCACTATGATTTCCAGGAGTCAGATAAAGATCGCTGGGAATAGATAATCTCTATGATTCTTTCCCTAGAACCTAAAAATTCGGGAGCTAATTTGCATGCTCCCAGTGATAGAAGTGAAAGGAAAAATAAACGTTAATTATTGCCTTGAGTAAAGGATCACTTATAGGATCCACCTTGAGTCCCCGACTAATGATATCATTTGGAGTTCTTTACTGCTCAGAACTACCTTTAGATTAGGGCAATGGAAGGCCACCTATATAGTACAGTTGGAAAATTTGTATCAAACCACTGCACACTTAACATCCTGGGCACGGTACAGAAACCTAGAGGCCCCCTTTTACAGAGACCAGTGCTTTAGAAAGAAGCCATTAGCGTGTCTCTCCCACACCCTTGCATTATTCTTTTTTTTTTTTTTTTCCCTCTTTTTCTTTTGAGATGGAGTTTCTCTCTGTTACCCAGGCTGGAGTGTAGTGGTGCAATCTTGGCTCTTTGCAGCTTCCACCTCCTCCTCTGGCTGCAAGCAATTCTCCTGCCTCAGCCTCCTGAGTAGCTGGGACTACAGGCATGCACCACCATTCCTGGCTAATTTTTGTAATTTTAGTAGAGATGCAGTTTCACCATGTTGGCCAGGATGGTCTCAAACTCCAGACTTTGTGATCCACCTGCCTCGGCCTCCCAAAGTGCCGGGATTACAGCCGTAAGCCATTGCTCCAGGCCGCGTTATTCTTCAAATGAGAAATATCTTAATTTCCGTGGCACATAAATTATTCATCAAGCTAAAAATGATTTATTAAGTACCTATTGGTTACCAGATACTGTACTCATCCCAGGAACATGAGAATCCTAATCTCTGCCTTCAGGGAGTTTACAAGCTAAAGAGATTTGTAGATCAACCAAGCACGAAGGCACTGAGAAATGAAAACAAACAGAATGAGGAAGAGAAAAGACTGGAGTTCTTGATGAGGAATAGCTGCGATGGGGAGAAAAATAAGAATGAGGTGAAGGGAAAGGAGCAGGGAAGCATGCAGTAAATATAAGGAAATAAAAGAGTGCAAGGAGGAGGTGACAGAGGACAGGAGTTGGAAGCAAAGATGAAGTTGTTTTAGTAGAACCAGATGACACTGCTACCCCTGCACAATTTGCCAGGATCAGCTCCACTCTATACTACTTCTGGAAGTATTTACATATCAGTTTACTCCGCTGTGCTGGGTTGTGACTGTCCTCTGAGAAGTAGCACAGTATAAGTGCCGTCGATCCGCTGGTTGTCTGAAGCACACACTACCAAGACAGTGCTTCGATTAAGAAAATAAATTCAAGTGTTTGTGAAATATACATTCTTTCACTGTACTTTGTTCAACACACATTCATCATGGAGCTGTGTCTCTTGGAAATTTTCTCAACCTTACAGATTCAACCACTGCAGCTAGATGTTTCTGTTATAAATCCGGTAAAGGCAAGTGACAAATAGCCTCATTTTCTCCTCTACTGGATGTATTTGGAATTAACAGGGACTCCAGAAAATGAAGAGGCAGCATAGCTTGGTGAGGGGGGAAGGAGAGTTTTAGACAAAAGTGAAAATTTCTCTGCCCTTGTTCCGCCTCTGCCAGCAGGTTATTTCCAAAAGGTTTGTTTATTTATTGTATTTAAAGCAGTGTTTTCTCTGCTAAAAAGTGAGAGGGCTGAGGTCTTATTTCTAAGGACATATCCAGCTCTATTATTCGGTGACTCGGATCTAAAATTATAGTACTGGACTGAGAAATATTCCCAACATTTTATCAAGAACCTCTCTGCTCATGGAAGCATGCAAGACATTATGTCAAAACAGTCAGAATTTTTTTTATTCCTGCCCTCCTGCATTCTAGAGGTTCCTCCATGTTGACAGTATCAATCAATGCATGCATGCCACAAGGGAGGACAGCTGTCAAGTGCACACTGGTTTAAATCAGCCTACTATGAGTCATTATACTGAGTGTGATGCATGTTCAAAGATGTGTGAGATAGAAAACTGAAATTAAGGAGAGAGGGCTATTGGTTTCAGATGACCCCCTAGATGGTTCTTATTGTCGGATTCCAGGTGACTTGGATAAATTATGAAAGAAACCACTGACCAAATAAATGTTTAAACACTATACCTGATCTGTATTATAAAATATTGTATCAGCAAATTGATTACTTTAGATAAAGCAATATAGAATAGTACAAAGAAGAAAGAAAAAAATTTCTAAGCAATTCTCTTTCTGAAATCACCAAAAAAATAGAAAGTAGAAAACTTAAAAACATAATGCTGTGGTGCATGAATTATAGTGAGCCTGAAGTCTACTCTTCTACTTGCTTGTTATGTAAAAGATGTAGTACTGTATATATTTGTGTGTGTGTGTTTATAAATATGCATGTACATTATATATATACACACTGTATATATACACACACTGTTGTCATGCACAGTCTCTGTTATGATCCTACAGATTTGATTGGAAATTAAATATTCTAGGAAAGAAAACGATGTCTTAGGGAGATCCGTAACAATAATAACAGCGATTTCATGGATTAAAAAAAGACCGAAAGGGAAAGAAAAATGGTTTCCTTGATATGTTTTTCTTTCTGATTAAATAATTTGAATTGTTTTGATAAATAAAACCCCAAGCAAAAGAATCAGTCGATCTTTTAAAAAGACGAGGGTAAAGTGTGATTAAACTGAAATAAAAGAAAGATTTTGAACAGAGGAGTGGCATGTGTTGCAATCAGTTCCTTACAGAAGTTCCAGTCTTCTCTTCTGGGGTTAGGCTGAGGGTGTTGGTTGTTTCGTCTGCTCAGAACTCTTCCTTGCTTGAGGATTTGTGATCCTTTCATATTGAGAAAATTCTCCCAGTTCCAAATATGTGAGAGTAGAGGAGGATGGTCACCCAAATATGATACACCATGCACTGAAGGAGATTCCAGGTGAAGGTGGGTCCATCAGAATCCATTTCAAGGATTTTTTTTTAGTTGAAATTAAAGAAAGAGCAGTGATCTCTACTGCTGGTCATCAAAGATTTAATCATGAAAACTATGGTGATAGAAGGATGAGTTGTGTGTTTATAAAACCAATGTCTTAGATATTCAGAACACAGTGAAGCCCATAGAAGGATTCTTTTTTTTAATTATTTTTTTTTTAGTCCGGCCTTAAACCATTCTCTGCCTAATAGACACTCCCCTCTCCTTTGCAACATTTTGGGAAGATTCTCTCACTCCATGACTTTTGTTTTTTTTAATATTTTAATAAAAATCTCCAGTGCCATGTGGAAGTTATTGCTAATATTTCATTGAATCCTCTTCTCCTAGCTGTTAGGTCACCATTTGTTTGATCCATAGCCTTTTCTGTCTCAGCCTCTCCAGTTTTAGGGCAGGTGGTGAAGGATTATGAAAAGAGATAAATGCCTTCTATTTAGTTGACGGTCATTTCTCTTGGCTGGTAACACCTTCTGTCTAAAGAGTCTTCTCATGGGGCACATGTGTGAGTTGTGTTGAGGCCTCCACACAGTACAATTGTTTGATGTGTGAGAATCTTCTACTTTTGCTTTGCCCAGCCTCTGTCCACAGGTCTGGTACCCCTTGGGTGAGGTACCAGAAACTTTGCTTCAACCTATTTCCTGTCCAGAGAGGAAGATCACAGATCACATGAGGAATAGATTACCACAGTCCTCCCTTTCCTCCATCCCACCACAGATTGCCCCTGTCAGCCTCTGTCGTCTTCTGGTGCCAAGGAGAAGCTGCTGCTTCGGTTCATGTACCCAGCTCCTGAAGCGTGTGTCAGATTCTCCTAAGAACTCTGTTTCTGAGCTTCGGGGTGGCAGGCACTAGGTAGGTCTCCAAGTTTCTCAATCCAGCAAACATATAGCTGCAGACAGATGCCAGTTCCACAATTATAATTCTCCTGCCACTAATCAGATTCTATGGGGATGTGTGTGGCCACTCTCAGCTTTGGGGTTTCTGCAGAGAAATCTGTGAAAATGAAAGAAGCCCATCTGCAGAGGGAGAAATTTAAGCCAATATCACGGGGAAAAGCAGGCGTGAGAGAAAGAGTGATATCCTGGTTGTGTTCATGTCTTTGGTTCTGATTGTATTTAGGACCAGCACTGCCTCAGACTTGCCATGGTATAATTACATGCGGCAGTTTTTCTTTCTGCTTAAGTAGGTTTGAGTTTAAACATCAGAATCTCTCTCTCTCTCTCTCACAGACACACATACACACACACATATATATACACACACACACACACATATACATATACACACACATATATATCTGTATATATATACACATATATATGTATATATATACAGAGAGAGATGAGGAGTGTTATATGTTGCAGTCACTTCTTTGCAGAAGTTGGAGAGAGAGAGAGAGAGACAATATTCCAGGTGTAAATTGAGATTTTGACACAATGATGGAGAACTAGGGTTTGTTATCTCTTAAAAGCCCCACATTTTTTTCTGAAGTGGATACATACTCAAGGATGTTTCAACCTAGCAAATTTATGTTTGCCAGCTACTAGGTTGACAGTATTTTATTCATTTTAAAGGTAAAAATTTATAAATTTTTCATAAAAATAGTTGAAGCCCATGTGTATTCGAGTTTCATTGGTTTTGAGTCACACACACAGGCACATACACAAAAATGAAATGTATTCAATTAGAGGTCATAAAGGATGTTCTGGGTCATCAAAGCAATCATTTGATAAAATATACTTCAACATTCTTCAAGCATTTATGGTAGTTAATTATCTAGTCTGGCCTTGGGAGTCTCCAGAGATCATGTTTCCGTTGCCTTTGTTCCATTAAATCTATCAGTTTGCATTCACATTGGCAGTAGAGGAGTTGAAGCAAGAAAAAAGAAGAAAAAACATTTTTCCCCTTATAAAGCATCGCTTCATTCTAATACATACAGATATTATTTTGAAAACCTGACCCCATTACATTTTGCTTAGTTTCACATATTTCCCAAATTCCAAGCTACATTGTAGGGCACCCAACAGAACTGCCTGCAAAGCTTCTGAATGCTAACATCATATCAAATCCTCCAGCACTCACATGGGGAAGGTGTTGAAGTCATTCTGTCCCAGAAATACTTTTGTCCCTGAAATATTTATTCAAATTTAAATCTAGTGAATAGTCTGAAAACCAATGTTTTAATAACAAAACAAAACAGCTTATGGTTCAAAGTGAATGTGATGCCTGGTCTGATGCTTGTAGCTCTTTATCTGAGTATATGCTGACATCTAACAGCAGTTTCTAAGCTCCCTCTGATGGTGGGCGACCATCGTATTATTTCTCCATTGTACCATTCTCGTGCTTGACTCCAAAAATGAGCTTGTTCAGTTCAGAGTGGTAAATTCTCTCTTCTTTCCTTCATGTCTCTTCATGTTTTTCAACATACACAGACAATAGCTTATCCGTTTGAAAATCCCAAACTAATTAGTAAGCAAGTAAATACGTGCAAAAAACTATATTTCTTACTACTAAAATCTGTACCACAAATGTCTTTCCTCTTAAAAAGTTTGATTTGCCTTTGCTTCTGATACCCATTATGTTGATAAAAAATCATGCATCTTTGAGGTTATACATAAAAATAATTGAGGATCTCCTCACTACAAATAATGTGACTACATTTGCAATTTTGCTGAATTTGATGTGTGGCTAAAAATGAAACTCCAAATTTAAAGCAATTCCAAGACTTAAAAAAAATCTTTCCTTATTTCCTTACATTAAAACATTAAATCTAACCACATAAAAGTGTTCTCATGGGTGATGGAAAAGTTTGGATACAGAGGGCATGTCTGGTTCCATGAAAGATGGGAAGTTAAAGTAAATAATAAGTGTGGAAATTTAGTGCTTAAAAGCTTTCTCATGAAAATGTGAGGTGGCCTGGGCTCTGGGTCACAATACTTTCTTTAATGGAGCTTTTAGTTAGTAAGACAAGGAATGCATTGTTACTGGACTATATACCTATTTGCAAAAAAAAAAAAAAAAAATCTAGCAGAGGAAAATAGATCACTTTTCATTTGATCCTCAAATCAAAGAATGTTAGTGATGGAAAAGGTCTTTGAGATCACCTAGCCTAACACCTTCCTTCTACAAATAATAAAGGTAAATCACAGAGAGGAGAGCTAACTCTACAAGGCCACAGAACTAGGTGAGTCTATTTAGTAGTGATATCATGATTCCTTTAAATGCAGCATCTTAACCATAAATTCCAATATTCTAGAAAGAACAATGAAAGAAGTTTGAAACTTTGATTCACTGAAATTAATTTACTCTTTCAACCATTTGATTACTTTTCTCCAAATTTCTAAGTAAGCCTGGATGTTGTAACTATATTATTGATTTACTTATTGATGGAAATCATACATTTAAAAAAGTGTGAACAAAATGTATTTTCTTGATTTCAAAAAGATGTTAATTTTAAAAGAAGCAATTAAAATAGCTTAAAAAGATTAGACTTTCTATTTCTTCTTTTTCCTCTTTATCTTCTCTTTCTTTCCTTTACCTTCTCCTCTTGAACAATTCCCATCCAACAGCCATGAGGTCTGCCTGGACAAGGAAGACTGGGTGGAGTGCAGTGGCACTGTGGGGCCTAAAGTTGTATATTCAAGCCCAGTGAGGGTGAGAATGGCCTTCATTTGGGAATGGTGGCAGCCCAGCACCCAGTGTTGGATGCAGCTGTGGTGATGAGGTTAGCCACATGGATAGGCAACCCGATATTGGTAATCAGAATCCAAGAAGGGTGAGCAGGGTGTCTGTGCATGTGAAATGTAGCAGTGGCAGTGGCCTGACCTGAGGTGTTAGACCAAGTGGGCTAAGGAGCGTGAATTCACAGAAGGGTGTTCTGAGGGTATGTTGGTGCCAGTTTGATGAGAAAAGTGTCCCCACAGGAGAGTGGTCTAACATGTGAGAAAAACAAAAAAACAAAAAAACAAAAAAACAAAAAAAATAAAAACCTCAGCTGATTTTATTGCTTTTGTTGCACTGGACTGCAATTAAAGATGTAATTGTGAACATGTGGTTTTAGTATCCACAGGGACACACAGAAATAAATGTTTGTATAAAGCTGCATCTCTCTGTCTATCTTTAAATATATATTTATATATATATATATCCCATATATATCTTTAAATATATTAAATATATATGTCATATATTTCTGTCATATGCTGCTTGAGTAGTTACAATAAATTACCCTAAATTGGATGACTTAAACAAGAAGATATTTTTTCTCACAGTTCTGGTGGCTGGGAAGTCCGAGATCAAGGTACCAGCAGATTCAGTGTTTGATGAGGGGCTGTTTCTTTGTTTGCATATGATGCTCTTCTTATTGTGACCTCACATGGCAGAGATTAGAGAGAACACAAGAGACCCTTGAACAACAAGGGGGAAAGGGGTGCTGATACCCTGCCCAGCACCCTTTCATATGCAGTTATATGAAAATCTGCATATAACTTTTGACTGCCCAAGATCTTCAATACTAATAGCCTGCTGTTGACCAGGAGCCTTACATATAACATAAATAGCTGATTACTATATATTTTTAATATTATGTGTATTATGTGTTATATTTTTAACATAAAGCAAGCTAGAAAAAAAGGTTGTTAAGAAAATCATAGGGCTGGGCGCAGTGGCTCATGCCTGTAACCTCAGCACCTTGGGAGGCTGAGACAGGTGGATCACTTGAGGTCAGAAGTTCGAGATCAGCCTGGACGACATGGCAAAACCCTATCTCTAGTAAAAACACAAAAATTATCCAGGCGTGGTGGTGCACACCTGTAATCCCAGCTTCTTGGGAGGCTGAGGCAGGAGAACCACTTGAACCTGGGAGGCAAAAGTTGCAGTGAGCAGAGATTGTGCCACTGCACTCCAGCCTGGGTGACAGTGTAAGACTCGGTCTGAAAAAAAAAAAAAGAAAAGAAAGAAAATCATAAAGGGAAATGTATTTACTACTCATTAGGTGGGAGTAGATTATCATAAAGATCTAGACCTTCAACCTTGGCATGGTAAGTAGGTTGAGAAAGAGTAGGAAGAGGAGGGGGTTTGTCTTTCTGCCTGTGAGGTGGCAGAAACAAAGGAAAATTTGCATATAAGTAGACCTTTGCCACTTCAAATCCGTGCTGTTCAAGTGCCAACTGGATAGAAATAGTTTCTGAAATAGTTTCTGTTTCATAGTTCTAAGGCCGAATTCCCTGTTCTCCCAGTAAATTTTAGTTTTGCTGTTAAGACCTTTCAACTAATTAGACAAGACCCACCCACCTTATCCAGGCTAATCTCATATGTAAAGTCAACTAATAGTAAATATTAGTCGTGTCTTGGAAATATCTTCATAACAACATCTGGATTACTGTTCAACGAAACAACTGGACATCATAGCTTAGCCTTGATAACACATAAAATTAGACATTGCATATACTGACATTGATCTGTTGGTTTTGATAGAAATGGTGCGATTATATACACAAATGTCTTAGTTTGGAAATATGTACATACCAAAATGTTTGGGAGTGTTTGGGCATGATGTCAGCATCTTACTCACATGTGAACTGAGGGGGCAAAATGACCGTGCTGTGCTCGCATATATCCTGTAAGTTTGCTATTGCTTCATATTGAAAAATGGAAAAATATAAGACAAATGAAATAATCATTTGAATGTGTGTGTGTGTCCTATTGCAAGTATAAGTCCCATCCTGAGAAATATAGAGTTATTCAACCGTATATTCTGCAATGGATTTGTTTACCATTTTATCCACAGTGGGCACTAAGATTGTGAGCTCTGTTAAGAGTTGGGGGCCATACAGCCAGGACATTTAGCTCTACTATTTAATATAAAGATAACAAAAAATTACTTGAACAGAACTAAAATTATACTAGAGCAGGGGCATTCACTAGCACTGTATATTGAGAGAAGAAACTTCTGGAGAGCATCAAGAAACCATGCTTACTTTTTTTGTGGTGCTAGTGCTTTCTCTGGGAGAGAGTGAGCTCACAGGCAAGCCCACAAGTTATTTGTTCATTCTCAGAGAGTATGAACATTTTCCACTTACATTAAGTTATGAACAGCCTCACCTCTGGAGTCAATATGGGCAGCTCAGAGTTATACAGAACATTCTGAATTTCATTCAGAATTAATACATGTTCCTGTGATTTTGTCCCTCTCCTCGTCTATCCCTCTTGGAGCTCAGGCTGGTGCAGGTGGGAAGCCCTGCAGCAGAAAAGGTGGACGTGGCCAGCTTGCCTTCTTTATTTTTCACACTGTTAGATCCCCATCCACATGCACACACACCTCACTCTAAATAACTAGCTGTGCTCTGACCCCTCCATGGTGGGAGGGGAGGGGTGTGCAGAGCAATTGCAGAGGAGAGGAAAATAGATTATTTTTGACATTACTGTAAGCCTGGTGTGGCCCAGGCTGGTCAGAGTTTAAAGCTGACCTTTCTTGGTGGGGTGCCTTCTTTTTCAGAAGAACCCCGTGTCTGAGAACTTTTACCCTGTGGAGGGGACATACAATCTCTCTGGCTTCTCAGGGCTCCTCTTGGTGATGTTGGTTCTCAGACCGTTTCCACGCACTCTTGCTCTCAAGAAGTTTCATTGCATCTCCAGGAGGGTCTCCTGTGCAAACCACTTAAAGGTGGCTCTAGAATGACTCATCTGCTTCTGCATCTCCCTTGCTCTCTCTCTATTCCACAAGAAACATCTGTCTATCACATAAGTGAAGCAAGCGTCATCTACCCCAATGAAGCAAGCTGCTTCAGTTAGCTGCTCACTTGTGTGATGACTCAACTGTGATGCAGGTTTCACTTCACTGGGTCCCACAATTCCCGAAGACGCCAACCAAGCTCTGCAATTAGATCCATATATTTGAGGTGAGGACAGTTAGCGTCTCTTTTCTTTCCCATGGGACAAGGGTAAGGAAAATGCAAAGATACTCCAACAGTTTTTTCTAAAGACATTCTCTCACCAAATTCAAATGACCTGTCCATTATACTTGGGCACTTTGAGTGGGTAAGGAGTCAAGCATTTTAAAAGACGTTTTAAGCTCCCTTGGTAGTGGTAGTAATTACTGATGTTTGCACCAAAATCTAGTTGTCCACCTCTCCCATGAGGTTCCTTCCCTCCATATCTTTCCACACACATGGTAAGATTGCCCTCCCAGCTCTCTTACTGATTGGTGGACCTGTGTAACTAGGTCTGGCCAATAAGGTGTAAATAGAAGTCACATGAGTCACATGTAGGCAGGAGCATGCAATACAGATGCAAAACCTACCAGGGTCCTCTTTCTCTGTGGCATGACAGCTAGCAATGTTCTAGACCAAGGACTTGCCTTCAGTTGAGATCTCAGGGTAGAGATGATGAAGAGGAAGCCCCACCCAACTAGCAATACCATACACGTTGAACAAGAAAGAATCCATTGAGGATGCACTACTGGCAGGCTGGGTCACTTTTTACTGCAGCATAGCTTAATGAGTCCTAACTGATTTAGAATTTCTACAAATTCAGCAAAGTGCCTCCCTTTGGGATGAGGGAGCCCTTACGCTGGTTTGTTCGTTTTCTCTGATTTTTGAGGTCTCCGCTAAAACTGAGGCAATGTTCCATTTAGCATTCTTCCAGCACTTATAATTATGGTTGACAGCACTTCACAGAGTCTGGAGACACAGTACCTGGCTTCCAATCCTAAAGAGATGGTGTACTGGCTTTGTGTCCTTGGACAAGATGTTTGACCGCACTGTGCCTCAGTTTTCTCATCTGCAAAACATGAATAATAGTAGTTCCTATCTCACGGGTTGTTATGAAGATGATTATAGTTAACATTTTTAGTGGGTTTGGATTAGTGCCTGTCACATAGCAATTTTCTACATGCATGCTTACTAATAAGTGTGATATAGTTTTTTAACTTCCATCTCTTTATCACTAGCAAGGTACAGCTGAAATATCTCCAGCTTGTTGCTACGATGCTCATTGCTTAACTGAGGTGCTAAATTCTGTCTCTGCCTGTCTGTGCTGAAAGGCCACATCTTTGAGTCAGGGCATTTATTATCCTTTGCTGTAGATTCTTAATTTCTTTATCATTTTTGCTTACAGTTCCAACATCAAATATTCCTTAGTTCTCTGATATGGTTTGGATATGTGTCCCCTCCAAATTTCATGTTGAAATGTAATCCCCCATGTTGGAGATGCGGACTGCTGGGGGGTATTTGAGTTGTTAGAGTGGATACCCTGTGAAAGGCTTGGTGCCTCCCCATGGTGGTAAGTGAATTCTTGCTCTGAGTTCACACAGTGGCTAGTGTGTAAAGGAGTCTAGTTCCTCTTCCTCTCTCTCTTACTCTCTCTGTCGCTGTGTGATACATGGACTCCTGCCTCACCTTCTGCCATGATTTTAGTCTTCCTGAGACCTCATTAGAAGGTGAGTAGATGCTGGGGCCATGCTTGTATAGCCTTCAGAACCATGGGCCAAAAGAAACCTCTTCTCTTTATAAATTATCCAGTCTCGGGTATCTCTTTACAGTGATGCAAATGGACTAACACAGTTCTCATCAAATCAATTTCTACAATTCTTGTTATTACAATTGCTACTTAGACAGATCTACGTAATGCAGGGCTACAGGAAGCTTTCTTGCTGTAAGCTCCATAAAACACCAGTGGCAGCTACTTCATTATGGGAATTGGACACACTTTTAAATTAGTGTTATTGTGTCCATGATCCACCATCACTTTGATTACAGGAGGGGTTAAATTGGTCTAGAATTCAGGGTAACAGGGGCATGTGGAGCAACTTTCTGAATTTTGACAATTTGGACATAGCTTTCTTATTTTACTTTTTTGAAATTACTACTATTGTTGAAATAGCAACTGTCTACATAGTGCCATGACACATGCTCTCTTGCTATATCTAACTTGTGTTTTTACCATTTAACTGTTTCATGGTTATTGTTAAGTAGGCAAGGTAGGCCTGGCTCTAGTATTCTGGAATTGGGTGATTAGATCATAGGAGACGACAGCATATGAACTAGCAAGAAAATATAAGCCTCTTCTTGTGTATGGTTCTTCTGTTTTAGATAACGTATGTTATTTGTTGTTTTTGTGTATTTTACAATTCTATTTTTACTATAATAATTCACAAGCTGGGTGCACAGGCTCACGCCTGTAATCTCAGCACTTTGGAAAGCCAAAGCGGGAGGGCTTCTCGAAGGTAGGAGTTCAAAACCAGCCTGGGCAACGTGGTAAGACCCCGTCTCTACAAAGCAATACCAAAAAAATTAGCTGGGCATGGTGGCATGCACCTGTTGTCCCAGCTACTTGGGAGGTTGAAGTGGGAGGATCACTTGAGCCCAGGAGGTAGAGGTTGCAGTGAGCTAAGATCATGCCACTGTACTCCAGCCTGGGTGACAGAGTGAGACCCTGTCTCAGAAATAAATAAATAAATAACCCATAGAATCTTATAATTATAATGTTATACTGGATAATAAGTTATAAGCAATTTGACAGTGATGTAAGAGAAATATAATTTTATGTGAATTATTAAAACATCTTTCTCTTTCATAGAAACTTAATAGAAATGTTTCTGTGAAATCTAAGATAACCTTGGAATGAGTCTATTCTCTTAGAGTATATGTTCTCCTTGGACATTTATTAGGGACTCTAACATTTTATTCTGCTGTAAATTTTAGTTGCTATCCTATTCTTTACAACCAACTTTTCAAAGTTTAATGTCAATTCCTAATTTGACTTGAAACTTGGCAAGTTTTTGAGTCTATGTGATATAATACGAGTTTCAAGTTCCCTCATTAATCTTTCCTGCTTTTGTTGAATTCCTTTGGGAAGCAGCAAAGACAACAGGGGTAAGTTGGCACAAATCGTAATTGTTATTTGTGGGAAGAAGATGTGCTGAGATTCTTGCTGAAAATGTGCTCTCTATAGTCCTCAAGTGAAGAACAGTATAGAAAAACACGTGGAGGAGACAAATTTCTCCTTGAAATAGTTTGTTAAAGTCATTGCTTTATATTAATATGTTTTTTGAATATAACAGTTATTCTATCTAATATTATTTAATGCATATAATCAAAGAAAAGTAAGCAATAAAGCTGTGTTTCATTCAAATTTTTCAACATGGAGTTTGAATTTTCAAAGCTAAAATCTTGGGATTTTGAAAGAAGTAAGATTCCTTGACCAATTTGGGTTGTGTACCCTGAAATTCACAATAGATCAGAATCACATGAACTTAACACCTGGGATTTTTTTAAAGAAATAATTTTATATTTTATCAGAAATAAGAATGAAGACCTTATGTTGAGTATAGATATTGCCAGAAATGCTACATTTTATCTACAAAATGTTATACTACATAGCATATATATCATGTGGAATTAATTTATTAAAACAAGGTACGTTAGTATTCAACACAAACCTTATTGTAATATAAGATTGCATTATGTTTTATGATACAAAAATTTTATTCTATTTTTAAATAAATTTTGCCTTTATTTCAATGCAGTAAATTAGGGGATTTTTTTTTTTTTTTTTTTTACCAGGATCGAAGAATTCAGAAAAGTTTCCTTGAGTAGACTTTGATAAATATATTTGGGGAAAATTGAGTAGAATTAAGAGCATTCCAAACCTTTAGGAATAATATGGTCTGATTTGATTTCTTCCTTGAGTTACTATAAATGTGTCTTTAGAAACCATTGCCTGTCTTTCCAGAGACCTTCAATTTCATCTGTCACCCTCTGGTATGCTCTCAACTTCATATCTGGCCCTCAATATTAGATGTTAATTACATCCCAGATAATGTACCTGGTATTTGGTTGCTGCTCCAAAGACTCTGAAGTGGGTACTATCATTATCTTTCTTTTTTTTTTTTTTAACTAATGAAGACAGTTGAGAGGCTACATAACTTCACCAAAGTGTCAAAGTTAATAGTGAATCAAATATTCAAGTTCAGATACGATTGTTGTCAAAATCTAGGCCCTTAACTGCTTTACAATTCTCTCATCTAAAAGTTCAGTCTCAATTTAATGCACTGTTTGCATAAAATCAGAACTGTCCAAATAACAAAACTTGGACACCTTAACATGCCTTCAAGTCTATTTCATGTTTTTTAAATTAAGGAAATTGTCATTGATCTCTATCTTTTAATGGTTTAATTTACGTAATCTTCCCTCCTTGCACCATTCAGCTCTTCAAAAAACTTACAAGATTGCACTATACACCCTATTAACTAATTTCCTTTTGTTATCCACAGGTTCTGGTGAAAACACTTGCAAGTTTTAGCCTGGTTGCCTAGTTTTGCTGCAGAAAGTTGAGGTCCAGGCACTTTGGGTACAGGGTACAGATGAAGAAGGAGCACCTTCAGGAGGCTACAGTGTGAAGACAGTTCACTGCCAATGTTATGAATCTTGAAGCAGTAGGTATGAATTCTAGAGGGAAGCTCTTCCTTGTGAGATTCATTGCCTCCAGGAGGGAGGTTTTGCATACTTACCTGATCAATGATTATTATTTCAAACCCCATTTTCACATAAAGAAATTCAGGCTTATTTAGGGTCATTTAACTGTTATATGGCAATACTGAAATTCGATATCAGTTGTTTCTAAATTGGAACAAATTGCAAATAGCTTCTTATGACATTCAAGACATGTAAAAACAAGGAATAATTCAAGATCCAGAGGACATGAGAGAGTGGTCATGTCACTGCAGAGGCAGTGGTCTTGCTCTCCCAGGATAGATCATCAAAACTATGAAGATGGATAAATGACAAAAAAGTAAACTCTCACCTGTGACTTGCTCATGTATTTACCTTAGTACTGTCAATTATTGATTATTACTCATAAACAGCTTCATGATGGTGGAATTATTGTAGAGGACTGAAAGGATGATAAATATTATTTATTTTTCTGGGAATCAAAAAGACTTAAGTTGAATTGGATTACATGTATGGAAACAAATGACTTTTCAAAAAGAGATGAAACTGCCTTTTTAAAACTTTAAGACCAAGCAATTACCTTTGCAATTACATGTACATGTTTTTATTTGTTTATATATAAAATAGCTATTCATGTGAAACCTACATCCTGTGGAGTGACTGCAGGTGCTTAATTGCTTGCCCATAAGCAAACCATTACTGCACTATAACTTTATTATAGTACACGGAGAAAATGCTATGAGTAGAAATAGCTTTTAAATAAAGTTTTACATCCTATTTTGCAACCAAATCCCCCTCCATCTTAAATAAGTGTATTTCATTGAATGCTGCTGTTTTTATTTAATAACCAAACAGATATTGGAAAGTGCAGTTATTCTACTTTACTTGCCATATCTGGTTAAAAGTCATGAAGAGTACCGGAATTTGCTACCCCCAAATATGCCTCTTTAGCATACAGATTATTTTGAGTTAAAAACCAGACAGATCCAGCAGATGAAGGAAAAGCCTTAAAATTAGGGCACAAGTTTTCCTTTTGTAAAAGAAATTTTCATTTGTAGAGATACAAGTTTTCCTTTTGTAAAGGACATTTTTATTTGAGATACTTCTCTCTCATGCCAGGAAGAGAAGAATTTTTAATAACTCATCAATAGATAAGGCACAGACTTAAATCTGCATAACAAACCTTATGCAGATTTCCACTTTTCCTGGTCACCTTCTCAGAACTTGCCTCTCCCTTCCAGAAATCCTAAACTCCTTTTCCTTTGTTTTAGCCTAAGATGATATATAAACCCAGGTTCTAACCATCCCATTGGTTTTCGCATCACTGGGTGCCCCCATGTGTACATGTGCAATGCACATGTTAGTAAACATGTTTGCTTTTCTCTCATTAACCTGTCTTTGGTCCGTCTAATTTATTGAGATCCATCTAGAGAGTCTAAGGTGTTTTTTTTTTTTTTTTTTCCGCTCCTACCGTCAACAAAACAGGAAGAATCCACATTCTACATCCCCGTTTTCACATGCACGAGTACAGAATGAACTATTAATACACAAATGGATTGATTGTGAGCATGAATCATACATATGCCAATTATTTATTAGGAAATGCTTGGAATGGTAATATAGTATTTCTTGAAATATCTATAATCCTTTTGCTGGCATAACTCATCATATTCTTTCTGTTCAAAATAGTTAAACTGCTATTATGTCCTTAAGTTCACTTGTAAGTGTACAAGAGGAAAAAATCTCTTTCTCTAATTACCCTGGGTTTATGGTTAAGGTCACTATAACAAAAAATTGATTAATAAAGAAAAACATACAAATTTATTTAATAAGTTTGATGTGACATGAGCACCTTCATAAACAAATGAAGACCTGAGGAAATGGCTAGACCTCTGTATTTCCATGTCAGGTTTGTTGAAAAGTGGACAGGACAGTCACGGAGAAATGTGAAAGAACAAAGTGGGTATAAGTTAATGGTCATTACTGAGGGAAACTTAGCAAGGCCTGTTAGTTCAGAACCTTCTCTGTGACCTTTTGTCTTCAGAGATAAAGATATTCCCTTCCTCCAGGTTAATGTAAGGTATATGTGAGCATCTCATATGAGGGTCTTATGACTTGCTTCCAGTGGAAGGTCAGAAAGTCCTTCCTAGGTTTTATGACCTGCTTCAGGGAAGTAGGGCAGGGGAAGATTGTGGAGACAGTCTGGCTTCTGCTGATTTTCAGTATACTGAGGTGGCATATTTTGGAGTTGTGTTCCCTGAATCCCATCATTAGATATTTAGGCTTTAATCACTCTCTCTCCTCCCACCCCTAATCTAGGCAGGGATAACAGTGGTCAGCCATTTACTGATAATCATCTGAAATAGATTTTGTATGTAAAACATATACAAAATTAGATTGTATATATTTTATCTTATTTTTGGGTATTTCAATTGATAGTAATACAGAGACAGGGAGGAAACATTAAGAAAGACTAGGAAGAAATTAATATCTAAAATGTGCTGTTTTACTAAATATGTCACTACTATACCTTCCCACCAGAGGAATTATAAAATCCTTCATTTATTTATTTTTCCTTTTTGAAGCCAAGGTGATTGTTAATATTTTTAGGCCAAAATGAGTGTCCAACCAAAAAAAAAAAAAAAAAATAGATTTTTATGCTTTCTTTTCTATCAATCTTCCTTTTTTTTAATTTTAATTTTAATTCTTTTTTTAAATTTTATTTTTCCCTGAGTTATTGGGGTACAGGTGATATTTGGTTACATGAGTAAGTTCTTTAGTGGTGAATTGTGAGATCCTGGTGCACCCATCACCCAAGCAATATACACTGCACCATATTTGTTGTCTTTTATCCCTCCCCCCTCTTCCACTCTTCCCCCTAAGTCCCCAAAGGACATTCTTATGCCTTTGTGTCCTCATAGTTTGGTTCCCACTTCTCAGTGAGAACATACGATGTTTGGTTTTCCATTCCTGAGTTACTTAACTTAAAATAACAGTCTCCAATCTCATCCAGGTCATTGCAAATGCTGTTAAATTTATTCCTTTGTATGGCTGAGTAGTATTCTGCCACATATACATTATATGTATATAATGTCATATATATTATGGGTATATAATATATATATGACAGAATATATATCATATATGATAGAATATATATATCACATATATGATACTATATATCATATATGATAGAATATATATATCACATATATGATAGAATATATATCATATATATGATAGAATATATATATATCACAGTTTCTTTATCCATTCATTGACTGATGGCATTTGGGTTGGTTCCATGATTTTGCAATTGTGAATTGTGCTGCTATAAATATGCGTGTACAAGTATCTTTTTTGAATAATGACTTCTTTTCCTCTGGATAGATACCCAGTAGTGGGACTTCTGGATCAAATGGAAGTTCTACTTTTAGTTCTTTAAGGAATCTCCACACTGTTTTCCATAGCAGCTGTACTAGTTTATATTCCCACCAGCAGGGTAGAATTGTTCCCTGACTGCGGCATCCACGCCAACATCTACTGTTTTTGGTTCTTTGATTAGGGTCATTCTTACAGGTGTAAGGAGTAAGGTAGCATTGCATTGTGGTTTTGATTTGCATTTCCCAGATCATTAGTGATGTTGAGCATTTTTTCATATGTTTTTTGGCCATTTGTGTATCTTGTTTTGAGAATTGTCTATTTATGTCCTTAGCCCACTTTTTGATGGGGTTGTTTGTTTCTTTTATTACTGATTTGAGTTTTTTATTATTTCTCTACCCCTTTAAAAACCTGTATACTATATACAGATACTGTATAAATTCAACTTAAAAAATGGTGTAAATGGATAACAGACATGGAAAAATTCAATAAAAAATGTAGCACATAAATTTTGGAAAACGTTTGGCTTCCATAGTAGTGTAAGAAATAAAAGAAAGATACACTTATAAAAATAAATAATATTTTACAGGTATTTTTTACACCAGCTTTTATTTCAATAAGAAACAATTCTGATGATTTAACGATGTATGGATGTGCTCTAACCATTATGATGGCAGTAAAAATTGGAGTAATCTTTGACAGGCCAATCTTTAGATCATCCAATATAGAAATCTCAGTTCTCCAAAAAATCATGCAAAGCAAAAAAATGCTAACATTTATTGTATCATTATCTGTAATAAAATGATTAAAAGAGCAGAAGGAAAAGAAACTACAAGGAAAATGTCTGTATGAATTTTGAGGCATCAATTTAATTAAACATTGTGTACTTTACAACATGGAAAGGAAAGATTTTTGGAGTTGCAGATTCAAAGATGAATGTAAGTACTTATTTGATAAGCATATGCTAAATCCATTCACAATTATGTTCTCATGAAATTATTAAAACAATAGTATAAAGTAAAAATTGTGAGCACTGAATATATACTATGTACACTATGACAAACATTATGTATTTGTTCACAAAAGAGATTTAAACGTAATATAAGTAAATAAAAATAGATTAGTTCTGTGACACTAGGATTTTCTTTTCTTTCAAAATTAACTTTTCTACTCTCATAATATTATTTTTACAGTATAAAAAAACCCATAAGGATAGCAAAGTATAAACATGCAAAAATATTGTTCTTACAGGGCCTGAAATGGTAATCAGGTAAATGTGGATGACAGCAGACACGAATGTCCTAGACAGTAAATAATAAAAAATAGAATAAATCTTCTGTTTTAGAGAAAATAACACAGCTCAGTTAGACAATCATCTTATATAATACAGACAAATATAAATGGCCCATTTAAGTTTTCTTTCTGCAAGTTGGTTGATTCTGAGAATTTGATTTTGTTTTTCATTAGTTGAAACCATCAGTTGAATAAACTAAACTAAAATAAAATAAATACCTGGAAATATTACAAGGGATTTTTTTAGAAGTAGTCATTTAATTGGCTTGAAATGAAAGTTGGAAACAATTCACTTGTCATAAACATATCCCCAGTTCAAGTTATTTCAGTTTTTCTAGTAAGGTATTTCCTGGATTTAAATTCTAGGCTAAGTTGCTGAATTGCATGGGAATAGGGACACTTATCCCTTGGAATTTAAGAGAATGTCTCTATTTGACATAGATAGAACTCTGGTTTTTGAAGTCAGAATCTTACTTCTCATTTGCACTCTAAAGACCAAACTTCACGTTATATATCAAAACCCGGCCCTGCCAACTGTCTAGGTAGAAATAAACTATGAAAATAATTTTAGGAGAATGCCAGCTATTAGAAAATAAAAACTACCCTCTAATTATTTTTAAAAACTAAAAATGAAAGACAATTTTTACAGGCTGCTCAATTGTAGTTGAAATCTGTAGAAAAAGCAAATATTATTTGTTTGTTGATATTAAAATATTTATTTTATTTCAGATCATTCACTTAAAAACATAATCATTTTTCTTTAGCAAAAAAGAAAAAAGAAGAAGAAAAGAAACAGACTTTGTATCTGCAACAAGTAGAATCAGAAAGGACTGAAATTTAAAAAGGTTAAAAAGATGCTTGAATGGAGAATATTGCTCAGAGGGAAGTTTGTATCTTTAGGAGAGGAGAGGGAACAGGGTTAGTAGAAATGGATAAGAGGCCAGTAAATATAGCAGCCCATGAAGAGGTCACATAGACCTTCTGGAGAGACAGACAAAATAAGGAGGCAGAAACTAAAGATTGTTTACATTCTTACAGCCATACATGTAAGAGCAGCCAAAAGCAGAGTTGAATTTTCACACAATAGAACAGAGGCTTCGACCAACATAAAAACTGCAAACTCTACAACCAGTTGCTTTGGAAATGAGGTTGCTTCCAATGTGCTAGTGAATTTACAGTGAGAAAAACCGCGTTGAAATGAAATAAACAGTAACTGAAAGCATAGCCACATGAGTTTCACAAAGACCGTTTTTGAAAGAAATTTTAAGGGAAGTTTAGAGAGATTTATTCTATAAAAGTGTTAGTGGCTCACGCCTGTAATCCCAGCACTTTGGGAGGCCAGTGGGGGTGGATCATCTGAGGTCGGGAGTTTTAGACCAACCGGACCAACATGGTGAAACCTAGTCTCTAAAATAAAAATAAAAATAAAAAAATAAAAAAATTAACCGGGTGTGGTGTCAGGCGCCTGTAATCCCAGCTACCCAGGAGACTGAGGCAGGAGAATTGCTTGAAACCAGGAGGCTGAGGCTGCAATGAGCCAAGATCTCGCCACTGCACTCCAGCCTGGGCAATACGAGTGAAACTCAGTCTCAACAACAACAAAAATAATAAAAAAGAAAAGAAAAGAAAGTGTTAGATTGTGGATAAATGTTTAATTGTGATTTCAAGAGTGTCCAGGTTCTGTCATTTCTCCCTCTGACTCTACCTAAGCGCATATAATTAATCAATCCTGAAGGTAAGACATGCCCATATTGTCTCACTTTATCTTTTTATGGATATTACCGTCTAGAAGCAATGGTAGACTGTATAAAATGTGATGCGCCTGGTAGATTTAGCAAAAGAAAACATACAAACAAACAGAAATCAGGCAAATCAGTTACATTTAAATTTCGGACAAACAATGAATAATTTTTAGTATAAATATGTTGATCCAATATTTGGATGAACGATGAATGATGAATATATTATTTAATTCTTTAACATATATATGTCCTAAATGTAGAATGAAGCATATTTATACTATGAAATTATTGTTTATCTGAAATTTAAATTTAGTTGGGTATCTTCTACTTTGTCTGCCAATCCTAGAATGTAGATATATAAAAAGGGACTTGAAGCTTAGGTAATTCAAGCACCAGGTTTACCTTGCAATAGCTGGTGGTTCAGGGATTTTAGTGTTTACCCACCTGGAGCAAAGCAAAAGTGAAGCGAAATCGACAGAGGCCATCTAATAGATAACACTCCAATTTTAACGGAACTTGAAAAATCTGCAAGGTTTCTTCTATGAAAGGCATCTCTCACAGATTCTAACTTGGTGAGTCTTGGAAAGGTCTTGATATCTATATTTTAACAAGCGCTTCAAATAGATCTATTATACATCATCTTCAGGCTTCATATTGAGAAATATATCTAACCTAAGTCTCCTTTCTAAAACATAAGAAGTCAGTGCAAGGAAATAAAAGCTTCTCTAATCTACCAATACTTGCTACATTAAACATTAAAAAGAAAAAAAAATTGAAAAGTAAATATTTTGTAAGCAGTTTATTTAAAAATAATAAGACTGGTGTTTTAAGAATAGAATCATATGCATGACTTATAAAAAATTATATTTTCCAATACAAAAAATAATTTAGTGAGAATTGCTTTATAGTTTTTCATTAAATTTTTGCAACATTCTTTAATATATGTTTTAATAAAGACTTCTGGGTTCTCAAATCTTCTGCACTTAATCTGTTTTTATATGTTGCTCAGGTTGAAATGCATAAAGAAAATTTAATCTCATACAAATATGTAGTTAAAAAAGAGAGATGTATTTTAAAGGACTTTTCAATTAATAGTGGATATTCTTTTTTCAAACAGTAAATGGGCAGCAGTCTTTACATTAGCCCTACAATGACTCTGTCTCATAATATTTTCCAGGCAATCAAGCCTTTAATATAAAATGTGGAAAAATATTAAACAAGGCAATATTGGTTTATAAGCCTATGCCTGGAACTTAAAAAGAATCATATGTGTAAATCTTTAATGGGAACATTTTAACAACAAAACATCCTTGGATTTTACTAGACAAATATAAATTACCTGCGAATGAGTTATGAATATATATGTGTGTGTGTATGTATGTACATCATATTTCTATTGCATATAAGCATGCATATATGTGTGTATATTTTATGTGTACTCATTGTATGTTTATGTATATGCATATATATAGTGAAATAATAGATTTTTCTCTTTTGTTCTAACCACCAAAGAACTAGAATCTCCTTCCTAAAGTTGGATTATTTCTAAAGGCAAGATAATAAACTTGATAAATTTCTGAGTTACTTTAAAATCATTTTTCATATCATAATTCTTAAGGTGCCTTAAACATGTTCTACACAGGGTGTCTCCATCCCAACTATAATTTTTCAAAAAAAAAAAAAAAAAAAGAATGCTAAAAGAGGTGTTGAAAATCCAGAAAAAATAATACCTGTTCAACAGTTGATTCTTCAGATCTATTGTATGCTATTGTCCCAAAAGCTATGCTGGGAAATACTGCTGAACCAATATGCATGCCTCCTTTCTGCCCTGGAAGAAATATGGCTGAGCTAAAGGAAAAAAAAAAAAAAGACTCCTAAAAAAGCACTCAGAATTAATTCTAGTAGATAGTTATGGTCTCTTTTTTGCCTGCAATCTCTCACTCACTTAAGTAGGTGAGCAAAGACAGGTAAGGGCAAATGCATTTCAAAGAAATATCTGGAAGAATCATGCAGTGCCCAATGGCCCCTCCCTCACTTATCCCTTCTACCTGTGTGCTACCCTGGCTCCTTACTTCAGCCCTCTTTTATTTTCTTCCATTGTCCTTCTGTTTCATTTTTTAAATTGCATGTGTGTATTTATTTATTTATTTTCTTGAATTCTCCTCTGCCTTTTTTTCTGATTCTGCTACGGTGTTCAATTGTAATGAGGGTTTCCATCCATCTTAGCGAGAGCAGGCAATACGTGTCAGTAAGGATTATACGTAGAAAGTGAGTCACATATCACTCACAGTCATCAACACACTAACTTATTTTATTTTTTTATTTTTTTATTTTTTTATTTTTTTATTTTTTTATTTTTATTTTATTTTATTTTTTTTTTTTGAGACGGAGTCTCGCTCTGTCACCCAGGCTGGAGTTCAGTGGCCGGATCTCAGCTCACTGCAAGCTCCGCCTCCCGGGTTTGCGCCATTCTCCTGCCTCAGCCTCACGAGTAGCTGGGACTACAGGCGCCCGCCACCTCGCCCGGCTAGTTTTTTGCATTTTTTTTTAGTAGAGACGGGGTTTCACTGTGTTAGCCAGGATGGTCTTGATCTCCTGACCTCGTGATCCGCCCGTCTCGGCCTCCCAAAATACTGGGATTACAGGCTTGAGCCACCGCACTAACTTATTTTAAACACAACCTGCGTGCTGCATATGTCAGCAAGTACTCAAAACAATAAACATGTGCATTGTTTTAATGTGCCAATTAAATTATGTGTATGTTTAAACAATCACCATGATTACATCATGACGTAATCAGAAAGACTAGAAAGCGTTGTAACTGTCAAAACTCATTTTGGGGATCAAAAGCATCACGAATGCATAGTATGTGACTATGAATACGTGTGCATTACACTGTCATCCCCTATATCAGCACTGAATGAGAAATAACAACTCATCTCACGAACTTGGTTGACACTTGCATAGAAAGAAAATGATAGGGGGAAAAAAGTGTGTTTAAAGAGTTCAAGGAGAATCTGGGATAGGACCTTGATTCATAACTGTGAAAATTGCTATTAAGGTAACCATGTAGGAGAGTGTGATTTGTACAAACTTTATAGAAAGCAGTTGGACAACACACATTAAGAATCCTAAAGGTGTTGATTTTCTTTGATCCAATTAAATCAGCTTCTTATAATTTACCCTAAACCAGTATTCAGAGATAAAAAGAACAATTTTTATATGAGAATATTCATTGTAGCATTGTTTGTAATAACAATAAAGGAGTAATTGGGAGCAGCATAAATATCTGACAAAAAAAGGATATTTTCAATAAATCATGAAATATCCAAGTGATTGAATAAAATGCTATTATCAAACATCTGTTTTCCAAAGATAACTACAATTATAAAATAGATAGAAATAGACAGACATAGATAGCTGTGTGTGTGTGTATGCATGCGTGCGTAGGTGTGTGCATGTATATGTAATGTGCATGTGTGTATGTATATTTGTTTAGTTAAAATACAAATTACTTAAGAATGTAATTTCTCACACAAGATTTTTCTGAGTGTGGATACAATTTTGCAGAAAAAAGACTGATAGGAAATATACTAAAATGCTAATAATGAATGGTAAGATTTGGGGTAGATAAAAGCTTCATATATTTTCACTTTCTTAAATTACTTACATTGATCCCATATTATCAGTAATGAAGTAGTAAAATTACATCCAAAAAAGTCTCATACATACAGTATTTATATCTCCAAAATTCATTCCTAGTTTGCCTCAGTGATTTCTGGTCTTGATGCAGTTTGTAACTGAGCAGGAATGCTAACAACACTTTCAAAGTCACCCTTTCGGCTGCATTCCTAGGGACTTATTAAGGTGATAAACACCTTTGGCCAAAACCTATGGTCAGCAACACTCTCAGCAAAATCAAATGTTCCCATTACTTTTGCTTTTTATGTGTTTGAAACAAGGGCTACCCAAGCAGTTCATTGTGGCACCCCAGGCTGTGACCAGATTGTTCATCCTCGCATTGAGTTTGGGTCTCTAAATGAACCCAGGTATGTTTTAATAACCTTGGAACTGGGAACTCTTTTTGCACCATTTCCATACCCAGCCAGTTGCTGTATATCTTGGCAGTGGCAAGCTTATTTCTAAGGAAAGAGAAATATTTCCATTCTTTAATAAGTCATTCCAAGTTTCCTGTGATGTTATAAATAATCGGGCAAACAGCCGGCTTTATTCTGCTTAATTTGATATGGCAGATTTGAAATGTCAAAAAGTTCACTCTCAACATAAGCCATGCAACTGGACTCTGACCAATACTCTCATTCCTGATGGGATAAACTTTATCATCAAGCTCACTCAGGAAGGCAGCTGGGACCCTGCTTGCCCTTCCCAGGCGCTGACTGATAGAGTAGTCTGAGTTGGCCCTGCATGTTGTGAGCATGAGGTCAGCTCTTCCTGGGTTTTCTCTTGGGGGACAGGCAACTAGCTTGACAAACTTAGCTAATATACCTGTCACTCAAGGGCAGAGAGAAGGAGGCCAAAGAAACAAAGTTGAAATTAACATGAGAGTAATTGGAGGAAGAAGCATTAAATATCATTTCAGGGTAAACATTTCGGTAAGAGAGTCATATTTTAGTCTCTCTATAACACTCTGTGTCAAATTTCCTTTCACGATCAAGTTCAAGGGCTGATTTACACGTTGGAAGTCCACAGAGAACTGAATTCTGGGCATACAGCTGAAGGTCACCTGACTGTAGTGATGAAAGATAAAACTACCATAAATTCAGATGCTTGGCTGAGATTTTTAAATCTGTTGAAAGAGCTAAAGGGCATTTTGCCAATTAGTTTGATGTTTAATAGGATATTTTTGTTGTTTTTAGTCCTTTGCCTTGTATTTACAAATCGAACGGGTTCTGATGAAACAGCTCAAGTGTGGTTTGCATTGATTCAGAAAGGAATTATTTAAAGAGGAAAAAAAAGTTGTTGAACTTGATTTAATGAGTTTGAATATTAAGCAATTTCCTTTAATAATACATTTGTTTAAAGTAAACTGTTCATAGTTCATCTGTTCTCATTTTTAATTTTGTATTTTATCCAAACCTGATCTGTTTTTCTTCCCAGTTTCTTATTGTTCATCAGGCTGTTCATGTTCCAATTAAGATCATTTCAGAAAGTGTTTTCTGGAAATAAATACATCAAGTTGATTAGGAATAGCCAAGATCAAATGTGAAAGGAGTCATCAGGTTTTGAATGTAGACGATGTTTAAAATGTGTGGGTTTCAAATTTTCTTAAAACCAAAATAAAAACATATTGTTTATAAAAATATAAAAAATCTTATGCTTCTGAGATCTCACTTGAATATTTACTTTACTTAATAAATACTCCTTTTGCTTTGAAGAATAGGCTGTAAACATTGTGTGAGAATCTTGCATACAGTGGGGCAAACACACAGGGGTTTTCACATAGCTATTGAGAAGTAAATAAATTCCATAGGCTTAAGGGCTCCCCAATTCCTTGCTACACCACCCGTTTGTTCACGGTTTACTTTTTTCCACAGGATGATTCTTAATACTTTACCAGATGGAAACACCACCACCATCTTTGCAGTTTCAACTCTCAAGCATTAGGCAGCTATGATATCTTCATCTTACTTCCTTCTCCGGCCTTCTTTCTCATTCATGCCATCTCAAGGTGGGTGCATTAGATGGATAAGTAGTGCATTTATTTCCTAGGGCTGTTGTAATGAAGTACCATAAACTGAGTGGCTCAAACAACAGTAATTGTCTCTCAGCTCTGGAGGCTAGAAGTTGGAACCCAACAGTGTTGGTAGGGCCATACTCTATCTGAAGCCTGTGTTACTCGTTACCTCTTCCTAGCTTCTGGTAGTTTGCTGGCAGTGTGTGGCACCCCTTGGCTTGCAGCTACATAGCTACAATGCTGCTTCGGTCCTCGCATGACATTCTCCCTGTGTGTTTCTGCCTTTATACAGTGATCTTCTTAGAAGGACAGCAAGAGAATTAGGGGCCCACCCTATTCCAGTATGATCTCATCTTAACTAATTACATCTTCAATAATCTTGCAATTACATTCTGAGGTACTAGGGGTTAGAAATTCAACTTTTTGTTTGGGTTGGGGGAACACAATTTAACATATAACAGGTGTGAACAGGCAATATGTATAACTGTGTGTATAATATTGCTTTACAAAAAGTTGGTCAGTAACTATGACTGCTGTTCTTTTTTTTTTTTTTTTTTTTTTTAATTTTAAGCAACACTTATTTGTTAGAACTCCATGGGGACATTCATAGAAATATTGAACTCAAAGTAAAGATGTAAGCTTGAGGTTTCTTTCTATGCAAGCATTTTCTAACTTTCAAACTTCTCAAACCATAGGGAAGCAGGACAGAAATCACCTCATATAATGCTCATAAGTTTGGAGTCAGTTGAAACGATCTTGTTTAAAAAGGTCAGTATAGAGTTTAATTGGGTATATTTAACTGAAGTATTAAATAGAGACATTGCTGGCCTGAAAAAGATCTCAGGCCAGATAAAGGCAAATATAATAAAGATGTCAGGTTGCTTCTCCGGAGCAAGTGAGATCATTATGCAATTATGTTACTTAGAAAGGCAAAGGGCAGAATACAATTTATACTATGAAATGTTACATTTCCAAGTTTCTGGAATTCACTTTTTCTTCTCATTTCTTTGCAGGTAATCCACTGGGCTAGCAATAGATTATAATTAAACGTTGGCATGATTTCCAGTTAGTTTAATCATGAGAGAATTTACTTAAAATCTTCAAATCTTCAGACAATTCCATGATGTTCTAAACAAATTTTGACAATTAAAAAATAGAATTAAATATTTGCTTCTATATAGAGCTGGATAGCCATCCCAAAGAAGTTCTAGAATTTTTTGACTATCTTAATTCATAAATTTAATCATCATTTGTTAACTATTTACTATATTCAAGATATTATTTGATACTGGGGTTGTAAAGTAAGATTGAGTAAAACATTTTAATTTTCATAAATTGTGATTTCACAGACACATGTGTAGAGGTTACTTTTTCAGTAGCCTGTAATAAGTGCCATACCCTAAATACAAATGTAGTGATGCTACAAAGAGCAAAGAGAGCTTCTTTGTTATAAGGGACAAAGGCAAAGAGATCATCGAATGTAACTAAACAGATGAGAGAATCATAAAGTACACTAGTTAGAGTAGGTTAGGCTAGACAACCAAGCCATTCCAAAATCTTGGTAGCTGAACACACATGCAAGTAAACACACACAGGCATATGTTTTTGTGTTTGTTCCTTTTGCAATTCATAATATGTGTTCAATATGGTTCACCCGGGGGTGAAACCTTGCTTCAGTGCTTCCCTGATCACCAAGACACACAAAAATAAAAATGGCAAATCACTCAATGGCTCTTCAAGCTTCTATCCAGAAGGATCCATAGTAATCTTATCACTTGTGACCAAATCAACTCATAATACTATTAAAAAAAAAAAAAAAAAAAGCAAAACGTGGGAAGGAGAGAGGGTCCATATGTAAGAGATACAATCATAAAGTGTGTCCAGAATTTGAAGAGTGCTGGGATATTTGCATGCACCCAAATGGATATCACTGTGGACATCTGCAAAATGAAGAATAATATTTCAGTGAGTGGAAATTGTACCAGGGTCTCAAAACACTCAATAGAGTGGAAAAGAAAATTGGGAAACAGTTGACAACACTTTTGTTTGTTAAGTGGCAAATATTTGTACATGACCAAAGGTGGAAAACAAATATGACAAAAGTATACTGTTATTGGGCCCCCAAGAATCTTGTATTAGTTTGGGTTCTCTCAGAGCTGACCTTGAGACTAGAAATGAGCTCAAGTAGTTTGGAAAGTTGCAATGGCTTTCCTGAGGTGTCTACTTGGCTAGGCTACTGTCCCCAATTATTCTAAGACTAATTAATTACCAAACATTAACTTAGATGTTTCTGTAAAGAGATTCTGCAGATATAATTAAAACTTCAAATCAGTAAACTTTATGTAGGGAACACTATCCTGGATAATTTGTGTGGAACTGACTGAATCAGTTGCAAGACCTCAAAAGCAGGGCTGAGGTTTCCCAGAGAGAATAAATCTCACCTGTAGACAACAGCTCTGGCCCGTCCTCAGAGACTCCAGCCTGCCTATGATATCCCTTTCCTGATTGCCCACTCCATGATATCAACCTTTTAGCCAGCTCATGCATTTGTAAATTCAATTTCTTATAATAAATATCTTCCTATATTGTACTGCTACTGGTTCTGTTTCTTTGATTGAATCCTAACTGATAAAGTGATCATAGGAAGTACAATCAGGCAGCAGAAAAATGAGACAGAAAATAATGCAACTCAATAAAGTGTGTTTTTATGAGCAGATTACTGCTGTGGGTATCTGGGCTTAAACCCAGTGGAAACCTTCTAAATGACTGTAGACAAGAAACCGCCAGATGATTGCATAAATAGTGGAGAAAACCAGGGTATTTCTCCATGAACTCTAGCTACTTATTGTTCAAGAGCACCTGTCCCCTCCACTTGTCCATTTCCCTCCTTTCCTGTGACAAAAGAAGCCCTGCAGGAAGACAGTGGAAAAATGCCATAGGTGACTTGAAAGGATATGGGCTTAGAATGCACAGAATCTGATACAAGTCTACTTCAAAGACAATGCCTTTTATTTTTCAGTGACTGGGGAGGCAAGAACATGTTTTCAAAAGGGGTGTAAAATTTGTGATTTAATCAACACATACCGAGTATTTAAAATGTTTCAGGCACTGTGAAAGAAACTGAATAAATATGAGTGAAGTACAGTCTCAGTCCTCCAGAAATTTGATGATCATTAAAAGTACAGTTGACCCTTGAACAACACAGATTGGAACTGTCTAGTTCACTTTTACATGGATTTTCTTCTGCCTCTATCACCCAAGATACAGCAAGACCAACCCCTCCCCTTCCTCCTTCTTTTCAACCTACTTAACCTGAAACCAATGATGAAGACATTTGTGATGATCCACATCCACTTAAAGAAAGGCAAATATATTTTCTCTTCCTTACAATTTTCCTAATAACCTTTTTCCCCCAGCTTGTTTTATTGTAAGAATATGATAAATTATACAAATGACATATAAAATATGCGTTAATAGACTGTTTATGTTATTGATAAGGCTTCTGGTCAACTGTAGGCTATTAATAGTTAAGTTTTGGGGAAGTCAAAATTTATACATGGTTTTTTGACTATGCAAGAGATTGGCACAGCTACTCTCTAAGTTATTTAAGGATCAACTGCATTTGCAATGAAATGTCACAAGATTTGCAAAAGACATGTATACTTGTTGAGAAATAGAGGGGTTAATACTAACCAGAAACATGTAGAGGCTATGGAAAAACAGATATTTACCAACAAATCATGGGAGAGAAGACCATTTCAGACCATTCCTTGAGTGCCACATTCAATTCCGGGTGCTATCCTTCAGTGAAAACAAGAACAAAGTAGAAAACAATGTAAGAGACATAAACAGCATTGCAAAGTCAGAGTCGTACCGGAAATTTCAATTCTTCAGTTTGGTAGGAGAAAGAAGACTGGTGAGGTGGGGAAGGATTGGGCATTGGCGTGAATTTTTAAAAAATATTTTTATATTCCCCCAATTGTTCACAGGTAGACGCTCCTCTAGAGAAGTAAGAAATCTTCATATCTGTCCCAGTTTCTCTATTTGGCTGAGGACTGAGTCTCACCTCAATATACATATTTTTTTTGATGCCATGTCCTCTGTTTTTCGTTTCAGTTTGATATTTCGGGGGAAGCAAAGAGTTCGCCACTGTATCTGAGCTCCCTCATTCTTGTGATCCAGTTTCACATGCTGCAGTTGGCCAGATCAGTTTGAGGCCAATAAGCACTTACCTAGAACCGGCAGGAGGGAGGAAGGAGAACCCAGCTGTCTTCTTGCATCCAGAGGTGCAAAATTCCTGTTCAAAATCCAGGCACGTGGCAGCCGCATGCTGGAGGAGACACCTGCTTCTTGCCCAATTCAGTAAAATATTAAGAATTATACAATTTTAAATTACAATGTTTCATTTTCTCTTCAGCCTGACCTAATTATTCCCAGCAGGGAGAGTTGGCCAATGGCATTGATTTTGATTTTTTTCTCCTTGGTCTGTAAGGAAAAGGCATTTGTCTCTCATTTGTTCTCTTTATTTTTCTTTGAACACCGCTGAAGTATTCCATGCCAGCTCCTCCTCATACCTTCTTTCCCATTTTATAAGCTCTGATTCACCTGTAAAACACATTTTTATAAAAGCCAGAGAAAGAACAGTGGCCATAAAATGCTCCCACGCCTTTGCATGATCCTTGTTGTTAGCAATCCAGAAAAAGCCCCCTGCTCACAGCAGGAGTTGCTTGGCAGCTGCTGCCTTGACTTTTTTCTTCTCCAACCATTGTGCTCACAAGCCTGGCAGGGTCAGAACAGAAAAATGTGTTTTTTTCATCATCACTTGACAGTGTTTTCTTCAAATCTCCAGGTTTTACAAACAAGGTGATGGCCATAAGAGATCTATCCTGACAACTCAAAGATTGGTGCATGTTTTGTCTGAACGGGTCAGAGAAAGCAGGAAAAATAAAGAGAGATCCTGCAAATAAACCTACACATATCCATACACATCCAGATGCCCTTTAAATTTGCATAGGCCACATTGATTTTTTTTTTCTTTTTCCTTTGGCTATTTATGTGATGCACAGGAAAATATTCACTTGCAAAAATGGACAACATGTATTGCCTTTCCAGTTTTTGCTCGAAAAGTCTTAAGGAAGAGTATCATTACCATTTATCTCTACAGATAAAATGTCAGACCCTTCAGAAAACTTAGGGTAAGGTTGGTTGATGGCAAGGATCATCTTTGTATACTGCTGGTAATCTCAAACGTTTGTAATTCATATTATTTGCTCTTTATATCATTCTTACATAAAATACTTGACCATTCATGAGTAGATTGGTATCATTGACATTCCAGGGAATGTTGTACAAATAAGTCAGAGTCTTTCTGTTTTCTGGAAAGTCAATATATGAGATATTGTCAGGTCTTCTGTGATAAGAGATTGCATAGTAAATAATTTGGCCAATATTATGTTAACAAAGTTAAGTTTATTTTCTGCAAGATTTCTTGTACTTTATGATAGAATCCATACTAAGGTCTCAAGGAGCTAGGGTTCTCCAAATCACAGTTTGGAAAACATTTGGAAAGTAAATAATACTTCTTAGCTTTTTACTTTTCTCACTCTAAGTCTGACCCCTGAATACAAGTCCAGAAGTAGATTACCCACTACTTATTAGACATCTCTTAACAGATGGGTCTTGTTCACCAATTACCCTCAGTGTATAACAAAGTGCCTGGTACACAGTTGCTAGTTATATTTTTGAATAATATAATAAATCTCTGAAGTCAGGAAAGTAAGTGCTGGTCTCTTTCATCTTCTTTAAAAACAAAGTTTAAAAAACCAGAGTTTAGTAGACACAATGGAACATTTGGCTTAGAAGAAAATTAATAAACTTATACATTTATTTGTGTTAATAAAGAAATGAAAGCTGAAAATTCTAATGGACTTATTATATGTGTGTAATCATATGGGGTCCATTGTTTTAGCTCATTGGACCACCAATATGCTTCAACACCATACTCATGACAAAAATTCCCAAATATGCCTTAAATGAGCAATAAAGGTCTTGCTTGCTCTAAGATATCATGATATTGTTCTTTCTGTTGAGTTAACTAGAATGGTTGGAAAGGCTTTGCTATATGTCATTTTGACTTCTTCATTTGGCAGGCTACAACTTATCTAACTATACTAAGCTACAGCTCATGGGACATTAAAGTGCAGAGTCATGGCTTCTTCTAGAAACAGGGGTGAGGTAGGTGAGAGGTGAGATTTGCACTGTTAGATATATTTCAGCTCTACACATGTTTCTTAATAACACCAATGGGCACTGCAAAGAAACTTTAAACAATAAGTGGTAGTGTTTTTTGTTTGTTTGTTTGTTTGTTTTTGAGACGGAGTCTCTGTCACCCAGGCGGGAGTGCAGTGGCATGATCTCGGCTCACTGCAAGCTCCGCCTCCCGGGTTCCAGCAAGGTAGTGTGTTTCTTAATTCAAATAGAATGAAAGAGATATGGAAATCTGAGGGATCAAATTACTTTGGAATAAGTTTTTGGTTTGTTTTTGTTTTTCTTCCAGAGGACATAAATAGTGCTAATGAATGAAAAGTTCCGGAATGTGGATCTCAAGTCAGAATAAGAAGATTAGAGAAACTAAAGCTACTCTAAAATAAAAAAAAAAAAAAAAAATTAATACAATTAAATAGTATTTTTCTTTTTTAAAAAAATAATTGCAACTTTTGTCTTAGATTCAGGGAATACATGTTTAGATTTTTTACATGAGTGTATTACATGATATTGAGGGTTGGGATATGGATGCTCCCAACACCCAGGTAGTAAGTATAGTACCCAATAGGTAGTTTTCAGACTTTGCCTTCCTCCCTTTCTCCCCCATCCAGTAATCCTCAGTGTTTATTTTTCCATGCTTATCCCCATGTGTACCTAATGTTGAATTTCTGCTTATAAGTAAGAACATATGGTATTTGCTTTTCTGTTTCTGCTTTAATTTTTTAAGATAATGACCTCCAACTGCATCCATGATACTGGAAAGGAAATTACTTTGTTCTTTTTAATGGCTGCATAGCATTCCATGGTGTATACATACTACATTTTCTTTATCCAGTCTACCATTGATGAGTACCTAGATTGATTCCATGACTTTGCTACTGTGAATCATGCTGCAATAAACAAACAAATGCATGTGTCTTTTTAAAAATGAACAAGTGGGACCTAATTAAACTAAAGAGCTTCTGCACAGCAAAAGGAAATATTAACAAATACCTTACAGAATGAGGGAAAATAGTCACAAACTATGCATCAAACAAAGGGCTATTATCCAAAATTTATAAGGAACTTAACACAATTCAACAAGCAAAATGTAAATAACCCCATTAAAAAGTGGGCAAAGGACATGAACAGACATTTCTCAAAAGAAGATATACAAGCAGAAAATAATAATTTAATAAAGCAGTAAGGTCCTTATTGTTAAATATTTTGAAGAAGTTGGTTATTTATCTGAGATTTTTGCATTGAATGAGATAATGGAGAAGGTGATGCCTAAGATATTTATATGAGCTCTCCTGGCTACAGGTGTTTGTGATACTTACAACAGTCTAGCTTATTCCAGGAGTGTGACTTAGTGTAGCAGGACGAGCTGTGGAAAAAACCCCACAGACACCGAGATAGTGAAGGAAGTAGCTTTTAATCAGCTGGAAGCATCAGCAGACTAGCATCTCAAAATCTGAGCTTGTTAAGTGCACAATTTTTGTCCCTTTTAAGGGCTCACAACACTAAAGATTTTACATGACAGGGCCGTGATTGATTGAGCAATCTAGGGGGTATGTGACAGGGGCTGCATGCACCAGTAATCAGAATGAGACAGAACAGAATGAGAAGTTTCACAATGTCCTTCCATACAATGTCTGGAATCTATGGATAACATTGGTTGCTAAGTCATGGTTTGAATTTTAACTATCAGGCTAAGGTCAGGCAGGCCCAGGCCTGGTTTTGGGTCTGGTGCCTGGCGCCGGGCTGCCTGCCTTTGGTTTCGCTTCCTTGGTTTTTTTGTTTGTTTGTTTGTTTGTTTGTTTGTTTTAAATCAGGTACTGAGCATAAAACAATATAGAACAATATGGCGGGGGGGTTCTCCTCTCTTTTCTCATTTGTATTGCTTATAATTCTTAGAGGAGTCAACACAATGGTCAGTTCAGAAAGTATTTAGTACTCTTATCCACTGTGTATAAATATTAGGCTTAATAAAGACATTTCAAATAAAAAATAGGTAAGAAGAAAGAGAAAAAGGAAGGAAGGAAGGAAGGAAGGAAGGAAGGAAGGAAGGAAGGAAGGAAGGAAGGAAGGAAGGAAGGAAGGAGAAAGGGAGGGAGGAAAAAGAAGGAAAGGAAGAAAGGAAGAAAGAAAGAGCAAGAAAGCAAGAAAGAAAGCAAGAAAGCAAGAGGAAGGAAGGAAAGAAGGAAGGAAGGAAGGAAGGAAGGAAGGAAGGAAGGAAGGAGAGGGGAGAGGGAAAAGAAAAAAAGGGGTAAAGGGAAAGTAAGAAATAATGAGAAAAAAGGATCCTAAACACCTGAGACATAAAAGGGGATAAAAATGTATTATAAATAAATCACTGTATCGTCATTAATGATGCTTAAAATGCCCATAATATTTCAGGTCATATGTTTTGCGGGGACATATCACCTCACAGGACATATTTTCCACTTCTTTTCTATTTCAGATTCCACCACACTGGCTACCTTGTTGTTATTTGCATATTCTGTCACTCTTTGTACCTGGGGCCTTTATTTTATAGTCAATGATGAAGGAGGAGCTTCTTATTTGGCTAAACTCTAAACAATATACTTAGTTGCATGCACTTTGGAGAAATATAGAAGTGACTTGAGGTATGGATATACACAGAATCACAAGCAGTGGTAAAATGATTGGCTTTATTTAGAGGTCTGGAGGAAACAAATTTCACAGATCAGAGGTAAGTGAGGAAGCTTTGGGAAGAGGAACGTAGAGGGGCATATGGGGGTTAGCAGAGTATGTACATCTTTGGTCCGCATATTAATAACACTCAAAGCATGTCTACAACAGAGGTACACTCCAAAGTCAGCTGGCCAGGATGGTTCTTTCAGAGGAGGTCGGCCAGTGTTTCTCCTTGTTACTATACAGCCGAGTCCATAAGGCCAGAAATTAAATAGCTATAATGAGAAGGATGAATGTGTATCAGCCCAAAGCATGGATTCCCTGTCATTAAGGTTGGCTAAGCTACTAGGTCTGGGGAATCCCTGGTCTGTCAGCAACAAAATCCAGAGCTGTTCACTTGATAAGGCAGCATTGCTAAAATAATCTGACTGCCCACTTAATGGCAGGTTGATTTTACTGGACGCCATCTATCCAGAAGACAGTAATTTGTCCTTCCCAGAATGGATACCCATATGTACATGTGTCAGTACCACAACCTAACAACTTACAAAATTTCTGATTTGTTACAACTGGATTATAGACATAATTTTCTCAGATCATGTGACCCTTTTATAGCAAAAGAGATATAACAAACTTCACTTTACCGTAAGACCCACTGCTACTACTATATACTGTACCATCCAGAAGCAGGAAACCTAATTAAATGATGCAAAGAAGAAGAGACCATTTGCAGCTCCAGAATAATTCCCAGAATAGTTAGGAAGTAGGATTGGACATTCTCATCAACGCTCTTAGTGCTTCATTTCCCGAATATGTGCTATTGATCCCCATGGCTTTTCAATCAGCTGGATTATTGATCGTGGTTCCTTACAGAAAACATTTCCAAGAAGTAACACAGCAAGGATTCCACTGAAATTGTAGGTAGATCACTGTGTGGTGATTTGGGTCTCCTCATGCCAGTACAATGACAGTGAGACAGAAAAGCATGAAGACTCCTGTTACTGCAAGGATTTACAGTGGCTGCTACACATTGTGAGCTGAAAGGACTTCATTGGAAGTCATGAGATTTAGAATATATCTACGGTTGCTTTGCTGCCCAGTAATAACTAAGTAATCAATTACAATAGCCACAGCCTGACAAGATCAAAGCAACTAAAGACTTATAAAACCTGATGATGAAATGCTGAGATGACCCAAGTGGTTAAGTGGTGGCCAATGGAGGAGTGAGAGTATGGATGTCAATTGTGGCTTCAAGCCAGTTATAGCTGGAGTACAAGCTTCTTCCATTAACTCTGCTGTCTTAATTCTTTTCCTGGTGGATATAGCCAGTCATCACCTGGAAGGCTCTGTGAAAGATTGGGCTTAAGAGAGATCACAAATGGTTTCAAATAGTGCAAGGTTAGACACATCTTCTGCCCTGCTTAAATCCTCTCAGTCTATCTCTCTTTTTTTTTTTTTTTTAATTCTATAGTTACTGCTGCAACTAAGTAGACGAAGACTTATATATTCAACATTATATTCTTGATTGAAGTAATCTCACTTCTTTGCTAAATATTCATGTTTATCAAAGAAAACAGCAACACAATTGTTATATATAAAGTTTTGGTGCTGCAGAAGAAATAGAACTCGAATATAAATGTTATTTTTTTAACTCAGCAAGGCAACTTACTTCTACGGAAGTGTGCACCCTCACAGATGGAGCAATGGTGAGCACACACCTGGACAAGAGAGGCAAAGGGGTTCTTATCCCTGATGCACGTGGCCCCTGCTGCTGTGTCAGTCCCCTATTGGCTAGGGTTAGACTGCACAGGCTAAACTAATCCTGAATGGCTAATTTAAAGAGAGTGACGGGGTGAGTGCTTTGGCGGGAAAATAAAAATGATTATGCAGCGTGGAGAATGGGTCAGGGGAGAGTAGGTAATCAAAATGAATTAGTGTGGAGCAGGTGATCAGAATGCGTTAGGGTGGAGAAGGTAATCTGAATGAGTCAGGGTGGAGTAGGTAATCAAAAAAGGTTACTTTACGAGGAAGTTAAGTTTAAAAGTAGAAGGCAAAGAATTGAACATACTGACATATTAATGCTTTGAAGAGAAGTTTAGAATTCACATTTAACACAATGAATTGAGAAGGAATAAAATAAAATATCCTATAAATCATCTCACTCACATAATCTTTGTTAAACACTTTACCTCTTTTTCTAATTGTGCTCAAAACTTTTTTGATGAGTACACAGTAAATTAAAATTTTAAAACATCAACATTGAAGTTAAAAAAGCCATTTCCAGAAACATTTTTGTTTCTGATGATTACCTAGTAGAGTAAAATGTCTTTGTCAATTTTTATCACCATTATCATCCGCTGTTCTTTACTTTCTTAAATGCAAGTTGTCTTGTTCAATGTGTCTCAGAACTAGGAAATAATAATATGTAATTCATACCTTCAGAGGACTTGCAAGTTATTTGGGACAACAAACTTAATCCCCTAACAACTGCTAAATTCTAAATCTATTAGAATGTGAAAGGTAGGTAAGTATAGAAAGTATAAGATAGAACACAGATTAATAATGGTAATTCAGATTACCAGAGATCAGAACAACTAAATCAGTACAGCAGGTAGATAGAAAAAGAAAGAAAACTAAAGTCTTGAGGGTACAGAAAATTAAATCAGAGGCTACAAATTGGAATGTTTGTGTCCCCCTAAAATTCACATGTTGAAACATAATCCCCAATTGCTATGATCTGAATGCTTGTGTCCTTCACCCAAAATTTATATTGAAAACCAATCTCCAATGTGATAGTATTAAGAGTTGGGGCTTTGGGGGAAGTGATTAAATTGTGTAGGCAGAGCCCTTATGAAAGGGATTTGATCCCATATAAAAGAGGCCTGAGGGAGCCTGTTTATTTCTTCCATTATGTGAAAACACAGCTAGGAGGCATCATCACCAAATCAGCCGACATCTTGAGCTTGACCTTTCCAGCTACCAGAACTGTGACCCATGAATTTCTGGTGTTTATAGGTAACTCAATCTGAGGTATTTTGTTACGATAGCCGGAACAGATCAAGACACCAATAAGACAATATTTGGAGGTGAGGTCTTTGGTAGGTGATTCTCTCTCATGACTGGAATTAATGTCCTTACAAAAGTCACCCCAGAGACCTATTTTATCCCTTCTATCATGTGAGAACATCAGGAGAAGTCTCTCTGAACCAGAAGTCAGTTTATACCAGACAGCGAATGTGACAGCTTGTTCTTCATAGCCTTCAGAACTAATAAATCTAGTTGTAAGAAACACATTTATTTGTTTGTAAGCCATCCAGTCTATGATATTCTGTTATTGCAACCCAAACTCACTAAGACATTAAGTAAAATATCATAATAATATCTGTGTTATGATGCATGGTACATAAAACCAGAGTACTTCAGAATCGATGCACTAGGAAATTGGTGTCTGTCAGAGATTTTTTGAGTAGTCAAATAATATGGAGAATGTGGTGTTCAGTAAATAGTAGTCTAATAGTCTTAGAGAGAAAGAATCTAAATCATGTTGTCCAGAAAGAAATCTGTGGAGATAACCCCACTTTAAACAAATAAAGGAAACAAAATTTAAATCCATTTCTTATCCAAATTATGGCAATTGGCTTAAGAGTCTTCAAAGATAACAGACAGATTCTTACTGACACTGTGGCAGGAGTTATTAAGAAATTATTTTAGGCAGATAGAGAGGACAAAATAGGGGGTCCTTGGAAAATTTTTTTTGCAGCTCTTGTCTAGCAGGAAAGCTCTGATTCTTAGACCCTGCTGGCCACCTTTGATATGCAAATGCCAACCGTTAGAAACTGGGTCCACCCAACATGGTGATTCCTTTGTCCTCTTGCCCATGCCCCTACATGTGCCTGGCAGCATGGCCACCCCCACATATCCCTACGTGTGTGGAACATCATGGCGCCCTGCATTTGAATATTAAAAGGCTAAGGTGGAAGGGCCAGTTTTTTCAAGGACTACGTGAATAACATGCCTGGTCAAACCAATCCCCTGAGCCCTGTGCAAATCAGACACCGCCTCCTCCAGCCATCGAATATAGCTGGCTGATATACCTGAAAGTGGGGTTCCCTCTCTCGACTTTGGAGCCCCCTCCCTCTGTCTGTGCACAGGGGAGCTTCTTCTTTCTTCCTTCCCCCTTCTTTCTTGCCCATTAAACTCCCTGCTCCTTAAAACTACTCTACATGTGTCCGTGTCATTTTCTCTAATTCAATTCGAGATGAAGAACCTGGTGTTTTTCCACCAGGAGCCGTATCAATACTCTATTAGCTATCTTGTTAAACTAACTGTTGTTAGTACTCTAGTCTACATATCTGGCGAATTTTTTTCTGAGAAATATAGATTTGGTACTAGAAATTCATTCTGTGCATGCCTAAAGTCTCCAGTTCCGATTTAGAATTTGTTGTCCAACATAGTTTAGAAATATGAGACCCATTTATCCTTTATGTTCTTCTTGTTAAAAAAAAATATATAAACACTAAGAGGATTATATTTTATGCCATAAGTGTAAAACTTACTGAATTAAGAATACTTTATAGAGCAGAAGATCCTAGATAGATATTGACAATATTGTGTGCCACAGAAAGACTTTCATGTCCTGTAAAGTATTTATTCTGATGTTCTTGCTGTTCTTCTGACACTGGTTTCTTGGCACACAGAATTGTTCATAGTGAATGCCAAGTGCAAGTTGACATATACATTTCAAAGGAGACTACCTTGTTCCTTTGGCTTTTGAGCTTAGGCAGCAAGTCTCAAAGAAGTTTCTCAAGTGCTTTTTAGTTTTGTCTTTGGTGTTTCAAAGGAAAGACTCAGTCAGGAAGCAGGATTAAGTGGATTAAGTTGTTTATTTCAAACAACAAACTCAGAATTTTGATGCAGTGATCCATGCACTAAGCATATAAGTAGAGACGATTGTTGCCCATGCTCTGTAGCTAGACCCAAGGAATGCAGCCAGTGTCAATTCCTGCCATGCTTGCCAGGGATGCTTTGATGTCTAGGGCAGTCGACTGGTGTCACATTCCAAGAATCAAAAAAGCAAAAAGCCTACAGTCAGTTGTTGAGGACTTACTCTGCTCATTAAAATGCAAAGGATGCCTTTGGAATGTGCTGTAGTGTGAAATAGTAAATAAAATGCCCCAAGTAAAACAAACAACAATTTAAATATTTCCACCCAAACAATAAACTAAAACCAAAATATTTTACCTGTTTGCTTTAAAGTTGATGTTGACTCCCAAACTAAACATTTCAGCAAAGTGAGAGCTTGGAAACCATATTTTACCAATCGTGATGTATTTAACTAACAAAGAGATACCTTCAAAATAAGTAAAATATGTGTCAGGACCCTAGTGTATTAGTTTTATTTGCCTTTGGTATGTGAAACAAAAGGAAAAATTGTAATTACAGAGCACATTTCTTAAACAACAGTGCTATATACCTTACACTAAAAAAATGAAATCCAGATGCACTAAAGAGTTGAATGAAAAAATAAATCATTCAACCATAAGAAACTATGGACACATATGTATTAGTTCATAAGATGGGGAAAGGTTTCTTATGTATAAAGTAAAGGTAAAATTTACAGAAGAGATTTTTTTCTCTGAATCAAACAATAAACTAAATAAATTAAAAAGCAATAATGAGTTAAAAAGCAAGAAAAGTGAAACAAATAGTCAAAAACAGATGTAATGCAGGTTAACTATATACCCATACACATGGACTCACATATGAATATATATTGAGCATTGTTTCTAAAGAAAATAGAAGGTTAGGTTCCTGTGAGCCTCTGATCATATTTTCATCAAGCAATCAATACATAACTTTGTTTTATGTGTGTTATTTTAATTGAAACCTTATTCAATACATATAGTTGATTTATTAACATTCAACTCATCAGTAACACTATAACTTGTGCTTGAACTGTTAAAGAAGAATTATTTAATGATAATTGTTAAAGCATGGTAAGAAAAACTTTGTTCAGGACTATTGTGAGAGGTTTAGGGACTACTGCAGTGGAGTCTTGCAATGAGTCAGAGAGACTGAACTCAACTCTGAATACAGCATGGGTAAGTAGAAATTTACAGTCAGGGACATATATATATACATATATACAAGGATATATATGTATATGTATATATATCCTTGACTATATCCTTGTGCGTGTATGTGTGAGTGCATATATATACACATGTGTGTGGGGGTGTGTGTGTGTATGTGTATATATATATATATATATATATATATATATATATACACACACACAAAAATAAAAGAGAGGAGAAGGAGACAAAAAGCAATAGTAAACTTTTTGGAAGAGCTAATTCGCAAAAGTTTGGCACTGAATAAAAATGGATACTCAATATTAAGGAAGATACCGTTCTAATGGAAATGCAAATAGAAACAAACCCTCAAAATTAACCTAACAATATATGTGAAAATCTTACAACAGCCATAAACATTTGTTACAGGAAAGGGGTACCTTCCACTTTGGTGAAAGTTGATCTGCTGGGAATTCTTCCTTCCAAGTTTCTAATAGGTCCCAGTCTCCCAGCTGCGTTGTAACAAGATTCTCTTTCTTAGTGGGCGGGAGAAAGTCTTTGGTTTCCATATTTTTAAAGAATACATTTGCTCTTGTCTTAAGTTGATCACATAATTTTGTAGCTTTAAAGTATCTATGTCTATCAGGAGGTCTGTAGTTAAGAAAGGCCTTTCATACATTATTTTAAAAGGATTGAGCTGGAGATTTCCCTTAGAGGCCACTCAAACCCATAATAAGGCTACAGGTAATAAAGACAACCAGGTTTCTGATGTCTCTTGCCATAGTTTAACAAGAGTCCTTTATAGAGTTTGATTAGCTCTTTCTACTTTACCTGAAGACTGTGGCCCCCATGCCGAGTGAAGGCGGTACTGAATTCCTAGGGCTGAAGAAATGTTTTGGGTAATTGTCACTGTGAAAGACAGTCCATGATCCTTCTGTAAGCTCTTAGGCAGCCCAAATCTAGGAATTATTTCCTTTAGTAGGAGTTTAGAAACTTCAATTGCCTTTCTATACCAGGTAGGAAAAGCCTTGATTCAACCGGTAACGGTGTCAACAAATACTAATAAATATTTAAACCCTTTCTATTTGCCAGTCTTCATCACGGTGTGTTTCCCTATGCTGAACAGGCCTTACTAGAGGAGGAGGTAAAGATTGCTTATTTGGGTTATTCTGGGCACATAGTTCACAGGCCCAAGTTACCTGCTTTATGGCTTTAAGTAAGCCTTTTCCTATAAAAAGCCACGACATTAATTGAAACGTGGAATCTTTTCCCAAATAAGTAGATTCATGCAAATGTTTAACTATTTTCCACTAATTAGCCCTGGTATTAACAGCTTGTTGCTATTGATATGTCAGCCAGAAGGATCTTGAATTAAACCCTGACATTTAGCCCATTTTTGCTTCTCTTTAGTATACCTAGGTTCTGTTATGACTGTGCCTGAGGGCGCTAATACTCACAAGTCCAATTGGCTCCTTTAACCTACTTTCTTAGCAGATGCATCTGCAAAGAAGTTTTCCTTAGCCACACTAGAGTCTCTTTTTTGACGTCCTCTGCAATGGATTACAACTACTTCCTTGGGCAGCAAAACAGCGTCTAATAGATTTAGAATTTCTTTCTTTCCTTTTTTTTTTTTTTTTTTTTTCTGAGATGGAGTCTTGCTCTGTTTCCCAGTCTTGAGTGCAGTGGTGGGATCTCAACTCACTGCAATCTCTGCCTCTGAGGTTCAACCGATTCTCCTGCCTCAGCCTCCCAAGTAGCTGGGACTACAGGCATGTACCACAATGGCCGACTAATTTTTGTTGTTGTTTTTCTGTATTTTTACTAGAGATGGGGTTTCACCATGTTGGCCAGGCTGGTCGTGAACTCCTGACCTCAAGTGATCTCCCCACCTTGGCCTCCCAAAGTGTTGGCATTACAGGCACGAGCCACCGTGCCCAGCAAGATTTAGAATTTCTAAATGTTGTTTTGTAGGGGAGCCCTAAGCAGTTAGGAGTCCCTGTTCCTTCCACATAGCAGCATGAGCATGAAGTATCAGAAAGGCATACTTAGAATCAGTGTAAATGTTAATTCTTAAGTCCTTTCCCAATTGCGGGGCTTTAATAAGAGTTATTAATACTGTCTTTTCAGCTGAGGTAGAAGCTGGTAAGGCCTGAGATTTTTTTACCTTTTGTTGACTGGCAACAGCATACATAGTTTTCCTGTTTCCCTGGTGTAGAAAGCTACTTCCATCTGCAAAACATTCTACCTCAAGATTATCTAGAGGCTCATCCTTTAAATCTGGATGGGTGGAGTAAACTTGTATATAAGAATGCTCCATAACTTGTATATAAGAATGATCTAGAGTGACTGTGGGTTCAGGCAAATAAGTAGCTGGATTCAAAGTTAGGCATACTTTAAGTTTAGTAAAGGTGCCTGATATTTATTTACAGGAAAGGAGGAGCAATTTCTGTGTGCCTTATGATTTCCAAACGATACTACTATTCGCAGCTGAGTGAACAAATCCCTTCTCAACAACGGGTGGGGCATTCAGGAGAAAACTAAAGGCCCTGAAGAGCAGCTTAAAGGAGGGGTAAAATGGCATCCATAGGCTTGTCCATCTGTTATTGTGACTATACAGTTTTGGGGTGACAGAGACCCATTATAATGGGTCAAAATAGAGTAAGCAGTCCAGAAGGATGTTAATATTCTTACCTGCCACCTCATGATTACCCAAGGCTTCTCTAGAGATATGGCTAGTTGTCTGAGAGCTGTGGCAGAAGGGTCTCAGGCTCCTTCCCTTTTGGTATTGCCTGGCTATTTCTGCCATCATTGGTTCAGTGGCCGATGGCTCCCTTCGGTATGCTGGGTAATCCCTGTTAAAATGGTCAGTTTTCTTACATTGTGCACACTGATTCGTGCCCAAGACAAGGTGACTCAGACACCCAGCTTTGGGCTTCCCACCTTTCAGCTTCCCTTGTTCAGACTGAGAGCCAGGAGAGCAGCCCCACATGGGAGGTGTGCTTAAGGAGGCAGCCAAGAGCTGCACCCTGTGGGAGGTCCTTCTTGCTCTTTCTGCTTCCTCTGCTTTGTCCTTGTTGGTAAAAACTAAAAATGTCATATCCAAAAGCTATTCCATAGGAGTTTGGGGACCCATAGCTGCTGTTTGTAGTTTCCTATGGATATCAGGAGCAGACTGGGCTATAAAATGGACACCCAAAAGGGTTTGTCCTTCCCTTGAGGTAGGATCAGTGTTAGTATATTTCCTAATTGACTCAACTAAACACCTCGAAACAAAGTTGGATTCTCATCTTCACTCTCAGAAACTTCCTTAACCTTTTACTAGTTAAGAGGCTTCTTCATACATTTCTTCATCCCTTCAATTTAACAGGTGACCATATGATCTCTCCCCCCCAAGTCCTCACTGCCCTTTGATAGTTCCACTATGGGTCTTGAACTGGAACTGCTATACCTCCTGCCTGATATATATTATGGTTCGGATTGTAAGCCAATATCTCATCTGCTTGGGCCCTAGCTGTCCCCAAAATGCATTGCTTCTCTTCCACTGTACAACACAGAGGCAAGCAAACATGCAGAGTCTGCCAAGTTAAACTATAGGTCAGAGTTAATTTCTCAAACTCATGATGAATTTTCCTGGATCTTCAGAGAAATGACCAAACTTCTCTTTACATAGAACCAAATCAGACTAGAAAAGGGAACATGTATTCTCGCAGTGCCTTCTCCATTTGCCACCTTTCTAAGTGGACAAAGATTTTCCTTTGGAGGTGGATAGGAGACTCCACTATGAGTAATATTCACTGGGCTAAGCTCCTCAGGGAGTGATGGGTATAGAGTGGGACTAGACAGGTACGGAGGAGGTTGTGAAAGGTTCTCAATCGTACTTTCAGGTGAACTAGAGGGAGAAAGAACAGACACATTTGAATTTTCAGAGCCAATGGAAGGAGGTTTTGCTCCACCCAAAACTGTCCGCTGAACCAGGGAGCTTGCATCAAAGGATCATCTAGTATGTTTAGCTCTTTTTCTTCCTTTCCTCTAATCAGACATGATTCGCAGTATCCAAATAACATAAATAGCATAACATAAAAGCCATGACTCTTACATAAGCCACAATATGGACTTCGACAAAAAATGTCGAATAAGGCAAAGGAAGTGAAGAGGATTTAGATGGGACTGAGCAGAGCAAGCAGGTTCAGGGCAATAGTGGCAGTGTGGATTGGATAAGCAAAGCTGGTTTGCCTGAATCCAAGAGAAGAAGTATTTTTTTGTGTGCAAAATGAAACAAAACAGCAAGGAGAAGAGTCCCCTAATTTCCATCCCGGTGATTCTCCATCACAGCTAGTTGGCATAGCGGCAACAAAACATAACTGCATCTATCTAATCTTATTGCTCAGAGCTGTTAAATATCAAACCTCAGTCAACAATCTTAGAGACAGAGCCTTCAGTATTTTGTGTTCCCAATGTTTCACAAGCAGACAGATGGAAATCAGGAGGCACATAGGAAGAGAGTAAGTTAAAATTCCTAAGACCAATTAAATACAATCTCCTGAAAATGACAGTGAAACAGAGAGAGCAACCAACAAATTGATTTATGCAGCAAAGAGGACAAGGCAGATTTAATACAAAGAGCATAGCCTGTGGTGCCAAATCTGTTTTTAGCTGAGAGGGACTTTACTGAGAAGGCCTTTAACCCCCTAAATCTTAGAAGAGACTCTAACTCTCCTAAGTTGGGCCTCTAACCCAAGGCTGTTCAAGCATCCTTGCCTTTTATTAAGAGGGGCCTCTACCCATTCTATCTTAGGAAAGACTGTTACTACCCTAAGCTGCCCTAAGTTGGGCCTCTAACCCAATCCTATTCTTTACCCGGGTACCCACCACTTATCCAAAGTCAACCAATCAGTGCTGCAGTCTCTTTTTGGGGGAAAGGGTGGGTGGGGTCCTTCAATATTGTCCCTTCTATAGTTCACCATAAGTATGTTACAGTACCCCAACACTTACCCAAAGGTAGCTGTTGGGTCAGGATTTCTGCACTATAGTCCCCTCTGGGTCATCAGAAATATGTTACAGGACAGAGGTCCGGATTCAGACACTAAGAGAAGGTTCTTGGATCTTGCGCAAGAAATAATTTAGGGCGAGTTGGCAGTGCAAAGTAAAAGCAGGATTATTAAGAAAGTAAAGTGGTGAAAGTATAGCTACTCCATAGAGTGAGTAGGACATTCCTGAAAATAAGAGGATGAAGGCATCCACCCTAAGTACAATGCTTGTATATATGGGCAAATGTGTTCTGCTACAAGAATTTGTGATAAAGGATTAATTTTCTTAATATTATATTTTCCAAGAATCAACATTAGTATCTTTAAAGCAAAATTAGGAATGCCTTTGTTCTCTAGATATTGGGATATCTGGACATTCCCAAGTCTGGCTCTGTTTTAGTAAACATTATTAATTTATTCCCCTAACCATAAACATCCAGAGGCTTGGAATGCCTAACTTTCTGAGAATGCATCCCAAGAAGTCTCAGCCTCATTTTCCCAGCCCTTACTCAAAATGGAGTCACTCTGGATCGAACACCTCTGACACATTCAGCATTAGATAATTACCTTTTAGAACAGGGACAATTTACTATTTTATTATAATATTTCTTATCTTAATAATAATATGTTATTACATAGTTTTACTCAATGTTGTTATGATTATTTGGAAATGATTATTAGGTAGGAGAGGTGCATTAATTGCTACTATATTTAGAAGAATCAAAACTTTAGTATAAATCTTAATATAAAATATTAAATTATAGGATGGTGTCTTAGCTCATTTGGGCTGCTACGACAAACAGAGTAGCAACATTGCAACTGAATAGCAATATTGTTTATAGCAATATTGTAAACAACTGAAATGTGTTTCTACAGTTCTAGAGGCTGCAAGTTTAAAATCAAGGCACCAGCAAATTTGGTGTCTGGTTAGGTTCTGTTTCTCAAAGACAATGTCTTTTAACTATTTCCGCACAAGACGGAAGGGGTGAAACAGCGCTAGGACCTCTTCTGTAAGGGCACCAATCCCATTTGTGGGGGCTCCACCCTCATAACCTAATCATTTCCTTTTATTCTAACTCCACAACCTTGAGGGTAAGGATTTCAACATGTGAATTATGGGGGAAGTGCACACAAACATTCAGAACACAGCACTTGGTATAAAGTAGAAAACTATGCTGCCATTAAAAATCACAATATGAGAGAATGTTTAATAAAACAAGTAAATGTTTACCATTAATTAAAGAGTCATAATAAAACATTCTCTAGAAATACGTGTAAGTTTCAGCATCTTTTATATATATGTGTGTGTGTGTATATGTGTGTGTGTGTGTATGTGTGTGTATATATATATATACACACACACACGATTTCTTCAAGGGTAAATAACCACTGTCTATATTTTACTGTATCCTTGGGTGTTTAATTTGTTAATAATGTTTGTCTTATTTATTCATTTCTGCAGCTCTACAAATGTTCTGTATGAATAATTTTCTGTAATCTACAAATGTTTTATAGTAACCCAGTGTTATGATTATATAAAAACACACTAAATTATTTTAAAGCTAATACATTGTTTTAAAATAATATATACATTTAAAAGGATTAGTAATACCCACTTACGATCTCAAAGTTTATGTTTTCACAACACTCATATGTTGAAATCCTAATTCTCAAGGTGATGATTTTCAAAACTGGTGCCTTTGGAAGAAGATTATGTGGGCATAGTCCTCATAATTAGGATTAATGTCCTTATAAAAAGACCCCAGAGAGCTCCCTAGCACCATGTAAGGACAGCAAAAACTTGGTATCTATGAACCAGGGAAACATGCCCACATCAGATATCAAATCTGTTTGTACCTTATTTTGCACTTCCCAGCCTCCAGAAATGTGAGAAATAAATTTCTCTTTTTTAAGCCACCTACTATATGATATTTTGCCATAAGAGCCTGAATATACTAAGACACTGTTGGTGGCCATAATTTAAGAAAACAGGGACTCCCATGTACTATCAGTGATGTTACAATTTATACATACCATTTATTTTTATGTTTTTGGTTTTTCTTTTCCTCCCTCCCTGCCTCCCTGCTTTCCTTCCTTTCTTCCTTTGCAGATTTTCAGTGTTAGCCATATTTGGCCTACTTACCTATTCTTCTCTCCCTAGGGTTTTTGTCTTTGTAACAATGGTTTTAAATAGCTGTGTTAAGAAAAACAGGATTTTTACACTTTCATTTCATTTTTAATAAATATAATCAACAATGCCAAGATAAAACAGATTTTCAGTAAGCAAGATGTTTGTTAGGAGATTCGGTGTTATAATACAAACCATCTCCTTGGGATTGTATCCTTTTTCCACTTAACGACACCGGTAAGTTCCTTTATGGTGGAGCTGGCTACCACCACTTCTAATTCCTGTTTGCTTCCTTTGTATTTCACTTGTTTTACGGCCCAGATTAGAGTCAACAATCTGGACTGAAGACTGGCCCACTCAGCCTGCCACAGCCACTGCTAACACAACGGCTTTCCACCTGGGGGTCTGAAAGTTGTCCCACTACTACTATGGCCATGCATGCTGTCAAAGGGCATGAGGACCCACCCGTCCCCACACCTAGTCCACTGCTGCCACTTTTGGTACTAGAGAAAATTCTCTGGAGCCCGGATAATTGGCCTTACCGGGAAGCGAGGTGATTAACAGACTGTTGAGGCAGCCCCTTAGGCAGCTTACACCTGCCCTGCGAAGTATCCTTGCGGGGGATTCCAGCAAGCTTGAGGGACGGGGATCCTGAGAGCTCTCCCGGGTAGGCATTTGCCCTGGGGGAATGCGCTCATCAGAGCGGTGCATGGCAGGCCCCCGCGGAGGATCAAAACAGTGACTGAACACCAGGAAGGAACTGGTATTTGGAGTCAGGAGCGCTGGAATATGGTGGTCCTGGGAACTTTTCCACTCCTTTTGAGTGGAAGCGGGAACTGATCACCCTTGATGTGCCCTAATCGGCACTTTGGTCTCAGTATTGATTTTGATTTGGCTTTACTTGTTTGCAAAAAGGAAGGTGAAAGTGAGTGAGTGAGTGAGTTTGAGACTGGCGAGATGAGTGAGTGACGCCTTTACCCTTTCCTTCTTGTGGTGTGAGTGTTGTTTTGTTTCGGGGGAAGACAGGTGGAACGCAAAGTAAGCCCACTCCGCTAGGAACTACATTGAAAAATTTTAAGGAAGGATTTAGTGGAGACTATGGAGTTACTATGACATCAGGAAAACTTAGAACTTTGTGTGAGGTCCCTTCTTTAACCCTTCCAGAAGGGTTTCCCTGTACCGGTTTAGCCATTGCATACCCTGTCTTTCATTTGGATCCCACCTCCCACCTGGGGTCTGTTCCTGGTAATTGGATCCTCACATACTCTTGGGGGTTTTGAAAATCAGCTGGAACATGTTCTTCCAGCCACTTAGTTGTTGCTTGGAGCGCTATCCTCCTGTCATCTGTGTTAACGAGGGACATGAGCAACTGGTGGCAATCAGTTGTCCCACTACTACTATGGCCATGCATGCTGTCAAAGGGCATGAGGACCCACCCGCCCATGCACCTAGCCCACTGCTGCCACTTTTGGTACTAGAGAAAACTCTCTGGAGCCCTGATAATTGGCCTTACTGGGAAGCGAGGTGCTTAACAGACATTAGAAGTCGGTTGGCCATCAGAAGGAAGCATAGATAAGTTCCTTGTTTCAAAGGTGTGACACACGGTAACTGGTAAGCCAGGATACCCAGACCAGTTTTTGTACATAGACGCTTGGTTACAGCTGGTTTTAGACCCCCCACAGTGGTTAAAAGGACACGCAGTAGAAGTAGTAGTAGCAAAGGGATAGACAGCCAAGGAAGAATCCTGCTTCACACAGCAAGGGGACTCAGGCATCCAGAGGACTGTGGGTATAAGGTGTCCAAGAAGAAAGCTCAGATCTGCTGATAGCAGCTGCATTACCTGGGATTTACTATCTGACAGGGATGGTGCAGCCTGGGATCAGAAAGCAAGCAGGTCATTTGCAACCTACTGGAGCCTAAGACCAGAAGTCAGGTGAGAGAATTCTTAGGAGCTGTGGGGTTCTGCAGGTTATGGATCTCAAATTTTGCAGTACTGGCCAAACCTCTGTACAAAGTCACAAAGGAGGATAACAAAGAGCCTTTCAAATGGGAGTCCCAAAAGCAACGAGCTTTCCATGAGTTAAAAGAGAAGCCCATGTCAGCCCCAGCCCTGGGGCTACCTGACCTGACGAAGCCATTTACATTGTATGTGTCAGAGAGAGAAAAGATGGCAGTTGGAGTTTTAACCCAGATGGTGGGGCCCTGGCCAAGACCAGCAGCATACCTCTCCGAACAGCTAGATGGAGTTTCTAAAGGTTGGCCTCCGTGTTTGAGGGCCTTGGCAGCAACTGCCCTGCTAGCACAAGAAGTGAATGAGCTAACTCTTGGGGGAAACCTGAACATAAAGACCCCCCCCCATGCTGTGGTGACTTTAATGAATACCAAAGGACATCATTGGCTAACGAATGCTAGACTAACTAGGTACCAAAGCTTGCTCTGTGAAAATCCCTGCATAACCACTGAAGTTTGCAACACCTTGAACCCCACCACCTTACTCCCAATATCTGAGAGCCCAGTTGAACATAACTGTGTAGAGGTGTTGGACACAGTTTACTCTAGCAGGCCCGGCCTCTGAGACCATCCTTGGACACCAGTAGACTAGGAGCTGTACTTGGATGGAAGCAGCTTCATCAACCCACAAGGAGGGAGGTGTGCAGGATATGTAGTGGTAACCATGGACACTGTCATTGAAGCCAAATCATTGCTCCAGGGTACTTCAGCCCAGAAGGCCGAACTCATTGCTTTAATTCGGGCCTTAGAGCTATGTGAAGGTAAGACTGTAAATATTTACACTGACTCTTGATATGCCTTCTTAACCCTCCAAGTGCATGGGGTGTTATATAAAGAAAAAGGCCTGTTGAACTCTTGGGGACAAGATACAAAGTATCACCAAGAGATTCTGCAAGTATTAGAGGCAGTGTGGAAACCCCAAAAGGTGGCAGTCATGCACTGCAGAGGACACCAGCGAGCTTCCACCTTGATTGCCTTGAGGAATTCCCGAGCTGACTCAGAGGCTCAAAAAGCACCATCCACCCGCTACCGGGCATCAGTTACAGCCCCCTGCTACTTCAGGTACCTGATCTTGTACTTACTTATTCTAAAGAAGATAAGGACTTTCTCCAGGCAGAGGCAGGGCAGGTGATGGAAGAGGGATGGATCTGGTTATCAGATGGAAGAATAGCCATGCCACAACTACTGGGAGCCGCAGTCACACTGGCTATGCATGAGACCACCCACCTAGGTCAAGAGTCACTTGAAAAATTGTTGGGCCCATACTTCTACATCTCACATCACATCTGTTGGCCCTTGCCAGAACAGTGGTGCAGCAGTGTGTCGCCTGTCAGCAGTGCAGTGCTGGGCAAGGTCCAACCATTCCACCTGGCATACAAGCTTAAGGAGGAGCCCCTTTGAAGATCTCCAAGTACACTTCACTGAGATGCGCAAATGTAGAGGTAACAAGTAATTTGCTAGTTGTAGTGTGTACATACTCTGGGTGGGTGGAGGCCTATCCAACACAAACTGAGAAAGCTCGTGAAGTAACCTGTGTGCTTCTCCGAGATCTTATCCCTAGGTTTGGACTGCCCTTATGAATCAGCTCTGACAACGGGCCAGCGTTTGTGGCTAACTTGGTGCAGAAGACAGCAAAGGTATTGTAGATCACATGGAAACTACATACTGCTTACTGACCACAGAGTTTCGCAAAAATGGAGTGGATGAATTGGACTATCAAAAACAGTTTAGGGAAAGTGTCAAGAAACAGGATAAAAGTGGGTACAAGCTCTCCCCATGGTATTGTTTAAGATTAGATGTACCCCTTCTAGAAGGACAGGATATTCTTCTTATGAAATATGATATCATAGGCCCCCTAGCATATATGGGAACTCCCAGGCACTCTTCGAGAGCTAGGTGAAATTGAGTTATAGTGACAGCTACGGGCTTTAGGGAAAATTACACAAAAATTTCAGCCTGGATAATTGAGAGGTACCTTGTCAGTTTATTCTCCCAAGTTCACCTTTCTCCCCAGGTGATCGGGTATGGATCAAGGATTGGAACTTAGCCCCCATGCGGCCATGGTCGAAAGGAGCCCAGACCGTCATCTTGACCACTTCCACGGCCATAAAGGTAGAGGGAATCCCAGCCTGGAACCACCAGAGCCACATAAAAACTGCAGCACCTGAGACCTGGGAGGAAAAACCAAGCCTGAACAATCCCTGCAAAGTGACTCTGAAGATGACAAGCCCTGCTCCAGTCACACCTGGAAGCTGACTGGTCCATGCACAGATGAAGCATGAAGAAACTCATCACAGGACTCATTTTCCTTAAATTTTGGACTTGTACACTAAGGACTCCAACTGACCTTCCTCAGACTGAGGGCAAAAAGTTAAAACAGTCTTTCTGTTTAAAAGGTACTTGTTTATATAATGCCACCTGGTACAAGGTATGCAGCCTAGGAAATGGCCAGCCTGATGTGTGCTATGACCCATTAGAACTATTTGATTACCCGCCGGAAAACAGGGGAGTATGTAACTCTAGGAATTGATGGAACTGTACTGGATCCCTGAGTAAATATTTTAGTCTAAAGGGAGATCCACAGGCGCTTTCCCAAGTTAAAGTTTCTTGCAGGAAGACCTGGGTAGTGAAGATGAGAGTGAGAACTCCCACTAGTGAGTGGTATTCTCAAAGGGGGGAGAGAGGTCATTTCTCTTACTGTCTCCTGTCTCTGAAGAGAAGGAGGAAATAGGAGTTGAAAAACAACAGGAATGAAGTCAGTGGCAAGATGAGCTGGTGCCACTGATGACTAGGCCTGAGGTGAAGAGATTGACCCCCTCAACTCTAACCCCATATGCTCTCAATCTATCACAACCCTTTCACATGGAACCCCTTAGACTTATAAGCCCTTAAAAGGGCCAGGAACTCTGTATTCATGGAGCTTGGTTCTTGAGACACAACTCTGCTGAAACTCCCAGCTGTTGAGATGCAAGTCTGCCAAAGCTCCCAGCTGAATAAATCCAAATCCTTCCTCAACCAGGTGTCTGAGGGATTTTATCTGTGACTCATCCTGCTACAGTCTCCCTGGGGTTTTTGTCTTTGTAACAATGGTTTTAAATAGCTGTGGTAAGAAAAACAGGATTTTTATACTTTTATTTTATTTTTAATAAATATGATTAACAAAGCTAAGATGAAACAGATTTTCAGTAAGCAAGATGTTTGCTAGGAGATTCAGTGTTATAATTCAAACCATCTCCTTAGGATTGTATCCTTTTTCCCCTTAACAACACCCCATAAGATCCTTTATGGTGGAGCTGGCTACCACCACTTGTAATTATTGTTTGTTTCCTTTGTATTTCACTTGTTTTATGGCCCAGATTATAGTCAATAATCTGAACTGAGGACTGGCCCACCCAGCCCACCACAGCTACTACTAACACAACTGCTTTCCATCTGGGGACCTGAGAGTTGTCCCACTACTACTATGACCATGCATGCTGTCAAAGGGCATGAGGTCCCACCCGCCCCCGCATCTAACCCACTGCTACCACTTTTGGTACCAGAGAAAACTCTCTGGAGGTGCGAATTGGCCTGTTTAGACCCACTCACACCAATCAATGCTCATGTATATTACCTGGAGGCCCAATAACAAGCATGGTTAGCTTATTGATTCCACCACTGGGGCCTGAGATCTGGCCCACCTGGCATCCCTGTCCCCAGAAAAACCTCACCACAACCTCTACTATCAACTGTAGCCTAAGCCAGCAAAGAAGTCACAGACACCACTGATTGTATTTACAGCTGAAAAAAATCATCTAAAAACTACTACTACATTTACCCAGAATGAAGGCCAAAATGCCTTATTCAACCAACACCATAAATATATATTTAGGAAAAAATATTTCCCTATTAAAGTCAAAAAAATTAGAAGAAGTGACTGTTACATCAGATGGACAGATATAAATGTAAGGACATGAGAAATATAAAAAAGCAAGGAAATATGACACCTACAAAAATGCAGCAATTCCCCAGCAAAATATTTTAATTAATATTTCTGTCAAAAATGATTTTATAAAATCCCAGAAAAATAATTCAAAATAATAATAATAAAGCACATGGTGTGGTACAAGAGAAGAAAAATAAATAATACAAGGAAATCAGAAAAAAAATCAAGACATAAATGAGGAATTAATTAAATAAATAAATAAGACACAAAAAAGCAAATGAAAATCCTGTCGCTGAATATTTTAATGGATGAAGTACAACAAATCTCATTTGAGAGCTTCAACAATAAACTGGATCAAGCAGAAAAAAGAATTTCAGAATTTGAAGATGTGTCTTTTGGAATAACCCAGTCAGACAAAAAAGAAAAGAATGAACAAAGATTATATAACCCATGGAATGCCAAAAGCCACCAAATATTCAAATTTTGAGTTTTTAAGAAGTTTAAGAAAATACTAAAGCCATAGAAAACCTATTTAACAAGGTAATAGCTGAAAAATGTCCAAGTGTAACAAGAACTTTAGACGTCCAGATGTAGGAAACTCATAGGTCCCAAATGGATACAACTCAAAAAAGTCTTCTCCATGGCACATTATAGTGAAAGTATCAAAAGTCAAAGACAAAGAAAGATTTCCAAAAACAGCAAGAGAAAAGCACATAGCACATATAGGAGAACTCTCACCATATTAACAATGAATTTCTCAGGAGAAACTTTACAGGCCAGGAGAAAAGGGGATGATATATTTAAATGATGAAAGAAAGCAACTAGCAAGCAAGAATACTATATTCAGCAAAGTTACACTTCATAAATGAGAAAAAAATAAAATAAAATCTTTCCTAGACAAGCAAAAACTGAGAGAATTCATCACCACTAGACAGGCCCTACAAGAGATGCTTAACACATAAAATCATAAAACTCACTGACAGAGCAAACACACAAATGAGTGACATAAAAAACTCAAAGAGTACCACTACACAAAACCACCAAGTTACAATAATAAGCAAAAAGAGAGAAAGGAAAAGAAATTATATACAAAATGACCAGAAAACAATTAACAAATTGATAAGAATAAATCATCACATATCAATAATAACCTTGAATGTAAACAGATTAAATTTCCAACTTAAAATGTACAGACTAGCTAAATGGATTTTAAAAAGTGAAAAACTATATGCTGCCTATAAAAAGCTCACTTCGCCTATTAATATACATATAGACTGAAACTGAAGAGATGGTAAAATATGTTCTATGCAAATGGAAATCAAATCTGAGCAGAACTAATTACACTGATATCAGATAAAACATACTTTGAAGTCAAAAACAGTAAAATGAAACAAAGAAGGTCATTATGTAATGACAAAGGGATCAATTCAGCAAGAAAATATAACAAGTCTCAATATGTATATATACCCCACACCAGAACAATCAGATGCATAAAGCATTATTGGATATAAAAGGAAGAAATAGACTTCAATACAATAATATTTGAAAACTTCAAAAGTCAACTCTCAGCATAAGACAGATCTACAAAATAGAAACTTAAGAAGGAAATATTAGATTTACACTTCACTTTAGACCAAATTGACTAAATAGTCATAGACAGAACATTTTATCCAATAGCTGTAGAATATACATTCTTCTCATCAGTACATGAAACATTCTCCAGAATAGACGATATGTTAGACCACAAAAGAATTCTAAACAAATTTTTAAAAGTTATGTACCAATTCAGACCACAATGAAATAAAACTAGAAATTAATAACAATAGGAGGTTTGGAAACTGTACAGATACATGGAAATTAAGCAAAATGTTCCTGAAAAACCACTGAGACAATGAAGAAATTAAGAAGAGATAAACAAATTTAAACAAATGAAAATGGAAATACAACAGATTAAATAACCTGCAAGATAAAGCAAAAGTAGTACCTAGAGGGAAATTTATAGCAATAAACACTTGCATGGAAAAGGTAGAAAGACTTCAAGTAAACAATCTGTTCACCTCAAATAACTAGAAAATCAAGAACAAACAAAAACCAAAATTAGAAGAAAAGAAATATTAAAAATTAGAGCACAAATAAATAAATAAATCAGAGAATTTAAAAGATACAAAGCGTCAACAAAATAAAAAGTAGTTTTTTAAAAAAGAGAAACCAGGCCGGGCGCGGTGGCTTACGCCTGTAATCCCAGCACTTTGGGAGGCTGAGGTGGGCGGATCACAAGGTCATGAGATTGAGACCATCCTGGCTAACACGGTGAAACCCCATCTCTACTGAAAAATACAAAAAATCAGCCGGGCGTGGTGGCAGGCGCCTGTAGTCCCAGCTACTGGGGAGGCTGTGGTAGGAGAATGGCGTGAACCCGGGAGGCGGAGCTTGCAGTGAGCCGAGATCGTACCACTGCACTCCAGCCTGGGTGAGAGTGTGAGACAAAGAAACAAAATAACTAGAGCAATCAAGGAAAACAGAGCGAAGACCCAAATAAACAGAAACAGAAACAGAAAAGGAGATATTACAAGTGACTATATAGAAATTCAAAAGATCTTCAGAGACTATCATGAACAACTATATGCTAACAAACTGGAAAACCTAGTAGAAATGGATAAATCCCTAGACACCTACAACCTACCATGGCTGAATCAGGAAAAAAATAGAAAAGCTGAACAGACCAGTGATGAGTAACAAGATTGAATCAGGTGTCTCCCAACAAAGAAAAGCCCAAAAGCAGATGGCTTCATTGCCAAATTCTACCAAACTTATAAAGAAGAACTAACACCAATTCTCGTTAAACCATTCCAAAAATTTAAGAGGAGAAAATTCTTTCTAACATTCCGCAAGGCCAGCATTAATCTGATACCAAACAGGATGAAAAAGGAAACTACAGGCCAATATTCCTTATGAACATAGATGTGAAAATCAACAAAATACTAGCAAACTTAATCCAACAGTACATTAAAAGATAATATATCATGATCAGTGGGATTTATCCTAAGAAATGCAAGAATAGTCTAGTATACCTTAATAAAAATGCGTAATACACATACATGAAATGAAAGAAAATATTATCTTCATTCTTTGGAATGTCTTAGGATTAAGACATGCAGAAAAAGGGTGTCATAAAATTCAACATCTTTTCATTATAAGACCTTTCAAAAACTAGGCATGAAATTAACACATACCTCAAAACAGTAAAAGCTATATATAATAAACTCATAGCTAACATCATACTTAGTGGAGCAAAGCTGAAATATTTTCCTCTAAGAACTGAAACAAGACAAGAGTATACACTTTTATCACTTCTATTCAGTATAATACTGAAAATTCTAAACAGAGTAATCAGGCAAGAGAAAGAAATAACAAGCATATAAATCGGAATAAAGAAAATCAAATTGTACCTCTTTGCAGACGATATGCTCTTATATTTAGAAAAACTTAAAGACTTCACTAAAAAGCTTCTTATATCTGATAAGAGAATTCAACAACACTGTAGGATATTAAATTAACATACAAAAGTCAGTGGCAGTTCTTTTCAACAATAATAAAATATACAAAAAAAAAAAAAAAAGAAGTCAATCTCATTTACAATGGCAACAAAAAAATACCTAGAAATAAACTGAACCAGGGAATTGAAAGATCTCTAGAAGGAAAACTACAAAACACTAATGAAAAAAACAAGAATGGTACAAACAAATCAAAAACATTTCATGCTATGCATCACACGAAATAATACGGTAAAATTAACCACACTACCTAAAGTAATCTATAGATTCAAGGCAATCCCTATCAAAATACCAATATGTTGATATTTGGTAGCTTTTTAGTGTCCAATATGTCACATAGAGTTTGTTAATTCTTTTTTTTCTTCTCTTTTTGTCTGACTAGGTTATTCCAAAAGACCCATCTACACATTCTGAAATTATTTCTTCTGCTTGATCCAGTTTATTGTTGGAAAAAAAAGTCCTAAAATTTATATGGAGGAAAGAAAAAAAAAAAAAGCACAGATATCCAAAGCAAAGCCATACTGAGCAATACAAACAAAGCTGGAGGAATCGTTATCTCACATCAAAATACATTGAGTTTATAATAAACAAAACAGCATGGTACTGGAATAAACACAGACACATACGCAAATGAGACAATAGATAATCCAGAAATAAATCCATGTGTTCATAGTCAACTGATTTTTACAAAAGTACCAAGGGCATGAGTTGGAGAAAAGACACTCATTCATAAATGGTGCTGGGAAAACCAGCTCTCCATATGAAGAAGAATGAAACTAGATCCCTCTCTTTCACCGTATACAAAAATCAATGCAAAATACATTAAATAACAAAACATAAGATGTCAAACTATAAAACTACTAGAATAAAACATAGGGAAAACACTTTGGGATATTTAAAAGATTTTATTACTAAGACTTCAAAAGCACAGGCAACAAAACTAAAAGCTGACAAAAAGGAGTATATTTAAGACCTTCTGTACCACAAAGGGGACAATCAATAGAGTGAAGAGACAGTCTGTTGAATAGAATAAAATATTTGCAAGTTACAGAACTCAAAGAACTCAACAGGAAAAAAAATGCCATTTTAAATAACAGGCAAAGGACATCAATAGACATTTCTCAAAAGAAGACATACAAATGGCTAACAAGTACATGAAAAAAATCCTTGACATCAATAATCATCATGGAAATGCAGATTAAAACCACAATGAGATAATATCTTACCTCAGGATGGCTATTATTAAAAAGATGAAAAATATCACATGCAGGTGATATTTACTGTTGCTGGAAACATAACTTTGTACAGCCATGATGGAAAACGGATTGAAGATTTCTTCAAAACTAAAAATTAAACTACAATATGACCCAGCAATTCCACTACTGGGTATTTATCCAAAGGAAAGGCAATCCGTATATCAAAAAGGTATCTGCATCCTCGTGTTTACTGCAAATGCTATTCACAATAGCCAAAATAGGGAATCAATCTATGTGTTTATCAATGGATGAGTGGATAAAGTATATATACATAATGGAATACTATTCAGCCATTAAAAAGAATTAAATCCTCTCATTTACAGCAACATGGGTTGAAGTGAAGTTTATTATATTAAGTGGAATTAGGTAAGCACATGAAGACAAATATTACATTTCCTACTTACATGTGAGAACTAAAAAAGTGGATCTCATGTAGCTAGAGATTAGAATGATAGCAAAGGTTAGTGTGTGGAGAGTGAAAAGAGATTGGTTAATGGGTACAAATATAGAGTTAGAAAAATAACTTCTAATGTTTGATAGTAGAGTAGGCTGACTATAGTTAACAACAATGTATTTTATATTTCAAAATAGTTATAAAAGAGGACTTAAAATATTCCTAACACATATAAATGACAAATACATGATGTGATGGATAGTCTAAATATCTTGACTTAATTTGCATTCTATGACATCCCTAATATCCAAATAGTATGTAACATCAATTAAAAAATAAAAAATAAATTTATCTACATCTGTTCTTTACATTTTATTGTAGACATTGTATTATTTAATTATACTAGGTTCTCAGAGAAACAGACCAATGGGAGAGACATATAAAGATGTTTATTCACAAAAAGTACTGAGGAAGAGCAGTCTCATTAACTGCCATCTACAACCTGAAGACCTAGGAAAGCAACAGATTTCAGTCTAGGTTTGAAGGCCTGTGAACCAGGAGTGCCAAAGGCAGAAGATTGATGTTCCAGCTCAGTCATTCTGATAGTGAATTCAACATTACCATGCCTTTTTGTTTTGGAATGACCCTTAATGTATTGAATGATGCCTAGTCATGTTGGCAAAGGTTGTAGGCTTTACTCAGTTCACCTAATAAAACGGTAATTTCTTCTGTGAGACACATCTCATAGAAACACCCAGGAATACTCTTCAACCAGCTGTCTAGGCATCCTATGGCATAGTCAATTTGACACATAACCATTATAGTCATTATCTGGATTTCTTAAAATGTTTATTTTGATAATTTTAGACTAAAAAATTTACAAAGATAGTAAACAGAGTTTTTAAATACTCCTTACCCAGTTTTACTCATTTTTAATCCTTTGGATTACTATGGTATATTTACCAAAACAAACGAATTGACACTGTTACATTGCTACATCTAGCACGCTCTTGCTGAGAAGGATTAAGCCCCACCTTTTATGTAGGGGAAGTATCTACACATATTATGTGGAATTACATTGTAAAAATATTTGTCTTTTCTCCTTATTTATTAATTAATTTATATTACTAAGGACTCATACATATTTATTGAATACTTTGGTTACTAATTGTCTAATATGCTTATCATCATTAATCTTCAGAGAAATTCAAATCAGAACCATAATTGGACACCGTCTCACATCGGTCAGAATTACTTTTGTTAAAAAGCTAAAAAATAGCATGTTGGCAAGTCTGGAGAAAAGGGGACATTGAAATTTCCTAAATAACTAATAGCTGGTCTACTATTCAACCCAGAAATCCCACTACTGGGCATATATCCAAAGGATAATTAGTCATTCTACCAAAGGACACATGTACCCATATGCTGATCACAGTGCTATTCACAATAGCAAAAACACTGAATCAACTGAAGTGCCCATTAACAGCGGATTAGATAAATAAAATGTGGTACATATACACCATGGAATACTATGCAGCCATAAAAAACAATAAAATATTGTCCTTTGCAATAACATGGGTGCAGCTGGAAACCATTGTTCTAAATGAACTAATGGAGAAACAGAAAACCAAATATTGCATGTTCTCACTCATAAATGAGAGTTAAACGTTCAGTCCACATGGACAAAAAGATGGGAAGAGAATGGACACTGGGAACTACCAGATGTGGAAGAGGGAGAGGGTAGTGCTGAAAAACTATCCACTGGGTCCTATGCTCACTACCTGGGTGACAGGTTCAGTCACACCCCAAACCTCAGTATTATGCAATATACTTTTGTAACAAACCTGTACATATATCTGCTATTTCTAAAATAAAAGTAGACCCAAAAAAAGGTAAACCAATAAGTTTTTTTTTAAAAGTTTGCATCAGCTATCCTTCCACTCAATAATAGTGGTTGTAAATGCAACATATTGATGTAGTTTGTATGGAATTTTGACATTATAATTACATATTCATATATATTTTTAGCATATTAGTGAGATTATATGATTTTCAATTTTACCTAAGTTGTTTTAAGCTTAAGATTGGTGATATAATTCTTAGTGTATTGGTGTGGTTTTACTATTTTTTAAATTTTATAATAGTAATGTTTTCAAACTCATAAGCTATGAAAAAGAAAATAATTACTGAAAGTATATTCCTGTTAACTTAGTCTGCAAAATATAGTATATTTTAAAAGTTATTTATTTCCTTTAATTGTTCAGTAAGTTGTTGATAGGACTTATTTTATACTTACTTAGTGTAAAGGCAATAAGACATAGTTTTAATAACATTGTATATCAAATATTTATAGTAAATTTTTTTAGTCACTAATATTCTTTGTCACCAAAAGGTAGATTTTCCTTTGCCAGACCTTTATACAAATAGAACCATACAGAATACACACACACACACACACACGCAAACACAGTGTTCCGGCTTTATCTTCAATGATAACGTTCCTCTAAAAGCATCCAGACCCCAGACCATACTTACCATCAAAACCTGAAATGTTTTTCATACAAAATAATCATTTTTTAAGGTAATTTACTTTGTAGATTAGTGAGCATGCAAGAAAAAAAGGTAAAAATTAATAGATGCAATGCAAGTACAATATTAATTTTATCAGTGAGAAATAGTCCATTGAGATTGTGAGAAATGAACAAATGTTTTTTTGTCTGTCACCTTTGTTAACAACAAAACATCTTTACTTCCAAGGGAAGTCACACATAGTAAATATAAAGTTAGTTAATAGGCAACTAAAGGAGATACACACACACACACACACACACACACACACACACACACGTGTGTATATATATATGTATATATATATTTTTTTCTTTTTCTAAATCAAATATCGTCTCTACCAAGGCTCGTCTCAGACATTTTGGCCCTTTCCTATATAACAATTTATATGGACACAACTGCACCCTGGGACATTATACAGCAAAGAGGGAAAGGGGCTGTGCTTATTCTAAGCTGATCAGTCCCCTCTCTGGCATTGCCTCTCCTGCCACCCAGTGTTGTTAGAGTTGCTCTTTTTGCACGATCCCTTTTCCAAATCTCAGTGCAAATTGTGCCATTACAGTTAAGTAAGGTTTATTACATGTCATCTACAAGAAACAAAAATTAAGACCAAAATAATATTGGCAGTCTTTGCTTACTTCACGTGCCTTATCAATCCTGTTTAGACTGGCACTGTCTCTATTTCATCAGGGTTAATATGGCTGTTCATTGAACTTGTAACTTACCACGCTTATCCAACTTTCTTCAAGGCATTTCTTAGCATAGCACTGTAATTCATCAATCTACTTTAAGAATATAAGTGAAACTAAATTATTGTACATTTATGTAGTAATAAACATTACTGATGGATTTTTAGTTCATAATAAATAATACCATTGCTCCCTTGGGACTTTCTTTTGGAAGAAAGTGGTAAATATATTTGTTGAGTTCTGCAGCAAAATAGTTTCTCCATTTCACTAATAATACTTCTTTCTCAAAATGTTGTGTTTTGAGTCAGTGGCAAGATCAGCCAAAGGACAGTGTTTCCAGTCTTTTAATCAAATTACAAAGTAGATAGGTTAACGTGAACATTCTAACCTGACACTGCCATGTGAATATTTACTTGAAATACCACTCTATATAGAAAAATGTAAAAATATTCTAATAAATTAGCAATAAAGTTTTAAGAAACCAAGCCTGTCATCAACTTTCCTTTACATTTGCTTTCTGGTGCTATTACTTTCACAGTAAAACATGACTTAGCTTAGGAGGCAGGCTCCCCAGATCTCAGCAATCCCATGGTAAAAAGCAATGGGAGCAGCACAGTGACAAAAACCTACACGTGCCAACTTACAAGACAGCACTGATGCTATGACTCTAGATGGAACACATACTTCTCCATTTCTGTTAGAGAACTGGAAATGGGGACAAAAAGAAATAACGTAATCAAGATTTTAGATACATTGGGTCTTCAGACAATAAAGGAACATAGGTCCCAAATTAGCCTCTTGTGGGAAGGTTTGTCCCAGTAAATTTTAAATCAGTCACCATTGGATTCCACATAAGCAACAGACATTGATATGCATTCTGGTAAGGCAAAAAAAATCAAGATTTTTGTCTATGTGTCTTCTCTTGAACTGAGCATACAAACAAGGAGCTGGCATTCCTCTCTGCCGCTCTATGTTCTGTCTCTCCTTGGCAAGCCCTCACCTAGGTCCTTTTCCGATCCAGTGTGACTTTGATTAGATTGTAATATGCTAATTTGTTTAGATAACCTATTTGCCTCTTGCATTAAGTTATGTCTTCCTATGTAGCCTTTTTTTTTTTTTTTTTTTTTTTTTTTGGTAATAAAGGGCATATTTTGGTTCCCCATTTACTCCTCACTTCTCAATTAATTCAGAAATTGGGCATGATCTTTAAGTATCTCAGTATCTCTGACAAAGGCATATCTCTGAGGCATACATAGCTCATTATGACAAAAGAGGCATATCTGAGAGATAAGTCTCAAGATGAAGAGAAGAGACTCCTCTTAGAATAGAAGAAACTTTCATACATTTACAGAAAGAGGACACAGGAGGGGTTATAAAAGATACCTTTATGGTTAGGACCAAAGTAGGCTGCATATTAACAGCATTGTTTAAGACAGTCCAGATCAGAAAAGTAAAAGGGATGCATGTCTTCCTTTTTTTCTAGAATTAGAGTTTCAGGGAGATAACAAGATTGCAGAAAGAAATCACTGCCTGATGCAACTGGAACGATGGGACTATCTATGACTTTGCAGAAACTTTTATGTTCCATCCTTGCACAATGCATTAGAGCACACCTGACTATTTAAGAATATTAAGGATGCAGTAGAATGGGCTATCAGACCTGAGGTGTCCAAATAGCTAGAAAAGAACCACCCCTCAGTGGTGGTTCATTGTGCTTTCAACCAATGTCAGGTGGAACAATAGAAGTTCCAGGGGCTACATGGGTAGACAGGTCTCTCAAGAATCATGCTGCAAACCCCCTCCACTTCCTACAGTACCATAAAACCAGGAAAGTTCCCAGCAGCTAAGCAAAATGTTCCACAAATGTGGGGTTTATGTTGGTTTGCTGAATTGAATGAAAACAGATTTCGACTACGCTCTTGCTATGGAAATCATATTGAATTAAGAAAAAGTTGTTTTTTTCTACACACCCAATTTTGTAGAATCAAAACTCATAGCACTGGGAAAATATAAAATGAGCATACTTCTATCACTCTGGCTGTACAAAACTGTTTACTATTAAAAAAGCTATTAGAAAATTATTTACTATTTGCTAAGTTATTTGCACATGACATTACATGTGCCATTTTCCTTAAGTATTTGTTGCTATTCCTTTTAAAGAGTAGGACCCTAAATTGCTCTTGATAATCCCTGTTGGTCTGACAAATTAAGGGCAAAATGTGAACAGCATTTCTCTTGTTTTAAGTACTGTACTCTTAGAGCATGAACATAATCTAAGATTAATTATCATGGTTACTACACTCCACTGTGAATTCCCATTGATTTCATCATCAGCTAATGCCCTTAGGTCTTCTCCTAAATGTCTTTTTAATAAATAATGTCTCACTCATCCTATAGCCATGAAGATTTAAAAAAAAATAACTTTTAGGATTGCATATTTATCACTATTAACCTTCATTCTGTTAGACATTAATCTATATATAATACCTTAGTATTGGCTACGTTATTAATTTTGTAGTAATATGTTTCATCAGTGCCTCATTAAGTTCATAACCATTTATTCGGAAAGACAGCTAGTTGGAAAGAACTCAGAGAAGGAGGATGGGATTGCACACGGAATTACTTAAATAATTGACTTTTTGTTGCTCTTGCTGCACCTGCCATTGCATTTAGTTTTGCTTTTAGTGGAAATTAGAAACAAGTGGAATGGATGATTTACAGGACATTTTGTTTCACTGGAAGGCTGCATGGACCAAGTAAAGGTACATAATGGTAATCTATAAAAGCCTCTACAGAAGCAAAACATTTCAGAGCCACATGTTTTGATAAAACAGAAGGAACTGCCAGAAGGGAATGGAATCCCAGACCTATTAAAGCATTTGCCCAAGGGCATATAACTAGTAAAAGATATAACTCTAGAAACCTTTTAAATCTTAATAAAGTGTTCTTTCAATAACTTTGTTAATCGCTATGGTTCTATAAAGACAAAATCAAATGTCTTTTCTCCCCATAGCATCTAAAGACAGTTCTAATGTACACAATTAGCCTTCTCTTCTCCAGGGTAAATATTTGCTATTCCTTAAATTTTCTTCTTGAGATCATTTCCAGATCATTCACTCTTCTGATTGCCTTTTTCTGGATGTTCTCCAGTTGGTTATTACCTAAGTCCAAAATATGGAGAACTGAATTACACAACATATTTGAAAGCAGAATGTTAGGTGTTCAACATGCAACTTTTTGAAAAATAAAAGCAGGCTAGTCTAACACTTATTAGTAGCAAATTTAATTTCTATTGTGTAAAATGCAGATTTCTATGTAAATTTTCTTCTGCACACTGCCCTGATTAATGTTTCAAACCAGAGAGTTATGTATTCAATTCAATATTCTACCACTAAAGATGGAAGAGAGAGCTTGACAGAAACACACTAAAGAAAAATTGAAGACTCAAGACAAACTGCTTTGCTGAGAAATAGATGCCCAATTATTGCCATATTTTGTGGATATACATTTAACCTTATTTGATATTGTCAGTTCTATAAAAGGGCATGATCATAGATGGTATCAACTGGATGTATTGAGGGGTTTTCTAATGAAAGTTAAGCAAATTTTACAACAGTAATTAAATCTCTTTATGACCAATTTCAGCTATTTAAGATTCTGGTAGAACTTTCTCCACAGTACTGTCATATAGACAAGTATCATCTCTTTCTTTCTCCTTCCTTCCTCCCTCCCTCCCTTCTCTTTCCTCCTTTCCTTTCAGTTCTGTTCCATTTCTTTTCTTTTTTTCTCTGCCTTCCTCCCTTCCTCCCTTCCTTCCTTCCTTCCTTCCTTCCTTCCTTCCTTCCTTCCTTCTCTTTCTTTTCTTTTCTTTTCTTTTCTTTTCTTTTCTTTTCTTTTCTTTTCTTTTCTTTTCTTTTCTTTTCTTTCGAGAATGGGTCTTGCTCTGTCACCCAGGCTGGAATGCAGGGGAGTGATCACAGCTCACTGCGGCCTTGAACGCCTGGCATCAAGTGATCTCTCCTCATCCTCCAAGTAACTGAGACTACAGTTATGTGCCACCATGCTTGGCTACTTTTTAAATGACGTTTTTAGAGACAGGGCTTCACTATGTCTCCCAGGCTGGTCCCAAACTCCTGGTCTCAAGCAATACTCTCACCTCAACTTTCTAAAATGTTGAGAGTACAGACATGAGTCACCGGACCTGGACCATTTTCTTTATTTCTAATGAAAAAAAATAAAAAATACCTTTTGAAAAACCGTATGTGTAGTAAGTGTGCTAAGGTTGTAAAAGCACTGAGTCACACGTTTATTAAAGACAGGGATCATACATTTTTTTGCAGAAGCATGGAATCAATATGGGAACCATGCAAGTTTTAAAACATAAAAATATTTAGAACTTAAATAACACAGTTATGTGTTGACCACAATGTTATCTCTGCTCCTTTATCCTTCCAATCGAAGGCTAATTACTTATTCTATTTTCAAGATTCATTCTCAAACTTTTCCCCAAGATACTTCATCCATTACTTTTTCATCTATCTGCAAATAGCTCCTCTCTTCTGGTTCCTTTTCCACAATTTAAAAATGTTTCCATCTTCAATACAAAACAAATAAAATCTAAATAATAATAACAATTAAAAACCTTCTCCACTCTTAAGGAGAATAAATTGCTTCAACTTTTTGGAGAGTAATCTGAACATATCTATTAAAGTTTAAACTTAACATTACTTTTTGTCCCCAAATTCTATTGTTACAGCTATATTCTCATAACATAAATATATATTTATATAATATATATAATATATAAATATATATATATGTATTTGATAGTCATGAAATGGTAGTGTAAGGAGATCCACAGACCCATCCCCCAGTGAAACAGCCACAACAAGTAAAAATTATTTTTAAAATAATGATTAAAATCTCCAGAGCAACAAATGAAGAAACATTTATTCAAGAAAATGTACTAAATATCAATAGAAAACACCAACAATCCATAGCACTTGAGCCACAGTCTGTTCTCTCCCCACCACCCAGATCAGACTGACAGAATCTCCAATCTGGTTGGGCATTGGTAAGAAGACTAGACACCCTTTGCTCTCATCTTCCCACCTATGGATATGAATTCTCACTTGGAGGGGCAGGTGACCAGTATTTCTCATTCACTTAAACTCTAAGTTGCAGAAGATACATTTTTAATGAATGCAAGTAAGAAGTCAGGTCTCTTTTTTCTTATGCAGCCACCATTCATAGGTTAGAGGCTATGCCCCAGGCAGGAGAGGATGGGAATCTTAGAGTCCAATCACCGTCACTCTAGGGTAATATTCCATGCAAAGAGATATAAGCCAAGAAGAGCAGAGGCAACAAACTCTTTTCAAGTTCTCTCACCGTTGACCCAGAGATTTTAATGAGAGGCAGACAGACAGAGAGACAAGGAGAGAAATTTCATAAGAACAGAGAGCTCCAAAACTCTTTCCCCTCAAAATTGACTTATTTGTAGAATATGTAAGGAACTCTTACATATTCTAATGTAATAATAAAATGACACATATTCCAATTAAAAATGGTCAAAGGACCTCAATAGACATTTTTCCAAATAAGATATTTCAATGGCTAATAAGAACATGAAAAGATGCTTAACGTCATTAGCCATCAGGTAAATGTAAACCAAAACCACATGATATATCACTTCACCCTCAATATGATGGCGAAAATTAAAAAGTTAATTAAAAAAAAAGCATTAGTGAAGATGGGGAGAAATTTGAAGCCTCATAAACTGCGATTAGGAATGCAAAATGGTGTAGCTGCTTTGAAAAGCAGTCTATCAGTTTCCCAAGAGCTCAAACAAGGATTTATCATGTGATCTAGTATTTACACTCCTCAAGAAAAATGAAAAGAAAATGCCTATGCAAAAAAATAGAAGCTTGAATGTTCATAGCAACATTATCCATAATAACCACAAACTCAACACAACCCAGATGTCCATTACATGATGAATGTATAAATAAAATGTAATATGTCCATTCAATGAAATATTGTTTGGCAATAAAAATAAACTACTACTGATACACGCTACCACATAGAGGAATCTTAAAAACATTGTGTTAAATGAAAGAAGTCAATCACAAAAGACCACATAATATATTATTCAATTTACATAAAACATCTAGTACAAGCAAGTTTATAGAGATAGAAAATAGATTAGTATTGGCCTAGGCCTAGAGAAGTTGGGAGTAAATGGGGAGTGACTGCTGATGGATACAGAATTACTTTTTGGTACAATGAAAATGTTCTAAAATTGGTTGTGGTGATGCTTGAACAACTTCACATCCTAAGCATACTTTAAAAGGGTATATGTTATGGTATCTGATTATATCTCAATAAAACTGTTATAAAATTATAGGCAAACACACTCGGCACACACACAAAGGTGTGTATTTGGAATCCTTGCTTGCCATAGTAAATGAACACCTGAATACCTAGATTGATTAAATTATAAAATTTTAATGTAAAAGACTAGGCATCTACCCTGAAAAGTAATACATCTGAATGTATTGACATGACTAGATACCCAAAATATCTTTGGATCTTTTAAAACTTAAATATGTTTCAAACAATTGTGTCATAATATTTCTCTTTAAAAATTACGTACACATTTTTTCCATGGCATATTAGCATTTAAACTAAAAATTATCTAGAAAAATATACCTCAAAATATTAACAGTGATACCAGAAGAGAGACACAGGGAAGTGTCTGCATATTCATAGACTTACTAGGAAAGTAGCTGATCTGTAGTGCTTTTGAGTGAATAAATAATCACACTCTGAGAGGCAATAATATATTGGTGCTATTAGACCTTATACATGTGAGTGGATGGAATTTGGGTGCTGGAAGTACAGGGAAAAGCTAACGGCTTTTAATTTCCTTCTACTGTGTGTCAGATATTATGCTAAGCACTTTCATTAAATAACTAGTTGAATTATCTCTGGTGTAGCTATTAATACTTTGAAAAGCAGTCTGTCAGTTTCTCAAGAGTTTAAACAAGGATTTATCATATAATCTAGTATTTCTATGCTCCTCAAGAGAAATGAATAAAAAGTCTACATAAAAACGGGAGCATTAATGTTCATAGTAACATTATTCATAATACCCACAAAGTAGACAAAACACAAATGTCCATTAGCTGATGAATGTATAAATAGAAAGTGATATATCCATTTAATGAAATATTATTTGGTAATAAAAATAATTATCAATAATTCTTCAAAATAGTATTTATGTCATCTGATTGAGTTAATTGAATTAGATGATAAATTTGATTATTTTAGCAAATTACTTGGCAAAACAAAATGAAATATAATAAGAATTATTAAAACTCTTACTATGAGCCAATATTCTGAGTACTTTATGAATTAAGTAACTTTTAACCCTCAAAACAATGTAAGAGAGATTTTGTAATCATTATCTTCATTATACAGGTAAGATCATTGAGGTCCAGTGAACTTAATCAACTTAGTAGGGGCTATACGAAGTTTTTTTATTTGTTTGTTTTTTGTTTTTTCCGAGACAGAGTCTGGCTGTGTCACCCAGGCTGGAGTGCAGTGGTGCAATCTCGGCTCACTGCAAGCTCCATCTCCCAGGTTCCCGCCATTCTCCTGCCTCAGCCTCCCAAGTAGCTGGGACTACAGGCACCCACCACCATGCCCGGCTAATTTTTTTTTTTTTTCTTTTTTGTATTTTTAGTAGAGACGGGGTTTTACCGTGTTAGTCAGGATGTTCTTGATCTCCTGAACTCGCGATCTGTTGGCCTCAGCCTCCCAAAGTGCTGGGATTACAGGCATGAGCCACTGTGCCCGGCAGGGGCTGTACAAATTTTATCCAGGCTTCCCGATTCTATCTTATGACTTCTGAACTACTAGAATGTCTGTAATAATTCATAATTGCTATTGAGATAATGATAGTGATGATGGCGTTTATAGTAATAACAGATAAACTGGAAGCAAAAGGCAAAATACAAAACATATCTTGAAGTGAAAAGCAGCAAGCTTGTTTTAAAACTGTATATAGTAAATACTAAAAGTCAATTACAAGTTTTCATTGAGAAACTGAAAAATGATTGGTAATCTGGTAATCTGGGCAGAAATAGAAATTGTACTGAGGAGTAAAATAATCTAATATATTTAGAACTATCTTTGGTAATGGTAATGTACTATGTGAATGAAGAGAATTACTATAAAAATAATACCAGTTATATAAACTGCACAGCATCATCATTTATTAAGGGTGAATTAAAAGTTAAAAAAAAGTTAAAATTACAAAAGTAACAGTAGAACAGGGAGTGAAGAGAAGCATTATGGGCCTGTTATATTACGAGGATATGGAAGGGTGAGTGAATTCAGCAAGGACAAAGGACTCAAAAACTATTTCCTCAAAGTTTTCCATAAGCTTGTTGACAGTCAGTGTTTAGATATCTTTGTTTTCTTAATTTATACACATTTATGGAAATACATGAGTAATTGTTTATATGCATATCCTAGGTAGTGATTAGGACAGGGTATTCATGATGTCTATCACCCAAGTACAGTACATTTTGTTAGGTATAGTCAGCCTACTCTGTTAACAAACATTTAATTTAGTCCTTCTATTTTATTAAATAGTTGTAAACTTTAACCCAGTCCTCTTCATTCTCCCCCTTTTCCCCCATTTGCCCTTCCCGATATCTATTATTTATCTCTCTACTCTCTTACTCCATGTGATGAAATGTTTTAGCTCTCACATATAAGGGAGAACATACAATATTTGTGTTTCTGTGTCTGGCTTATTTTGCTTAAAATAATGACTTCACTTGCATCCATGTTTCTGCTAATGACAGGATATTATTATTTTTTTATGGCTGAATAGTATTCCACACATTTTCTTGATCCATTCGTCTGTTGATAAACACCTAAGTTGATTCCATATCTCTGCTATGGTGAATAATGCTTCAGCAAACATGTGAGTGCAGGCATCTCTTTGATCTATTGATTTATTTTCCTTTGGAATTCCAATTCTAGTAGTGGAATTGCTGGATTGAATGGTAATTATATGTATTAGTCTGCTTTCATGATGCTGATAAAGACTGGGAAGAAAAAGAGGTTTAATTGGACTTACACTTCCACATGACTGGGGAGGCCTCAGAATCATGGTGAGAGGTGAAAGGCACTTCTTACATGGTGGTGGCAAGAGAAAATAAGGAGGAAGCAAAATTGGGAACCCCTAATAAACCCATCAGATCTTGTGAGACTTATTCACTATCATGAGAATAGCAAGGGAAAAACCAGATCCCATGATTCAATTACCTGCCACCAGGTCTCTCCCACAACATGTGGGAATTCTGGGAGATACAATTCAAGTTGAGATTTGGGTGGAGACACAGCCAAATCATATCATTCTGCCCCGGCCCCTTCAAATCTCATGTTCTCACATTTAAGAATCAGTTATGCTTTCCCAACCATTCCTCAAAGTCTTAACTCATTTCACCATTAACCCAAAAGTTCACAGTCCAAACTCTCATCTGAGACAAGGCAAGTCCCTTTTGCCTATGAGTCTGCAAAATCAAAAGCAAGCTATTTACTTTCTAGACAGAATGGGCATGCAGTTATTGGGTAAATACAACCATTCCAAATGAGAGGAATTGGCCAAAACAAAGGGGTTACTGGGCCCATGGAAGTCTAAAATCCAGCAGGGCAGTCAAATTTTAAAGCTCCAAAATGATCTCCTTTGACTCCAGGTCTCACATTCAGGTCACACTGATGCAAGAGGTGGATTGCCATGGTCTTGGGCAGCTCCACTGTTGTGGATTTGCAAGGTACAGCCTCGTTCCTGGCTGCTTTCTCGGGCTGGTATTGTCTGCAGCTTTTCCAGGCACAAAGTACAAGCTGTTGGTGGATCTACCATTCTGGGGTCTGGAGGATGGTGGTCCTCTTCGTACAGCTCCACCAGCTAGTGTCCCAGTAGGGACTCTGTGTTGGAGCTCCAACCCCATATTTCTCTTTGTTACTGCCTTAGAAGTGGTTCTCCATGAGGGACTCACCCCTACAGCAAACTTCTGCCTGGGCATCCAGGCATTTCCACGCATCTTTTGATATCTAGGCTAAGGTACCCAAACCTCAATTCTTCATTTTGTGCACCCGCAGGCTCAACACCACATGGAAGCTACCAAGGTTTGGGGTTTCCACCCTCTGAAGCCACAGCCCAAGCAGTACCTTGGCCCTTTTCAGCTATTGCTAGAGTGGCTGGAACACAGGGCACCAAGTCCCTAAGCTGCACATGGCACAAGGAACCTGGGTCTGGCCCACAGAACCACTTTTTCCTCCTAGGTCTCCAGGCTTGTGATGGGAGGGGTTGCCATGAAGGTCTCTGACGTGGCTTGGAGACATTTTTTCCCATTGTTTTCAGGATTAATGTTGGTCTCCTTATTACTTACACAAATTTTTGCAGCTAGGTTGAATTTCTCCCCAGAAAATGGGTTTTTCTTTTCTATCCCATAGTCGGGCTGCAAATTTTCCAAACTTTTATGCTCTGCTTTCCTTATAAAACTGAATGCCTTTAACAGTACCCAAGTCATCTCTTGAATGCTTTGCTGCTTAGAAATTTCTTCTGGCAGATACCCTAAATCATCATTCTCAAATTCAAAGTTCCACAAATTTCCAGGGAGGGGGCAAAATGCTGCCAGTTTCTTTGCTAAAACATAACAAGAGTCACATTTACTCCAGTTTCCAACAAGTTCCTCATCTCTGTCTGAGACCTCTTCAGCCTGGACCTTATTGTCCATATCTTTATCAGCATTTTGGGCAAAGCCATCAAACAAGTCTCTAAGAAGTTTCAAAGTTTCCCACATTTTCCTGTCTTCTTCTGAGCCCTCCAAACTGTTCCAACCTCTTCCTTTTACCCAGTTACAAAGTCACTTCGACGTTTTGGGGTATCTTTTCAGCAATGCCCCACTCTCAGTACCGATTTACTGTATGAGTCTGTTTTCATGATGCTGATAAAGACATATCCAAGACCAGGAAGAAAAAGAGGTTTAATTGGACTTACAGTTTCACATGGCTGGGGAGGCCTCAGAATCATGGTGAGAGGCAAAAGGCAAAAGCACTTCTTACATGGTGATGGCAAGAGAAAATGAGGATGAAGCAAAAGCAGAAACCCCTGATAAACCCATCAGATCTCAAGAGACTTATTTACTATCATGAGAATAGCATGAGAAAAACTGGCTCCCGTGATTTAATTACCTCCCCTGAGTCCCTCCTACAACATGTGGGAATTCTGGGAGGTAAAACTCAAGTGGAGATTTGAGCTTGGGGACACAGAAAAACCATCTCTTCATACTTTCAGTCTATTGAGAAATTTCCATAATGTTTCCCATAGTGACTGTATTAGTTTACATTCCTACCAACAGTGTATACTATTTCTCTTTTCTCTATATTCTTGTCAACATCTGTTAAAGGTTTTGCCTTCTTATTAATAGCCATTAGCAATTTTTATTTTTAAAAATTTGGTCTTATTAATTTGTAAAGGCATTATTAATAATTGCTTTTTAAATAATAGTCACTGACTAGTGTAAGGTAGTATGTCATAATGTCTTTGATTTGCATTTCTCTAATGATAGTGATGTTAAGCCCTTTTTTCATATACTTGTTCACCATCTTTTTGTCTTGTTTTTGAAAAACGTCCTTGCTTACTATTTAATTAGATTTTTTTTCCTGTTGAATTGAGTCCCTTGTATATTCTAGATATCAGTAACCTGTCAGATGCATAGTTTAAAAATATTTTCTCCCCATTTGACAGGTTGTGTTCACTATGTTGCTTGTTCCCTTTGCAGTGCCAAAGATTTTCAATTTAATATAGTCCCGTTTGATCTATTTTTATTTCTATTGCCTATAATTTTGAGGTCTTAGTCATAATTTGTTTTGCCTTGATCATTTTCTGGGACAGGATTCCCCAGGTCTTTGCTAGTACATTTATAGTTGTGAGTCTTATGTTTAAGTCTTTAGTTCATTTGTTTGATTTTTTTATATCGTGAGAGATAGAGGTCCAGTTATGCTCACTATATGTGGTTATCCAATTTTCCCAATACCATTCATTGAAAAGGATGCCCTTTCCCCAGTGCAAATTATCATTGGCTTTATCAAAAATCAGTTGACTGTAAATATGTAGTTTTATTTCTAGGCTCTCTATCCTGTTCCTTTGGTGTATGTGTCTTTTTATACCAACCATATTGTTTTGGTTACTACAACCTTGTAATATGATTTGAAGTTAGGGAATGTGATGCCTCCAACTCTGTTTTCTTGTTTGTTTGTTTTTTTGCTTAGTATTATGTTGGCTATTCAGGCTCATTCTTGGTTCCATTTGACTATTAGTATCTCTAATTCTGTTAAAAAAAAATGATGTTGCTGTTATGACAGGGATTGTGTTGAATCTCTAGATTGCTTTAGGCAGTATGGTAATTTTTACCATTTCGATTCTTTCAATTCATGAGCATGGGATGTTTTTCCATTTGTTTGTGTCATCTTCAATTATTTTCATCAATGTTTTGTAGTTTTCCTTGTAGAGATCTTTCACTTCCTTGGTGAAATTTATTCCGGGGTATTTTTGGTAGCTATTTAAATACATATTTTTTTAATTTCTTTCTCAGCTAGATCATTATTTTTCTAGAGTAATGCTACAGATTTTTGTATGTTGCTTTTATATTCTGCAACTTTACAGGATTCTTTTATCAATCTAAGAGTTTTTTGGGTGAAGTCTTAAAGATTTTCTAGATATAAGATGTTATCATCAGCAAAGCCGAACAATTTGACTTGCTCTTTTCCAATTTGGATGTGTTTTATTTATTTCTCTTGCTTATTTTCTCTAGCTAGAACTTCCAATATTGTGTTGAATAGGAGCAATTAAAGTGGGCATGCTTGTCTTGTTCCAGTTTTTAGAGAAAAGCCTTTCAATATTTAGTTGATGTTAGCAGTGGATTTGTCATAAATGGCCTTTATTATGTTGAGGCATGTTTTGTTTTATGCCCAGTTTGTTAAGAGACCTTACCTTGAAAGGATGTTAAATTTTATCGTAGGCTTTTTCCGTGTCTGCAGACATGACTATAAGGTTTTGTTCTTTCTGTTGATGTGCTGTATTGTATTTATTGATTTGTGTATGCTAGACCATTCTTGTATCCTTGGTATAAATCCCACTTGATTGTGACGTATTACCTTTTTGATCTGTCGTTGGATTTAGTTCACTCGTAGGTATTTTCTTGGGGACTTTTGTGCTTATATTTATCAGGAACATTGGCCTGCAGCTTTCTTTGATTGTTGTGCTCTTATCTGGATTTGATATAAGGGTGATGATGGTGTCATAGAATAAGTTAAGGAGAATTATCTGCTCTTCAATTTTTTGGCATAGTTTCAGAAAGATTGGTATTAGTTCTTTGTAGGTTTGGTAGAATTCAACTGTGAATTCATCTAGTCCTGGGTTTTTCTTTGCTAGGAGTCCTTATTACTGATTAAATCTTTGTTATTGGTCTGTCTAGATTTTCTATTTCTTTCTGATTCAACCTAGGTAGATTGTATGTTTCCAGGAGTTTGTCCATTTCCTCTAGGTTTTCCAGTTTGTTAGTGTATAGTTGGTCATAATAGTCTCTCTTTTTTTTGTGCTATAGGTTGTAATGTCTCCTTTTTCATTTCTGATTTTGTTTATTTGGGCCTTCTCTTTTCTTGGTTAGTCTATCGAGCATTCCTCAAAGTTGTTTATGTTTTTGAGAAACAACTTTTCATTTCATTGATTCTTTATATTGTTTTTCAGTTTCTATTTTTTTTAAGTTCTGCTCTGATGTTTATTACTTCTTATCTTCTGCTAATTTGGGATTTGGTTGGTTCTTGCTTTTCTGGTTCCTTGGGGTTCGTCAATAGATTGTTAATGTACAATCTTTCTACTATTTTGATGTAGGTGTATATTGCTATAGACTTTCCTCTTAGCACTGATTTTGCTCTATCCTACAAGTTGTGGTATGTCGTGTTTCCATTTTCATTTGTTTCAAGAATTACTTGATTTTCACATTAATTTCTTCATTGATTTAATGGTCATTTAGGAGCATGTTGTTTAATTTTCATGTATCCGTATAGTTTCTAATGTTCCTCTAGGTATGGATTTCTAGTTTTATTTTGTTGTAGTCTGAGAAGATACTTGATAGAATTTTGAGTTCTTAAAATTGTTTGAGGCTTGTTTTGTAGCCTAACATATGTTCTATCATGAAGAATGTTCCATTTGCTGATGAAAAGAATGTATATTCTGCAATTGCTGGGTAGAATGTTCTGTAAATGTTTATGTTTATTCTTCTAAAGTTCAGTTTAAATTCAGTGTTACTTTGTTAATTTTCTGTCTACATGATTGTCTAAGGCTGAGAGTGAGCTGTGTAAGCCTCCCACTATTTTTGTTGTGTAAGATTTCTCTCGTTTTAGATATAGTAATATTTGTGTTATAGAGAGGGGTGCTCCAGTGTTGGGTGAATATATATATTTAGAATTCTTTTATTCTTTTGTTGAATTAATACCTTGCCCATTATATAATGATTTTCTTTTTTTTTTTCTTTTTAACTATTCTTGACTTAAAGTCCTATTTTTATCTGATGTAGGTATAGCTACTCCTCCTTGCTTTTGGTTTCCATTTGTGTGGAATATCTGTTTTCCTCTCTTTATTTTCAGGCTATATGCTCCTTCATTAGCAAAATATAGTTGGATCATGTTTTTTTATCCATTCGGTCATTCTATAGCTTTTAATGGAGAATTTAATCCATTTATGTTTGAGGTTATTATTCATATGTGAGCCTTTGTTAAAATCATAGTGTTAATTTTTTTTCTGGTTGTTTTATTCATTCATTGTCCTTTTATTTTTCTCTTATGGATTATCACTGGTGTTTGATAATTTTCCTTTAGCGCTTTGAATATATCATCTCATTCACTCTGGCTTACAAAATTTCTCCTAAGAAATCTGCTGTTAGTCTGATGGAGTTTCATTTATAGATGACTATATGCTTTTCTCTTGCTGTTTTTAAGAAATACGCTTCTTAAAAATCATTTAAATTTTATTTTAGGTTAGGGGTCCATGTGCAGGTTTGTTCTACAGGTTAATTGTGTGTCATGGGAGTTCAGTGTACAGATTATCTCAAAACCCAGGTAGTCAGCATAATACCTGACAGGTAGTTTTTCCATCATTCTCCTCCCACCCTCCACCCTCAAGTAGGCCCCATTGTCTGTTGTTCCCTTTGTGTCCATATGTACTTAATATTTAGCTCCCACTTATATGTGACAATATGTGGTATTTTGTTTTCTGTTTCTGTGTTATTTTGCTTATAATAATGGCCTCCAGTTCCAGCCATGTTGCTGCAAAGGATATGATCATGTTCTTTTTTATGACTACCTAGCATTTCATGGTATATATGCACCACATTTTCTCTATTCAGTCTACTGTCGATGGGCATTTAGGTTGATTTCATGTCTTTGCTATTGTGAATAGTGCTGTGATGAACATACATATGCATGTTTCTTTATGATAGAATGATTTATATTCCTTTTGCTCTATGCCCAACAATAGGATTGCTAGGTCAAATGGTAACTCTGCTTTGAGTTTTTTTGAGAATTGCCAAACCACTTTCCACAGTGGCTGGACTACCAGCAGTGTATAAGCATTTCCTTTTTCACAATCTCGCCAGCCTCTGTCTAAGGCAATCTTAAGCAAAAAGAACAGAGCTGAAACATCACATTACCTGAATTCAAACTATCCTACAAGGATACAGTAATCAAAATAGCATGTTACTAGTACAAAAACAGACACATAGACCAATGGAACAGAATAGAGAGTCTTGAAATAATACTGGACACCTACAACCATGTGATCTTTGACAAAGTTGACCAAAACAACCAATGGTGAAAATAATCCCTTCCCTATTCAATAAATGGTGCTGGGATAGTTGGCTGGCCACATGAAGAATATTTAAAATGGACTCCTTCCTTATGCCATATTAAAAAATAAACTCAAGATGGATTAAAGACTTAAATGAATAATCTAAAACTATAAAAACCCTGGAAGATAACCTAGGAAATATCATTATGGACATAGGCGCTGGCAAAGATTTCATGATGAAGACTTCAAAAGCAGTTGCAACAAAAATGAAAATTGACAACTGAGACCTGATTAAACTAAAGAACTTTTGCATAGCAAAAGAAACTATCAACAGAGTAAGCAAACACTCTACAGATTGGGAGAAAATATTTATAAACTGCGCATTCAACGAAGATCTAATATTCAGAATCTATAAGGAACTTAAACTAAATCAACAAGCAAAACAAACAACAACAAAAAACAACCTCATTAAAAAGTGTGCAAAAGACATGAAGAGACACTTCTCAAAAGAAGACATATACAAGGCCAACAAGCATGTAAAAAATTGCTTGATATCACTAATTATTAGAGAAATGCAAACAAAATCCACAATGAGATACCATCTCATACTAGTCATATTCTTTTTAATTCATTAAAAAGGAGTTGTTCTTTATCTTTAGTTGTAGACAGTTTGACTATAGCATGCCGTGGAGAAGCCCTTTTGGCATCACATCCACCTAGGAATCACTGAGCTTCCTGTATCTGAATGTCTGAATCTCTTGCTAGACTTAGAGTTTTTTTACATATTACTTAATTAAATAGGCTTTCTAATTCTTTGTTTGTTTGTTTTTGGTCTCATTGTCCTTGGGGATACTGACAATTTGAATGTCCAATTGCTTTACATTGTCCCAAATGTCAGGAAGGCCTTGCTCAGTTTTTTAAAAATTCTTTTTTAAAAGTTTTATCTGATTAGATTATTTCCAAAGATTTATCTTCTTCAAGTTCTGAGATTATTTCTTCTGCCTGGATTAGACTATTGTTGAAGTACTCAAATATATTTTGTATTTCCTCAAGCAAATTCTGTAGGTCCAAATTTTTTATTTTGTTCTTTTAAAAAATATCTATCTCTTTGGTAATTTTAAAATTTATATCTTGAATTGTTTTCTGATATCTTTGTATTGATTTTTATAATTCTCTTATATCTCACTAAGCTTCTTTAAAATCAAATTTTTGCCAGGCACCGTGGCTTACACTTGTAATTCCAACACTTTTGGAGGTCAAATCAAGAGAATTATTTGAGGCCAGGAGTTTGAGACCACCTTGGAGAACATAGTGAGATGCCAAGACGCCATCTGTACAAAGTAGAAAAACTTTGGCATGATAGTACGTGCATGTAGTTCTAGCTACTCAGGAGGCTAAGGTGAGAGGCTCATTTGAGCTCAGGAGTTTAAGGCTGCAGTGAGCTAAAATCCTGCTACCACACTCCAGCCTGAGCAACAGGACGAGGTCCTATCTCTAAAATAAATAAATATAGTAAAGTAAAACAAAGTCAACTTTTAAATTATATATCTTAGAATTCAGAACTTTCTCTTCGATTAAGATCTAGTGTAATATCTAGTGCTAGAGAGCCATTTTCTTCCTTTGCAGCTGTCATATTCCCTTTTTTGTTTGTTTCATGTGTCCTATTTCCCTATGTTGATATCTAGTGTGATAATCTAATATTGCTATCAAGAACTACCTGAGACTGGGTACTTTACAAACAAAAGAGGTTTAATTGGCTCACAGTTCTGCCGGCTGTACAGGAAGCATGGCTGGGGAGGCATCAGGAAACTTTCAATCATGGCAAAAGGTAAAGGGGAAGCTGGCACATGCTGGAGAAGGAGGAAGAGAGAAAAAAGGGAGATGCTACATACTTTCAAACAACTAGATCTTGTGAGGACTCACTCATTATTACAAAAACAGCAAGGGCGATGTCCGTCCTCCTGATCAAATTACCTCCCACCAGGCTCCTCCTCCAACACTGGAGATTACAATTCAACATGAGATTTGGGTGGGGACACAAATTCAAACCATATCAATTACTTCTTCCTAATTTTTAATTTATTTTCATAGAGGAATAAGTTTTTCTGAAGATGTATTTATGGTGTTGGTTGAGTAGTTACTTTGGCTTTGAATCTAGGTAATGCAGTCTCTGTGTGTGGTAACAGTCTCTGTATGATTTATTTGGGTGTAAATAGCAACAGTGGCATGTGTGATTCCCTCAGAGGGTTATTCGTGGAGGCTGAAGTTGTGCTAGAAGCTGTGACACCAGGTGGGCCAACCTTTAGTCCCCAGTGATGGCAGTGGTGGGCTGAGCATACTTATCTTAGCGCTCCAGGGTGGTATACACTGGTACTTGTTTTGGCAGTTACCAGTGGGCTTATTCTTGAACCTCCAGGTGGCTTGCTTGAATGCTGTTAGTAGCAGTGATAAACTTGGTGGATGATCAGGTTCTTAGGCCCCTGAGCAGCTTGTATGGCAGTGGGTGATCGCATAGGAGTGATGGGACAATTCTCTGGGTCCTGAGTGGTGCACATTGATGCTGATGGTGGCTGCAATGGGCTCTCTGGGCCATACTCCAGTCCCACAGTTGGTGCCTACAGGTAGGTGTCAGTAGAAATGATAGCATCTGGGAGGTTAGGCCCAGCCTCAGTTCCCCAGGAGGAGTGTCCAGGTGCCTCAGGCTCCCCATTGGTGACAGCAGGAAGCAGCCATGGTGGGCATGGTTGGGACAATCCTCAGACTTCAGGTGGCGTGCTCAAGTGAGGGATAGTATCAGCCATGGTGGTGCTGAGGCCATGCCACTGGAGAAGGTAGGACCATCCTCAGTGGCCACAACTTGGGCTGGTACATCGGGTATGTGTCGTCTCTCTTACACCCAGTCATGGCAGGGCTCTCCAACAAGCTTTGACAACTTTAGCCTGCACCAAGTCACATCCTCATTCCAACTGCAGGAACCCAAACCCAGTGGCCACTCACAACCCACTTGTGTCCCAATCATCATCTCACCATCACTAGCTTCCTGGAATCAGTATCTGCAACCCATGTCTTGCTTGATTCTTAGCCCTGGTGGTGGGAACGCTCCCAGCTCACTTTTCAGTTGTAACAGTGACAGCCCTTATTTCCATAACACTTCACTCCCTGAGCCACTGTGCCCCAGGGCAGTATGCCCTTTGCCAAAGAATTGAAAGTGGATCCTCGCTGTAGCTCCTTAGTTCTCAGAAAGTGTGTTGGGCCCAGAACAAGCATTCTCTCTGGAGCAATTTTGTTCCACATTCTTCTGGCAGCTTTGCTGTGTTAGTTTCAGGGATTGGGAGGTTCTCCCATGGCCAGCATTGCACGATTCCATGGTAGGGATGTGGGCCACTGGAAGTCTTTGATTCATCCTTTCCCTGCATTTAAACATCACTGCCAGATCCCAGCAAATCCCAACCAGGCAGGCTGCCTCTCTTCTTCCTGCAAGCTTTTGGTGTTTCTTGTCACTTCTCTGTTGAATTCCACCATTCTTTCTTGGATAATACATTCAAAGCGTGACTGTCTATACACTATTTTGGTTCTTCTCAGTGGAGGAGGTGAGCATAAAATGCTTCTAGTCAGACATCTTGAAGCCTCTCCTCTCTATTCTTTTATTATTAATGTTGTTATTACTTTATCTGTATGTGCTGTCTTTTATTTTTATTCAAAGAGCATTATATTACTTTAATAATAAATTTTTGTCAGGGAAAAATAGTGCATTTATTTATTTATTTATTTATTTATTTATTTATTTATTTATTTATTTTGAGACAGGGTCTCACTGTCTTTCAGGTTGGAGTGCAGTGGCATTCCACTCTCACTGCAGCCTCCACCTCCCAAGCTCAAGTAATCCTTCAGCTTCTTAAATAGCTGGAGCTACAGGAACACAGCACCATACCCAACTAACTTTTGTACTTTTTGTAGAGGCAGGGTCTCACCATGTTGCCCAAGCTGGTCTCAAACTTCTTGGCTAAAGCAATCCTCCTACCTCATCCTCCAAAAATGCTGGGATTACAAGCATGAGCCATCACACCCAACCGAAAGTAGCATGTTTCTAAAGGGATAGCCCAAATATTAGTGACTATTTTCTTATGATTTTTGCTATTCTATAATGTCTTAAATAGGAGTCCATTTATACTTCCAAAAAGTGGCTTAGCATGTGTATATTATGTTAGACATTTTAACTCTCATTATTATTATTTTTCTTTTTGTGACACACTGCAAACTCACAAATTACTCCATTGTTCAATCTGACAATTTTTAGATTGCATAATGTACATTTATACCCAGGGGTTATTTTTGAGAAATAATAATAAACTAAGTTATTTATTTAAAATTCAGCCTTCAATATATGCATACATTTGACTCTTATTAAATTGAAATAAAAATAATCTAAGGGTTTTAACATAGTTTTTTCTCTAATGGATCATAATAATTACTTTAGATCAACTTTTGAATTCCTTTTAGGCCTCTTTAAAAAAATACACCTGGGATCTCCAAAGATTGCATCATGTTCAATTAGGTAAATAATGCATTTTAAAATAATTATTTAAATATGTTTAAAAAATTTGTGCTTCTTTGTAATCAATTGGAAAATACTTGAGAATTTTTTGTTGCATGTTGGTTGATCAGATTTTGCCTATTCCGATGGTTATTGCATAATAAGAAATCTCAGGTTATCAAAGTAATAAATTATTATAATCTATAGTTTATTCATTCTTAGGGAGGGAAAGAGGGCTGTCTTCTCTGATAGTAAAGGCAAGAAATCATTTAGTGCAATTATTTTAAGGAAAATTTTTTTCTAGATCAATGGGTAGGGACACGGAATGAGGAATACCTCATTCCTTAAGAAATGTATTTTGAGCTCATAAGTTACTTCAAATGGCTCACAGAGCCTTGAAGCTGAATAGCATTCAAAAGAAAGATTAATAGGAGGGATTATAATTGTTTAAAAGCAAGGTTATGATCTTCTGTTTAGATAATGTGCATGTATATTCATTAAGCTTCTTGAACTCTCACAAATTTTTATACCACTATAACTGTATTAAAGGGTGTCAGATAAAATTCTAAGGAAAATATCTTTTTAATAATATACCCAAAATATTACACATATTCTAGTGTAAACTTGAAAACTTGAAAAAGGAAAAAAAAATTAACTGCAGACTTCTGATGATGAAATCATATTTCTTCCATGAGTTTATGCCAGAATTCTATTTTGGTGAACACAAGTACTGTAATTTTAGATTCCTCTTGATGGTTGCTTTATTTTCAGACATAAGGTAATACCACAGGCCACAACATAACATTGTATTAATGTGTAACATGTGAAAAGTTCATAAGGGAATGGAAATGCTTTTCATTCATATTGTTTTACTCCAAAGTACAAATGTGCAAATATAGGTACATACATATTAGACAGTTACCAAAACATTGCCTTTGTACTATACTATATGAGGGGTATGTGTGTGTCTGTGTGTGTGTATTTATGTGAGTTTATATGTATGCATAGTGCACAGATTAAATTGCCATTAAAATTGAAATTAATTGAAAATATAAATCAGATAAAATTTAGTGGTAACTGATCAAGAATTAGTTTTAATTACATATTATCATTTGATGTTGACTCTCTTTGAGGGCTCTTGATAGATACTGATGCTATGAACAGATGAAATGACTTGGCAATTGAAATTATATTTTTATTTTATTTTACCAATTTGTTTGAAATCTGTCTGAAACTTTTTCTCCTTAGACTACCATCTCCCCATTTCCCCACCCCTCACACTTCCCAACCTCTGGTAACATCCATTCTAATCTCTGGTCCTGTGAATTTAACCTTCTAGATTCCCAATGTAAGTTAGAGAATATAGAATTTATCTTTCTGTGTCTAACTTCTTTCACTGAGCATAATGTCCTCCAAGTTCATGAATGTTGTTGCAGATGACAAGATTTCCATCTATTTTTAGGGCTGAGTATTATCTTATGGTATACCACATTTTCTTTATCCATTTATGGATTGATGAACACGTAGGTTGATTCCATATCTTGGGTATTGTGAATAATGCTTCCATGAACATGGAAGTACAGATAACTCATTGACATACTGATTAGATTTCCTCTGGACATACTTCCAGAAGTGGAATTGCTGAATCATATGGTAATTTATTTTTAATGTTTGGAGGAATTTTCATACTGTTTTTCATAATGGTTTAATTTACATTTCCACTCACAGTTTACAAGCGTTCCCTTTTCTCCATATCCTCACCAAAACTTGTCATCTCTTGTCTTTTTGACAGGAGCCATTCTAACAGTTATGAGGTAATATCTGATTGTGGTTTTAATTTGCATTTCCCTGATAATTCACGATATTGACAATTTTTTTCCTACACCTACTGGCCATTTGCATGTCTTCTTTTGAAAACTGTCTATTCAGGTCCCTTCCCCTTTTTTAAACCAGGTTATTTGTTTTCTTGCTATTGAGTTGTTTCAGTTCCTTATATAGATTGGATCTTAGTTATTAACCCCGTATAAGATGTATAGTTTACAAATAGTTGATCTCATTCTGTAGATTGTGCATTCTATTGACTGGTGGGTTTTATTTTGCTTTGTTCGCTGTGCAGAAGCTTTTCAGTTTTAGTTTGATACAATCCCATTCATCTAATTTTGCTTTTGTTGTCTGTGCTTTATGAGTCATACCTAAAAATTATTTGCCAAGACCAATGTTGTAAAACCTTTCCTCAGTGTTTTCTTCTAGCAAATTTACAGTTATAGCTCTTGTGTTTAATTCATTCATTCATTCATTTTTAATTCATTTTTAATTATGGGGTAAGTGAGATGCTCAATTTTATTCTTCTGCATGTGTATATCCAGTTTTTCCAATACCATTTATTGAAGAGATCATAATTTCCCCATTATGGGCTTTTGGCACCTGTGTTGAAGAAATCAATTGACCATAAATTGGTAGATGTATTTATGAGCTCTCTATATTGTTCCACTGGTCATTATGTCTGTTTTTCTGCTACTACCATGATATTTTAATCACTATATCTTTGGAATATATTTTGAAAGCTGGTAGCATTTCTCTGGCTTTTATCTTTTTTGTTCAAGATTGCTTAGGCTATTCAGGATCATTTTTAGTTCTATAGTAACTTTAGGATTTTTAAAAATATTTCTGTGTAAAAAAGTCATTAGAATTATAATATGCATTGCATTGAATCTGTAGATCTCTTTGTGTACTATGAACTTTCTTTTTTTTTTTTTTTTTTGGCAGGATCTCGCTCTGTCACCCAGGCTGGAGTGCAGTGGTGCAATCTCAGCTCACTGCAAGCTCCACCTCTCGAGTTCACACCATTCTCCCACCTCATCCTCCCTAGTAGCTGGGTGTATACAAGTGCGTGCCACCACGCCCAGCTAATTTTGTTTTTGTATTTTTAGTAAAGACAGGGTTTCACCATGTTAGCCAGGATGGCCTCGATCTCCTGACCTTGTGATCTGCCCACCTTGGCCTCCCAGAGTTCTGGGATTACAACTATGGATGTTTAAACAATATTAATTCTTCCAGTCCATGAACACAGAATATATTTTCGTTTATTTGTGTTTTCTTCAATATCTTTGTGAGTGTTTTATAGTTTTCAATATAAAGATTTTTCACTTCCTTAGTTTTATTCCTATGAATTGTATTATTCTTAACACTATTATAAATGGGATTTTTTTCTTGATTTCTTTTTAGAATAATTTGTTGTCAATGTTAGTTTACAGAAACAGCACTGATATTTGCATGTTTATTTTGTATCCACCAACTTTATTGAATTCATTTATTATTTCTTACAGTTTTTAGGTGAAGTATTCAGTGTTTTCTATATAAGATAACGTCATCTGCAAACAAAGACAATTTTGTTTCTTTCTTTTCTCATTTATATGCCTTTTATGTATTTTTTTTCTTGTTTATAGGATTTCATTGCTTTGACTAGGATTTCCAATACTACATTGAATAGAAGTGGCAGGAGTAGGTATCACTTACTTGTTCCTGAAAAATTCTAATTTAAATTTTTCTACAAAAAATGTTTCCAGCAATAAATTTTTATGAGATTTACTTTAGTTTTCTTAAGACATTGAACTCCTTCTTGTTAAATATCAGCAATATTGAAGTGTCACCAAGAAGATATATTCACACATTTGCTAAATATCTCTAAGATGCTCAGGGACTGCATGTCTTATAAGTCATCCAGTCAGTAATTTTATATAGGATTGCTTGATATTTGAACCAAGATGTGAAGCTTCACACATGGGCTGATATTTCCCTAGAAACCCACTTACTGCTTACTGGTTTTCAACCAAATCATAAGAAGAACTTGTATCTAAGCCAGAAGGATAAACCAAAAATATTTTAGAAGTTTCTTGCCCACAAGCGTGAGAACTAGAATGCACGCTCAATGTTTGGCATCAACTCTGTGGCACCCAGCTGACAGTTGGTCTGAAGAACAAGTTTCAATGTCAAAGAAATTTAAAAGTTGGCAAGAATTAGAAAAATTTTCAGTGATCCAGCCAAGCAATCTGGGATTCTGAGTAGGATTCCTAATCCTGGAATCCAAAGCAGCTGACCAGTCAGACTAAACTGGCCTATAGACTTTCACATAGAGGAAACTTAATATCATAAAAAGAACATTTTGAAATTGAAGGGGGACTAAGATCATTAACATTTATAATGCTGCTGATGTAAAAATACATAATTTCTTTTTTTTTTTTTTTTTTTTTTTTTTTTTGAGACGGAGTCTTACTCTGTCATCAGGCTAGAGTGCAGTGGTGTGATCTTGGCTCACTGCAACCTCCACCTCCTGGGTTGAAGCGATTCTCCCTGCCTCAGCCTCCCAAGTAGCTGGGATTACAGGTTCATGCCACCACGCCTCGCTAATTTTTTGTATTTTTAGTAGAGACAGGGTTTCACTATGTTGGCCAGGCTGGTCTCAAACCCCTGACCTCATGATTCACCCACATAGGACTCCCAAAGTGCTGGCATTACAGGCATGAGCCACCATACCAGGCCGAAGGTATATAATTTATTTTACCTCACTGGGGCATACTTTACTAAATTACGCTTCTTTTTTTTTTAAATCCCAAAGCGTTTTGCATTGTGCTATTTACTAATTTTCATGGCTATCACAATTGTAATTGATCATGTATTATTTGCTTTATATCTGTGTTGTAGCTAGTCTTGAGAGATGGTCCCCAATAAACTATGCTTCCTGGATTTTGTACTCACTACAACATTGATTTTCCTTTCTTTTCTGATTTTTTAGTTTGTTCTGTCAAATACCGAGAAAGATTAAAATTTCAAATATAATTCTGGATATACCAATTTCTCCCTTTATTTCTGCTGTTTTTGCTTTTCGTATTTCAGGCTCCATTATTGGTACATATAAGTTTAAGACTGTTACATTTTCCCAGTGAATTGGCCATTTGTCATTATGAAATGTTCTCCTTTATCTCCAGTAAGACTCCTTATCTTGAACTCCACTGTGGTGTATATTAATATAGTCATTCTACCTTTCTTAAGCTGTTTGTACTTTACATCTTATTTTTTCTTTTTACTTTCAACTAGTTGATAAAATAGTTGATGATCTGGTTGATAAATCCAGCTGATACACTTCAAAATAATTAAATAATAAAGATTATGTGTTTTTTACCATAAGAACTAGATTAGGCAAAGAAGATTTAAAAACAAGTATCTAGAACATCCTCAAAATATTTGAAAATGATCCTTCTAAATAACCCACACATCAAATAAGAAATCATAAGAGAAATTAAAACACATTGTAAACTCAATTAATATTAAAACAAAACATACAAAAAATTGTCCTGTATTAAGCAAGCCATCTTGGCTATTCCAGGCTGCTATTACAAAACGCCACAGACTGACTGGCTTATAAACCATAAAAAATTATTTCTCACAGTTCTGAAGGCTGGAATTATAAGGGGAAGACACCAGTATTGTCAAGTTCTAGTGAGGACCTTTTGTATTGAAGACTGCCGACTTCTTGATTCTCGAAAGGCAGAAAGAGAACAAGCTAGCTTTCTGGCCTCTTCTTACAAGAGCACTAATTTCATTCATGAGGGTGGAGCTCTCAGACTTAATTACCTCTTAAAGGCTCCATTTCTAAATACTGCACATTGGAAATTAAATTTCAACATACGAAGTTTGGGGTTACACTAACATTCAGTCCATAACAAACCCTTTGAGGGAAATTTACATTTACTGTTCATGCTCATATTGGGAAATACTTTGCTTAATGTTGACATTATTTCTTCCTTAAACTGTTTAGTAGAACTCTACAGTGAATCTGTCTAGGCCAAGAACTTTCAGTTGTGGGTATTGTAGAATTGAATTTCTTTGACACATAAAGGGATTTTCAGACTTCCTATTTCTTCTTGTGTCCATTCTGGTAATATGAGTATTCCAAGCGTTGTCTATTTTATCTCGATAATTGAATTTTAATTGGCATCAGATCATCAATAATATATTTTTCTTCATCCTTTTAATGTCTGTAGTATTTGTACCAGGACTTGTAAGTTTTCTAACAACTGCCAGCTCCAGAGTCCAAATGTTAAGTCACTAAAACCTTAGAGTCAAGAAGGATTACCACTGCTCTCTTCCCTCTTCTTTTTGTGTGCTATAACAGGAGCAGGATGAAATCATGATTAGCAGGTTGAGTAAGGAGGGCTGAGGCAGACAACTTAAGCAACACTTCACCTGCTATAGACGTATCATCTTATTCTAGTTCTGTGTTGGGTCTGATTGATTTCTAACAAGATTAATCTGACAGAAACTTGCTTCTTGCCTGCAGCGAGGCCCTGACTACCAGCACAAATGTTTTGTATTAATATAACTTCAGATCCCTCATTCTCATGGCCATTTTTACTATTGAAAATGCTCAAAAGCAGGGTAGTTAACTCCTTGATTGAAAAATCTTTAGCCAATTGTAAATACCAATGCTAGAGGGGAATCTTTATATCCCTCTCTCCCCCAACCCACAAAAGTCCTGAGACTTTTTTTTCTAGGAGTTAGCAAAGAACTGATTGATCCATCATACTTGAAGAAACTTGACTGTTGATAACATTCCAGCATGAGCTATCTCTTCATCTATTCCCTTGTACCTTATACTTGTTTCTTGGGATTATTCTTCCTATTACAATAATATTCCTAAACCTCTGTGTCACAAACAGTAGAAAATTGCAGCTAAGACAATTAGCAACAGAGAAAAGAATGCCATGCCTTCTTCTCAGACTGCAAATAGACAGGAGGTGGCATATTTCCAATCACTTATTTCAGTTACTTCTCTCCCACCATAGAGGTGGATCTTCATTAGGATACTACCACCAAGTTTAACATTGCAATTATGTGATTATATCAAACATTTTCATATGGAATATAGATGGTTGAAGTTTTTTGTTTGTTTGTTTTCATTGTGATGGAGTGGAAAGTGCAAATAATATAGGGAGACAGTAAAGTTTTGACTGAGATGTACATCCCCAATCAAAGACATAGAGTAGGTAGTTGGAATATAAGGATCTGGAGCAAAGGTGAGATGTTTGTCAGAAGACACTCAAAGTGTGTAAGGGGATTAATGTGCATATGAATAGACAACAGAACCTTGTTCAGAACCCTAAAATCAACCACATGAAGTTGGGGAATAGAAATAGAACATCTCACAAACATACTAGAAGGTAATTGTTATTAACACAGAAGCAAACTCAAAAAAGCCTCCTGTTGAAGATCAAAGAGAAAGTTGAGGAGACATAGAATGTCAATTATGTCAAAGAATATGGAAGTGTCACATGAACCTGTCAGTTTCAGGAGTTTTAAATCCATTTGTGACTGACATATCATTGCTTTCCAGGAAGCAATAGGGACGACAAATATATATATATATTCCAACAGGGCTTTGGAGAGGATAAAGTCCAAAAAGTACTGAAACCAAGAGTGACTTAAATTTTTAAGAATCTTCATGTTAAAGGTAAGTAGCAGTCCACATAGGAATGCAGGGTATTCAAAGATGATTTCCTCCTTTTATTCAAGGGATAAGCACATACTATTGCAATCAGAAAGAAAAATTTAACAAAAAGAAGAGGCCAAAGAAAAGGAAATGGTCAGAAAAAAAATCAAACACAAAGAATAAGGTGATAAAGGAAAACAGATGGTAATGGTTCCTATCAAGATCTTAGAGAAAGAGAATGTTAAGGTGATTGCAGATGAGAATGTAGGTCTAAGGACAGGAAACTGAGGTTATATACACATGATGTCTTCATAACTTCTCACAGATAAAATTCTTATTAATGTACCAGGTTTTAGAATGAAAGTTCTGAAGACTGTGATAAAAATCTACCTTCTTAGAAGAGTGGAAGTGTTGACCAGGACCATGTAAAACAATAAGACAGTGAAGACACAGAAAGAAAAGAAACTTGTTCTGTGATGCCAATCCATACAAAAATGTACTTTTTTCTTAACTTGTTTTCCATTTGCGAGAGAGAGAAAGTTAAATTTTAGGGACTCTTGAAGATCAGAAATTTTGAGGTAGAGAGAATCAATGAAATTCAGAATTTGATGGAGTTGGTAAAAGATTCAGATGATTAAATATTATACAAGGCTATCTAACAGTAAATTATTGTCCCAATGAGAAAAAGCATGGATACCAATCAGAATGTGGTAAAGTAAAAGTACCAGAATTATTGACATCAAATAAATTAATGTGAGTGATGAAGTGGAATATTAGTGATTGTAGTCAAAGAACAAAGTTAAGATTTTAGAGATGGAGAAGCCAATAGCCACTATGGGGAAAAGGTTGGAAAAAATTAGAGATGCAGGCCATTGGTTGAGACTCTTATGGAACAGGTGAGGCTAGGCAGCTGTATGTGTTATCAGGGATGGAAAAATCTCAGGATAATGACAGGAGTGGGGTGGAAAGAAATCCTATCATCCTGAAACCTCAGCAAGTTGATGACTGAGAAAGGATGACTTAGGTGTTAGGATATAACCAGGGAGCAGATGTCAAAATAGATTGGTTAAAGTTGACTCCAAGAAAATAAGAGCTATTTAACAGGAGGGCAGATAAATAGTGCATCAGTTTCCTTGAGTGGTATTTCAGCTATTATTGTGTTGCTTATTCTCTAGGGAGACAAAATGGAGTGATGTACAACTAATCAGAAGCTAGATGTAGCTGAAGGACTTCTTAATCTAATTTATCTGACTGTGTCTTCACTGAGCAGTAAACATAAGTTGTATTAAAATTTGGTAAGAGATGATATTTGATGAGGGTTTTATAAAGTGTTCAATAAAGAAATCTCCTGGATAGATAAAGTTATTTTAAACTCAAAGACAGCAAAATAGCATTGAAAACATTTATAGAACAAATAAACTTGTGTTCTACCCAATCCAAAATCAGTGAGCTATAAATGGCGCAGTTAACAAAACACACAGTTTAGTCATCATTGCAATTGCAAAAGGCATTTTTATCAAGTGTCATTAATTTACATGATTAAGTGTCAAGTGGATGATTCATAAATTTAGACTCATTTTACAAAGCAGACATATCTCCCAGTAGGGGTCAAGGAGCTGAGTAGGAAGAACTAGATTAAATTCGACCTAATGTTTCAAAGAAGTTTTAGCTTTGTATCAACAATTTAGCTTGCAATTATGGTCAATGATATATGGATCCTCTATATATTCATCCAAACTCAAGTGACAACAGAATAATCCACCTGCATTCTTGGGGAAATGTTGGATCTTTAGGAATTTGGGACATGTCATCTAAAAACTATCATGTCATTAAAATAAAGTTGGTTTTGCCTGAAGATTAGGTGTTAGGAAGCTTGATTGAGTGAAAGGAGAGAAGAAACATGAATAAGAAAAATAACATGAGGAGGTTCCTGAATGAAATGGGAGTTTTTCAAAATCTCTTTTACATCTCATTTTCTTGCAGAGGGTACACATTCTTATTAATCCAGGATGTAATTAATGTAATAGATACTCATTGAATGTTGTATTCTGCAGCATTCATCTGCTGAAAGACTTGGGCACTTTTCATACTTTATTGTTCATCTCTCAATAGCATTTTCCAGATTTGGGGTGAAAGAATTGAATACATGGGTTATACACAGCCAGGACCTTATGGGGATAAAATAGAGTGGGAGTATTTTAAATATTTGAACTGATACTTTTGAATTCAAAGAAATACTTTGGGGTTGTGATATTCTTGCTAAACTGCTGCTCAGAACCTCAAAGGATACCTGCACTGAAAGTAGCTCTTTCATTGTCATTTCATGTCTTATTAACAGCATTAAAAAAAAAAAAAAAAAAAAAAAAAAAGATGTACTGTGGTGCATAAGGAGTTAAAATGTTCTTTGCCTCACACCCCACCTTTATTCTCCATCGTCTTCTAGTTCTATAAAGACAGCTTTTGTGGTTTTACTGATGTAAATTGATCAAAACAAGCATTTGATTTCAGTCAAAGCTGTCCATTAATTTTTTGAAGAAAATTCTTCTCCCTTCCCTTTCTCTGACCTTTCCTATTCCTCTCTTTCTTCCTTTCTCCTTTTTCTTCTGTCAGTTTTCCCTTTTTCCTGTGTAGACACTATACAGAAATGTGGAACAATGGGGAAGGAATGCAGAAAACCTACAAACTAAGATGTGTTGAATTGAAGCTGAGTAAATTGTTTGGATGGAAAAGTTTTCTGAGGACCTGAGCTCATTCTTTATAAAGGCCCTTGTAAGTCTAGACACACACACGTTTCTGAATCTGTAGAAATGATTTGTATGCTGGCCTAATCCTGGAGTGCTCTGATTATAGAATTTGGAAGTGAGGCATTTCTAAAACAAAAAGGAATGGTGAGGTCTTTGGTGATGAAAACCTCAGCAAAAATAGAATGATTCAGAAAGCAAGAGCATCTGGTTTAACAAATAAGCAACTCAGAAAAGAGGCTTATCTCATGTCACTGCTGGGCTTTCTGAAAGCCTTTTGGAATGTTTCACCAATGCACTGGTTTCCTAGGGCTGTTATAACTGGGTGGCTTAAAACAAAACAAATGTATCCTCTCACAGTTCTCTGGGATAGCATTTGGAAACCAAGGAGTCTCAGGGCTGTACTCTCTGAAGGCTCTTGGGATGCATTTCTCCTTCCCTCTTCTTAGCTTCTTGTAGATGCCAGAAATTATTGCAGACATATCACCCAAATAGCTACCTCTACTGTCACGTGGTATTTTCTCTGTGTTTCTTCTGTGTCTAAATCTCCTTTCTGTTTTCAGAGTTCATATCATGGAAAAGGTCTTATTCTAATACAATATGAATTCATCTTACCTTGATGATATCTGCAAAAGTATTTGCAAATAAGATCATTCACAGGTCTCAGGGTTTAGGTCTTCAACAACACAGCTGCTTTTAGGGAAAACGTAACTCAGCCCACAACACCTGACATATAATGTTCAGGATTTTGTTGAATCAGTTTTATTGTTGTTTTTATTGCCAGTTTACTTAGGTTTTAGGTTTGTTTTTGTTTGGTTGTTTCTTTGTATTTAAATTGGAAATGTGTCCTTAACCTTTCGGTTATGTGCAGATACATGGCATATCATTATAAATGAACATAAAAAGCAACTTTTCTTTCCAAAGCAACAAAGAAAAACTTTAAGAGAAAACATTTAAAATCATGAAGCATATGTCTTTGCTTTACATCACATTTAACATTTTTTTCTCCATATCAAGGCTTTTTACCATTATTAACTTACCATTTACCATCTTATTTTTTAATAGATGATTCCTACCTTTCAAGAAAGCACATATTTCCTTCTTTTTCCTTATTCTTTTTCTGATACTCAATTCTTATCTCCAGGCATTTTTTTTTTTCAGGGGATTGCCTTTGGAGAAAAACAATGTATTAGTCCGTTTTCATACTGCTATAAATAAATACCCAAGACTGGGTAAATTATGGAGGAAAGAGGTTTAATTGACTCAGTTCCACATGGCTGGGAGGTCTAAGGAAACTTACAATCAAGGCAGAAGGTGAAGGGTAATCGAGGACCTTCTTCAGATGGTGGCAGGAGAAAGAAGAGTGAGGGAAAGAGGAATTTGCCAAACACGTAAAACCGTCAGATCTCCTGAGAACCCACTCACCCATGAGAACAGCATGGGAGAAACTTTCCTCATGATCCAGTCACCTTCTACCAGGTTCCTCCCTCAACACCTGGGAATTACAATTCAAGATGAGAATTGTCCCTTTGGGTAGGGACACAAAGCCTAACCGTATCATACAAGATAATATACACCCACAAAGCATTTAAATCAAGAATATTTTACAAATTAACAATAAACTGCTATACATCAGAGAGAAATATAAACATCAGCATATAGACACATATGTATTAGTATATACAATTCCAAAAGTCTTTTCATCAAGTTCCTTAGCATTTTCATCAAGTTCCTTAGCATTCTTCTGATTTATCCTACAAAGATTCTGAAGTTAGGATTGTGACTTTACACATGGTGTGAGTGATATATGTCCATTTTTAATCAAAAAGAATAAAATATTTTGGTGGGGGCAATTCAGCTGCCCTAAAAGATGCACCTTTTTATTCTTCACCATAGTTATTTAGCCATTTTCAGCTGACTCTATGTTCCCCAGATCTCCTATCTAACTAGATCCTCCGTCATTCTCAGTGATCCTGTATTAGTCTGTTCTCATGCTGCTAATAAAAACATACCTGAGACTGGGTAACTTACAAATGAAAAAGGTTTAATTACCTCACAGTTCCACGTGGCTCGGAGGGCCTCACAATCATGGTGGAAGGTGGATGAGGAGCAAAGTCATGTCTTATATAGAGGCAGGCAAGGAAGCATGTGCAGAGGAACTCCCCTTTGTAAAACATTCAGATCTTGTGAGACTTATTCACTATCACAAGAACAGTATGGGAAAGGCCCACCTCCATGACTCAATTACATCCCACCAGGACCCTCCCATGACATGTGGAGATTATGGGAGCTACACTTCAATATGAGATTTGAGTGGGGACACAGCCAAACCATATCAGAAAGTAGAACTTGCTATACAGGAACTTTCTTCATTTCCCACCAAGCAACCTGCAAGTGTTTTCACATGCGTCTGCCTGCTCCCTCCTTTTTCTCTCTTCTCCCACATTCATATAAGCAAATTGCAACCACTTTTTTATTTTCTACAAGCTTAACCACTGTTATGTGCTTCAATTAAATTTCTACTTTCCTCATCAACCCCCACCTTCACTCTCAACAAACAAATAAACAAAGAATAAACCTATATGTCCTTGAACATTCTCTTGTACAACGATGGAAATAATAACACGTTGTTGCCCAAGGTAGTGTTTAATCATATCCTCTTCACCCCATTGGTGGAAAAGGAATTCCTGCCCTAGAGTTTTGAATATGGTTGAGTACACCACATCCAACACTGGACGGATGAGGTCCATGGCAGCTTATTAGTGACATACACTCACATCTTTGGGGATGATGACACATGCTATGCAGGACCACAAATGGATTGCCCTTGGGAAATAGGTGAATAAGCAGGGGCTGTGGGAGTTAGGTTTCATAGTATTAGGAGGGTAGGGTAAACCTTGATTCCCTTAGGAAGATGTGATTGGCTTGTTTGAATAGTTCTGTGGGCTGGTAAGAAACTGAAATCTTCTACACAGATGTAAGCAGGCACTGTTCTTGGTCTCCATGATAAAGAAGGTGGTATGGCTATGATACCTTGTCCACAGGATCACATTAGCGAGACGCACTTGGGCTAGGACATTTGAGTTCATCTTGGTTTTCCCCAGATATTAAAGAACACATACACTGGGTCTTTATTTTAGACTTTATATCACAATTAGGGCATTCTTGGATGATTTTTTTTTCTATTTTTCCTTTACCACACAATTATTTCATGTACTCTGTCAACTTGAACATAGTAACAGCTTTTGTAAGTTTTCATCATCCCCCTCATCTCCCCATAATTTATCTGGCTTCTCTCTGCTCTTCCTCTAGAATTTGACTTAGCAGCCACCTGTCCTGGGTCTAGGTCTCCTCTGTCAACTTCCCTGAGGTTGTGGTAAGTGCTGCTCTTATTGCTTTCACAGCATTCTATGTTTAACCTGTCACCAAATACATCATTTCTGGAAATAATTATTTACTTCTTTTTTTCCCCACATTAGATTCTAGATGTCAGAAACTATGTTTTGTGTGTGTTTTCCCTAGTGTGTGGCACACAGTAGGTGCACAGTAAATAATATATGTTTAATTTTTTTAAATGACATTGAACTGAATATACATCTATCTTAATATAAACAGAGCAGCATGGTTAAAATACTTAAACCCAAGTATCCAGAACACTTCTGATTTTTTTATTAGCAGTTTTCTTCCCTACCTTTTCTCATCTTGCTACTCACTAAGCTTTTTTTTTAAACAGAATCCTAGCTGGCACAATCAGTGATGTATTGGTTTCCCCAGGTTCCTAGGAAGCACTTTGGTCTTCATGGGGCAACATTAATTCTTGCTATTGGTCTAAGAACCCAATAGAGTGGTGTAATTTATATCTGCTTTCATCCCTCTGGCAGTCCCCGGCAGCACCTGCCAGGGTATGGCTGCTGTATCAGCAAACCAAATGGGAAACCAATGAATGTATATTGTGGTCCCCGAAGAGAAACCCGTTAGCACTGCAACTAAGCTTGACAGGTTAGGACTCCCATTTGACTCCAAAGAACATGAAATGCTCCACTACTTTTTGAAATCATTTGCTTATATGTGGCTGCCATTCATACATCCCAATATGTCCTTTTCCTTCATACCCCAAGGGGAAGAGAAATATGAGCCTATTCCATTCAGAGATCACTGAATAATATTTGCTGCTATCAGATTTCATTGGCTTCAGGACTGTTATTTGTTGGAAATATGTGGTGAGTCTCAAAGCCAACAACGTTTCCCCGGGGTGCCCATTAGCCAGAAGGGGAGCACAGTTGTAAACAATCTGTTTTGTAAAATAGAGGTCTCTAGAAGAAAAGGCATCACAATTGTGTTTGTTGAATATTTCATGACCTAGAATGTACAGTTTACAGACAGGGAGGAAATTATAGAAGATAGTCACACAAAAATATAATTTCTAGGAAAGAGATATATTCTCCTTTCTGTCAATAGTTTGATACAGGAAGCTAGAATATGAGTGAGTAGTGAAGACAGAAAATAAACGCCACGCATAAAACGTCAGAAGAATTAGGTTTTCAGATTCCTTGGAATGATGTTCTTTTTCACTGATTACCTATGAAATGCTTTTATATTTGTGTGCTTTGTCACAGGCTTCAGATTATTTGTTTCATTTCAGTTAGTAAACAATGCCAATGGACAGAATAGTCGTGGCACATTTTTTTTTTGTTGTTTTTTTTTGTCTAGAGGTAAGAACATGGCCTAAAAGAGAGTGTATTCGACTCACAGGCTTTATTCTGCCATCCATGGCACGTCTAGCTTCCACAAGATAGAAAAAATCTTCAAAATTACACACCAAAGTGTGTGTCTATGTGTGTATGTGTGTGTGGGTGGGTGTATACATATCAAAATCTCTAAAATTACACACCAAAATGTGTTTATACATACATATATTCTTTTATGAATTGAGAGTGCAATGGTTTAATCAGATTCTCATACCCCCTCATTGCTACTTTACTCAAATTTGTATTACCGTTATATCGAAAGAACTAAAAGGGAGAGAGACAGAGGGAGAGAGAGGTAGCCAAATGGATAGTAATTCACATGACTGTGTTGATTGCTCCGCTTTCACTTTCAGCCAACATTCTGACTGTCCAGTTATGCCGCTTAAGTGCCTTAAATATTTGCTTATTTAAGATTGTAGAAAAGATATCATTGCTTATTGGTAGTATTTTATTTTCCTTTGATCTGTGACCTGTTTTTACTATGTTTGTTTGTATTTTTTTATGCATTGTCTTATTTCAGAAAAATTATAGTTTCTCTGAAGGCCTAATGCAATTGTTATAAAATAATCATAATGGTAATGATATTTACAATATTTATTAGTTTTTTATGTTTACCATTTCCAGGCAGTATGCTGACTGTTTTACATGTGGTAGCTATATAAATCTCATAAAATGTACAGCAGGATGCCTAGAGGAAACTGAGGCTGAGAAAGATGCAATAACTTGTTGAATATCACAGAAACAATATATGGTTCAAAGATTCACATATAGCCCTCTTCATGATTGCAGAATCTCAGCTTTCAACTGTACTGCTTCTCCACAGTATAATGATGCATTTCTTGCTGTAATTTAATATAACTCTACAAGGAGAACATGGAATGGGAAAAATCTGACCAGCATATGCTGAATATCATATCATATTATGATATGATAAAAATAACTCATGATTAATTTAAAAGAAGTACTGTAATTATGTATGATAGTGAGCAAGTTATTTAATAGTTATTTTCAAAGTCTGGTCATCATCAAAAAGTTTTACCAAAACAAAAATAAAATATTAGAAAACAAACTTCAGCTGCCAGGAGTTGTTAGCTGATGTAAAAGTAATTTGCAAATATTTTATCTCTATCTATTCCTTCACTGGGACTTAAAAATAAAATTATTCATCCACATTTTTCTGACAACTAGGAATGTTCTCACTACATAGCTCTGGCCAATAAGACATAAGGATTTTGTTTAAGATTTTTGGAGACTTTTAAAAATAAAGATCTGTATATAGATGGCTTTATTCTCTTCTCCAATATCTTAAGTGATGCATATCACTTCAACCATATTGAAAGCATTAAGAACAAGCCTAGAGAACCATTGACGGCCCGATTCTGACTTTTGAACCACTGAGCCAATGGCATCAGCTATGCAAAAACTGTCAACTATGTGAGAAAATAATTCTCTATATGCTTAAGCCACTGTTAGAAGTGGTTTATGGTTCTCATGGCCTATATCATTCCTAAATGATAAAGACGCTCACCGTATGGAAAACATTCAGATAGATATGGAATCTCAGGGAAGAAACAAAACATATTTTTTACACATGACATGATTTTGCATGTAAAATTTTTTGAAGTATCTATTCACAAGGTATTAGAATTAATTCATGGACTTAGCAATATAACTGGGTACAAGGTCAATATATGGAAATCAGTTACATTTATTTACAGTAGCAACAAATATTAAAAGTTATTATATATCAACAACAATATTTTAGACATCAAATATGCAGAAAGGAATCCATCAAAAATATACATGTCTTCTAAACTAAAACATAACATTATTTAGATAAACTAAAAAAGACAAAATAAAACATAGATCACGTTCATGGTTTCCCAACCATGGTTCACAATAGTGAACCATAAATCACTATTGTAAAGATGTTAGTTTCCCCCAATTTAACTCATAAATTAAATAAAAATCACATCAGGTTTTCTTTTGGCAGAAATTGCACAGCGTATTCTACAATTTATATCCAAAGGGCTGGGAATAGCTACGTCAATTTTGAAATGAAAAATAATACAACTGAAGGATTAATACTCCCAGATTTATTGTAAAGTTACAATAATTAAGACTATATAAAATATGTTCATGTTGAAAGGCAAAGAAAGATAGAAGGAGCCTGTGGTACTGAAAACATTGAGGATTCTCTGAACCAGCTTTGGCTACCCCACCATTTAACATGAGAAAAATATTTCTTTCCTCTTTAAGCTGTTCTTCTACCAAATGTATCAGTAAATAAAAACATATTAAATTTAAACGAATAGATGTTTGAGCTTTCAGTGTTGTCACATTGGCTACTTTGTAGAAAGAGAGCAAGTTTCCCTCTTTCTCTTCTGGTTCTATTAGATTATACAGAAATGAGGTTGTTAAGAGGATAGTCTCTGGCATTGCCACATTAACATTTTAAATATATCTGAATCCTTTTTCACCCTGATTGGTCCATCTAGGAGTAGCTACTGTGCAGGGTAAAACGTTTATTACTGTGTAAACTCTATGATACTGGAACTTATTTGTGTACATTCCAGTCTTTCCTATGACATTGTGAGCTCGTTCAGGGAAAGGGATCTGTCACGTTTACCATTATATTACAGTTCATGGATTAACGTTGCTTTAAAATGCATTAAATTTAATAGAACACAGTGAGAATACGCCTCAGCTTCAAAATGATAGAAATCACTCCCAACAAAATACATGCAACTTCATGAACGTTCATTGATTTGAACTAATTTAAAGTAAAATTATTCCACTAAAGAAGGAAGGACCAAGATAGTGATGTTTATGGATTTTATAATTTTTAAGACATTAATAATATATTTTAAGTAATTTTTATTAGACTTTATTTTTCAAACCAGTTTTAGCTCCCCTGCAAAATTGAGCAGAAAGTACTGAACGTTTTCATAAACTCTCTTCCCCCATCTGCTTACGGCTTCCCCCACTGTTTAAACACCAGTGTGGGATGTCAGTCACGATAGATGAACCTGCATTGACACATCTTTATCACCAAAGTCCATAGTTTACACTAGGTATCATTCTTGGTGTTCTACATTCTATAGGTTTTGATAAGTGTATAAATGACATGTATCTACCACTGTAGTATCTGACAGAAGAGTTTCACTGTCTTAAAAATTTTCTGTGCTCTGCCTGTTCATCCCTCCTCTTCTCCTAACCCCTAACAACCACTGATCTTTTTCACTGTCACTATGGTTTTGCCCTTTTCAGAATGACAAATAGTTGGAATCATACAGCATGTAGCTTTTTCAGATTTCCTTCTTTCATTTAGTAACATGTATTTAAGTGTCTTCTATATCTTTTCAAATTTATTTCATTTTAGCAATAACTAATATTCCATTGTCTGGATATATCATGGTTTATTCATTCATTTACCTACTGAAGAACATCTTTATCACTTTAAGGTTTCAGCAATTATGAAAAAGCTGCTATGAACATTCCTGGATAGGTTTTTGTATGCACATAAGATTTCAGCTCATTTGGGTAAATATCAAAGAGCACAATTTCTGTATATTGTGGTGATATTGTTTGGCTGTGTCCCCACCCAAATCTCATCTTGAATTGTAGCTTCCATAACCTGCATGTGTTGTGGGAGGAACGCAGTGAGAGATAATTGAATCATAGTGGTGGTTTCCCCGATACTGTTCTTGTGGTAGTGAATATGTCTCATGAGATCTGATGGTTTTATAAGGGGTTTATCCTTTCACTTGGCTTTCATTTGCCTGCCACCATGTAAGATGTGCCTTTTGCCTTCTGCCATGATTGTGAGGCCTCCCAGCCACATGAACTGTGAGTCCATTAAACCTCCCTTTCTTTAAAAATTACCCAGTCTCGGTATGTCTTCATCAGCAATGTGAAAATGGACTAATACATATGGTGAGATCATGCTTAGTTTTACAAGAATCTGCTAAACTGTTTCTCAAAGTGGTTGTACTATTTTATAATTCTCACCATCAATGAATGAGAATTCTTGGTGCTCCACATCCTTGCCAGCATTTAGTGTTATTAGTGCTTTGGATTTTGGCCATTTCAATAGGTATGTAGTCTCCCATTTTTATTTTTTATTTTATTTTTTTTTTTTATGGTGCTGACGAGTTGATGGGTGCAGCACACCAACATGGCACATGTATACATGTGTAACAAACCTGCACGTTATGCACATGTACCCATTTTTATTTTAATTTGCAATTTCCTAAAGAAAAACTATGTCAAATATCTTTGTACATTTGTATTGCTTATTTGCAATCTATATATCTCTTTGGTGAAGTGTCTGTAGAGGTTTTTTTAAACCATTTTTAAGATTGATTTGTTCAGTTTTTTTATTTTTTTAATTGAGTTTTAAGAGTGTGTATAGGTTACATAACATTTTATTTTCTCTGTATTAACATTTAATCTTCTTATAACTGTTTAAAAATGATATTTTCTGATTGTAAAAGCAATACACACTCATTTTAGAAATATTAGATAACATAGAAGAATATGACAAAAACATTAAAATGTAATATAGTACTAACACAAATAATCTTTTCTCACACACACACACACACACACACACACACACACACACACACACACACATATTTTAAAATGCAGGCTATGTATTGCCTGCAAAGACAAAATCACATTTCTTGCCTTTATTATTTCCTTTCTACTCTTCTATCTTCTTGATATAAAAGTGTCCAACTTCTTTTGATTCCGGAGGCAAAGATATCATGTAACCTGGAAGAATTTGCCTCTGAAAAAAGCCTAGGTGAGATGTCTTTAAGGCAAGTGGGTACCTTAAATGTTCTGGGGGCAAGAGGTTAAGATCAGTGTTTTGCCTTGAAAATGATGTTTCCCCTAATGACTCACATTTGCTTTAAATATTTTATTTTGCTTTGTATTAATAACAGACACAGATGTTAGCTTTAAAAACAAATAAACATCAATACCTCTACATGCCCAGCACCTTTTAAAATATTTCTCCTATTCGTCTCATAGACAGTTATGATTCTGAAGTCAAGGTATATCATTCCCAAGGAGAAGTGTATAAGTTTATTACAGATCTCTGTATCAATATATAATAAACATTTTGTTTGGGACCTATTAAAACTGATTTTAAGGAATTTCAAGTTTAAGAATAATTTTGCAACTTTTTTCATGCAGCATTATGTTTTTGAGATTTATCGATATTGAAACAAGTATTATAGAGAAGGCATTGTATTTTCCCATGACAGCCATCAAAAATGTATTCCCTATGGGCATTCATAATACATCTATTTTCACATATCTGAATCGTGCAGCATTTTGATGTTTCAGAGGATTTTTTTTCTTACCAGTATATTGTTGGTATATTTTTCAACCAAGTGCCCAGAATTACCTTAAACTGTAGCTTTGGTTTCTATATTACCTTTCCTTAAAGTTATCATGACACCACGTAGCTTTAGCTCAAGCTTCACTTTATGATTCCGTTTTACTTTGACCTGTATGTAGTATTTGATGAGTATGTTTAGGAAAACAAATAATATTCTCAATTTAAGTACTACATACTATGATCTAATTTTATTACTGGTCATTTATTGATATTACATATATCTCATATTTTCCAAGAGATTTCAAAGTATGTAAGCAGATCAAATTTATTAGCATCTATTGGACACAGCAGATACATTTAACTGCTCATTTAAGATTAAATAATCTAAAACATGAAACGTAATACATTCAGCTAAATGGTATTTTCAAAGTGTATCAAAACAACTAAGAAAGAAATTTGTATTAGTGGATTAAAGTATATCAGGGTAGAATTAACCAGAGAGTAATTTGAGTTAATATATCTGGATACCAGTGAAACTCCCCCATGTCTTTTCCAAATTATACACTGTCGACAGATTACGCCAGAGGCAATGAAGAATCATGGAGTGTTGTTTTCTGAGCTGTAACAATTAAGGTCGAGATTCCCTAGCCTTGCATTTCTGAGCCTTCACGATGTAAATGGGATTTGCCTTTTTAAATGCTACCTTATTTGCGTTTATATATACTAGACCCTAGCCAAATTGACTTGTTTGTAATTTCAGCAAATATTCCTTTCCCCACATGTATGCTTTAGCTCTTGATTTTCCATCTGCCTGGAAGTTTTTTCTCCCACCATATTCTCTTGTCTATTCCCTTCCCTTATGCAAGTTTCTGCCTGAATACTAAGTTCTCCTTCATGATTATTTACCTCCTCCTCCTCTTCCCTCTTTTAGAATAATAAATTTAATCTCTTATTAATATAGCACTTGATTCATGCTGGCTACCATGCTGGGTTCTAAGTATATAAAAAAGAAAACATGTTGGAGAATATAGCAGAATAGAGAGTTTTTTTTTAATGAATCAATAATAATATAAGGTGATTAAGTACAATGACTCAGGTAAACATAGCTTCCACAAGAACATAAACAAGTAGGACTAATGCTGTCCAGGAGCACCTAGGAGGCACTTTTCTATCTGCCAATATTGTAATAATTATTAAACAGGAAAAATATACAAAATCTGCTTGAGTGGAGTTGATTTTTCCATAGTTCCTTGTCTTGCTCTATCATCCCACATGTCCAAGTGGTGAGCCTAGCACAAAACCTGACATACATAAAGCTGTAAATAAAGGTGTGGTGAATTAATAACTTTAAAACACGAATGACTTGCTAAAGTATCTAAGCATAGTGGTAAGATGTTTTAAGAATGCTTTCTCTGTGGCGTACAGATTTAAGTTGAGAAGTCAGAATCAATCTTGACCGCTGTTCTCTTGAAGTTGAGCCTTTGTAATGGAGTCACATGTATCCATGGGCCATCTCTCTAACTAAACAGCAGTATCTTATCATTAGGATGGCTGACTGGTGCATCTTTGTGTCCTTGAGAGCATATAGGACAACCCACAGTGCACATATGTTATTCAATAAAGAAAGCTTTGAGAAAGTTTTGGTTGAAATCAGCAACATGGCATGAAGTATTTGTAAGGTCTTCCCCATGGGCTGTGATATATTTGCAAATCTTAATTTTTAGAAATCCAGCAGATTCCTAGTTATGTTTTCTGTTCATGATAGATGAAACTCCAATAGCAATTTGTATTGGTGAATTGTCACCTTTATGGCCACTAAAATTTGTGGAGTATTTACTAGAACCCAGGCACTTGGATAAGCATTTTATATTTTTCTTCTGTTTTGATCCTCACAACCACTTTTATAAGTTAGGAACTACCATTATTTCTATTTACAAATAATGAAATTGCAGCACAGGAAAGTTGTAGAAACTGCCCATTGCTTCGTAACTAGAGGATAGACAGGTTGGATATTAGAGCCCAAGACTCTTTGCACTTACGCTTTACTTCTAAACTGCATTAAAGTCCTGAACAGCATAATTAACATATAAATAAAATATAGTATTAGAATTTTTGCTAAAACATACCACTTAGCAATAAATATATTACTTCATTAGTATTCTAAGATTTCCGTAACAAAGTATCACAACTCAGAAGCTTATATAATGATGTATTTTCTCACAGTTCTGAAGCATAGAAGTCCAACCCCAAGGTGCTGGCAGGAGAGTTGACTCCTTTCCTTGAGTCCTGAGGGAAGGATCTGTTCCAGGCCTCTCTCCTTGCCTAGAAATAGCTGTCTTCTGCCCATGTTTATCTTTCTTTCATATGTATCTCTCTGTGTCTTAATATCCGCCTTTTTATAAGAACACGAGTTAGATTAAATTAAATCTTATTCTAAGAACTTCCCTTTAACTTGTTTGCCCCTATAAAGGTCAAATAAGATCATATTTTGAGGTACTGGAAATTAGAATTTCAACTTACAAATTTTGAACTCATAACAATTGCCATGAATAAAAGAATAAACAGCACAGTAGTGAAATTTAGATAGGAACATCTGTTTCTTTTCAGGAGAGTAGTTCTTATGTTTAAGATATACAAGGAAATATTCATTTGAAGTTTTAGATATTACTTATCTAAAACTTTTTTTTTTTTTTTTTGAGACAGGATCTCGCTCTGTCACCAGGTTGGAGGGCAGTGACATGATCTTGGCTCACTGCAGCCTCCACCTCCCAGGTTCAAGCAATTCTCTTGCCTCAGCCTCTGGAGTATCTGGGGCTACAGGTGCGCACCACCGCACTCGGCTAATTTTTGTACTTTTAGTAGAGATGGAGTTTCACTATGTTGGCCAGGCAGGTCTCAAACTCCTGACCTCAGGTGATCTTCCCACCTCAGCCTCCCAAAGTGCTGGGATTACAGGCAAGAGCCACCACACCTGGCCCTAAAACTTCCATTTTTTAAAGGTAGTTTTGGAAATATGACACTAAGTCCCTCAAAAAATCATAGTTTGCTGCTAAAAACTACTTTGTAAAGTCTATTTTCAAGTCAAGATGTAACTATATACATGTCAATACTATATACTGAAGGTTGAATATCTCTTATCCAAAACGCCTGGGAACAGAAGTGTTTCCGATATTTGAATATTTGCATATACATAATAAGATATCTTGGGGATTGGGCCAGAGTCTAAACACATATATTTATGTTTTATGTACACCTTATACACATAGCCTGAAGGTAATTTTGTACAACATTTTAAGTAATTTTGTGCAACAAAAAAGTCAGACTGCATTTTGACTGCAGCCCATCATACAAGGTCAGGTATAGAATTTTCCATTTGTTTTATCATGTCAACAATCAAAAAGTTTTGGATTTGGAGTATTTCCAATTTCAGATTTCTGGATTAGTGATGTTCAAACTATATCTGTATGTCTTCAACAGATTAAGGATTAATTTGACTCTTGTTCAAAGAACGTATTGTTGTTCATGTAATGTAGTCTAATATAATACTAATTTTATGTGAACATATTTTTAGCCTGTTCTGTGAGGTCAAAAAATAACAGACAGTTGTTTTCTGCCTGAAAGTCACTTATCATTAAAATAATAGAAATGAAGAGTACACAGAAAAGGAAAAAGAGAGAAAAATAATCCACAGAGCAAATAATATTCCACTTATGCAAATTACTCTCATTTCTATTTCAATGCCAAAAAACAAGCATGACTGCGAGGCTGTTCCATAAACAATAGATAACGCAGCTGTTCCTCAGAAGGCCATTTTAAAATTCACTTTTATTAATTAGGAAACTAATTCTAGAAAGAAAGAAAAAACTCTTTAACCTCCATTGATTAACTAAGAACACGCTCCTCTAATTGGTGACGAACTGCCTTAATCATGGTAGAATAATGGATTTCACACTTAAGAATTCCAGTGCCCCTGAGCTTCAAGATTTTTTACAGATTCTCTCTATAGCACTGGGGACTCTCAATTTTCTTCAGAGCTGATTTATTCAAAAAGTACTTTACTGCTAAAGCAACTGGTGTCAATTCTCAAGTACACATAAGACCAGATATAAAAGGCTTTATGCTTGGTTACCCTTGCATTCAACATTCTGGAAGCTGCTACTCTTCAAGAGAATAACTATTTTCCTGGAACAACCTAAACAACTGCTACACCTTAAAGTAATTATTATAAGGTTTAGCTTTTCTTCCAACTACATTTTACCCTGAAACTGGAAATGTAGGATTATTCAGAGTCCTCCTTGTTTTATAAACAAATGATATTTAACATTGTGAAATGATACAAAATGGCACAAAGGCAGAGTGCAACATATCATAAAATTCAAGATGGTATTATGCATTTTGAAAATATAGGTCTCCAGTTGTGAGACCCGCAAATATCATGTGTTCATAATGTCCTCAAAACACACTGGAGCCATTACTATAAATGTTTGACATTTAATAAAATAAGATCAACTGACAGCAAGAACTGACTAACCATAATTGAGAATCCTGCCGTTTGTGTTTTTACTCAGAATAACGAATAGTAATGAAAAGAGATGAATGAATAAATATTCTTATTTAAATACATTTACCTCTCTTACAGTACTTTAGTAGAAATAACAATTGCCAGTTGAAATTTATAAATGGGTGAATAAAATGAAGAGTGGATAGAGAAAGATTGACCACAGATTTCAATCAAGACAAACATTTTAGAGGAGAAAAAAAGAGCAAATGGTTCTAACACTTGAACCAGACAGTTGTTTATTTGTTTGTTTATAACTTTCAAATGTGATTTAATTTACTAAATCATGTTGGTTCAGAAATCAAACATAAATTTCTCTTCTAAACTAACTGTTTGGTGTGCTAAACAGGGGTACTAAGCGAGAAACGTGCATTATTTTCAGAGAGCTTAAATCTATGGGTTATTCACACTCTCACATTACTAAAAGCTTTTTCTTGTTAAAGCTGTACTAGGTTTTTTTTTAACAGGTGATTTGAATTACAGAAAGTCATGCAATAATCTAATCTTCCTTTAAGATTGCTAAATTAGATTAGATTTCTTATAGATAGACAAGAGTTTTAAAGATAAGTAGAAAATGTCTCATATCTCCTACAACAATACTCTTACTTTATCTTTCATAATAAATATTGGATCTCAGAAAATGAAATTAAACAATAACAATCGAGGTTAAATTCCTAAAACTCTGTAGGCCTGGATAGGGAGAGAGAGAATTCTGATCTCATTGCCTCACAAAGTATTAATTAGATACTGCATTTCTTCTTCTCATAAAATACATGTATAGAGAGAGTGATAAAGGAATTTCCTATGTAATTTCCAGTAATAAAAGAATTCCTTGATTCACCAAAACAAACAAGTACACATACAAAATGTTTACATAATTCATACAATGCTCTGCCAGTAACACACAGGTATTCATATTGCACCAACATTCTGCGAGCATCTTGGTAATGACTCTGTTTTGTGATGAGTTATTTAGCAGGAGTCTATGTGTTTCAATACTGCAGCTGTGATTCTTTCCTCAGATTGCAAAGCTCCTTTTTCTGGGTTTCATCAGATCGTGACTTTATAGCCATTTCTTCTTATCCCCCCAGTCCTTCTCATCCCAGCTCAAGGGATCACTCGTAAGAATAAGAATAAACCTTTGTAATGCAGTCCTTTCAGTCTGTGCTAAGTTCAAATGTAGATCGTTAATGAATGCTTTTCCTTTTCTTACAGAGGATGCCAATACATTGTAATCTTATATCATTTCCAAGGAAAAAAATCAAAGTTAACTTTACCAGTTCAACTCATACAGGTTACAGACCTAGATCCAGCTTGTACGAACATTTATTGAACATTTTGCATTGGTATATTAGCATCGCTCAAGGAAAGCACATGATTTGTATCAAATACTGATTGACTGAACCTCAAAGTTATTTGTGATAGTAAAATGACTTCCTTTATTTACAAGCCAAATTCAAAAGTAAACCTTCATTCTTTTGCCTCAAGAATATGTGTGATCTTACTGGGTAGTGGTCACAAATGATCAAATGATGTTCTTCCAATCAACCAGCAAATGTTTATTAGATGAATGCTATGTATGCCACAGATTGGGATTCTGGGGACAATAGTGTGAGCCCCAAATATCTGAGGCAGGTCTCAGTTAATTTAGAAAGTTTATTTTGCCAAAGTTGAGGACACCCTCCCATGACACAGCCTCAGGAGGTCCTCATGACTTGTGCCCAAAGTAGTTAGAGCACATTTGGTTTTACACATTTTAAGGAGACATGAGACATCAATCAACATATGTAAGATGAACATTGGTTAGGTCCAAAAGGGTGGGACCTCGAAGCCAAGGAGGGACAACTCAAAGCAGGGAGGCAGCTTTCAGGTCATAGGTAGATAAGGGACAAATTGTTGCATTATTTTGAGTTTCTGATTAGTCTCTCCAAGGGAAGTAATCAGATATGCATTTATCTCAATGAACAGAGGGGTTACCTTGAAGAGAATGGGAGGCAGGTTTGCCCAGGCAGTTCCCAGCTTGACTTTTCCTTTGCTTAGTGATTTTGAGGTACCAAGATTTACTTTCCTTTCACAATAGTAATGAATTCAGGAAGTTCATCCCTTTATGGGATTTGTTATCTGGTTAAGAAGATGCATCTCCAATAAGTCAGGGCTAATCTAATAAATATAATGTTATGTGAAGTACAGGGGGTACGGGTGATGTTAATAAGGTACCTAACTTAGGTAGAAGGTAGAAGTGGAGTAGAGGGCTCTCCTGAGGAAGAATCATTTCATCTGAAACATAAATGATGAATGATAAGTTGCCAGAAAAAAGATGAGAGAGTCATATAAGAAGGAGAAGCAGAAGAGAGTTCCAGGCAGAGAACAGCTTGTCAGAGGCCCTGAGGTGGGAATGAGCAAAACTGTGAGCATCTTCTATAGGATTTTTTCCTTCCATCAAACTTCAGCCTACATGAATTCACAACGAAGCAGGCAACATAAGTACATTCTTCTCTGATCTGACATCCTGAAGAGATGCTTGCTGCACGCCATGCCAAAGAATTGAACACTGATAACAGCACAAAAGACTGAACAGTTCATGATCTGAAAGGTCATTGTATATGAAAACCAGAAATAAAGCTAAGTACAAGTGAAATATTTTCACTCAAAAGTTAATTTTGAGTGGTTCCAAATGCTATTGTGTATACTGTGCTCAGCTGATAACTAGACTATATCATTTGCCAATTCAGTTCTTATTCCATATTACTCAAAAGTTCATATTCAATGAAATGATAGAATTTTACAAAATGTATGTAAAGCTGAATTTAACACTTCAAATGGGAGGAAGAGGGAACATGCACAGCTAGATTAATTTGAGATATTAGAATGATGAAAAGTATAACTCCATTCAATGAAGATGTTATGCCATGTCTTTCCAATATAAAGGCAAAAGTAATTCTAAGTCATTTAGTCAATTTGTTCTTAGCATCAGAGTTGTACCTTTGCTAGCAATATTTCTTTATTGTTTACTATTTATTGAATTCCAAGTATGCATCACTATATAAATCATTATATACATAGTCCCTATCACAAAGGCATACAATCAAAGTCAAATAGAGAAAGCAATTCAGATATAAAATATGTGAAGTGTGTTAATTAAACTCTGAAGATTGAGATTCTTATATATATGCCTTCATAGCTTAGGAAGTAAAATCTATAAATAAGACAAAAGGCCCAATGATAAGAAAATCACATTCTAGGTATATTCTTAACTATGGTTTGCTATTAAGAACTAATGAATATAATTTTAGCTCACAGTACATCTTCCTAGAAAACAAACAAACAATAATATAATATGGGGAGGGTGATGCCAGGATTACCCTCTATTCTCTGTTAATCTTTCTCCCACTATAGCTTCTTACTTCTTCCAAAAGACAAAATCCTGGTTTACAATAACCCTTGATTATATTCTTGAAAATGTAGTGCTTTTACCTCAATAAGCTGTATAGTTTTCAAAAGGAAACAGAGTAGAAGCAAAAAGAGCTCAGGTTTCCAATGAAACCTTTTCACTTTACTTTGAACTTACCCAGTTTTTAATGGTTCTGCACCATAAAGCATCACAGGCATAAGGACAGTATTTGATTACCATCCTTTATACTGTGCTAACCTCCTGTTACATAATGGGAAGGTCATCATATTTACCCAGTGTGAAATGCCAAAAAAATATAGATAGATTGATGAACAGATACACATCCACATCTCTATCTCTATCTCTATTTTTATCAATATCTGCCTATCAATATTGGATTGCCTATGTATCTATTCTTCTACTTATATCTTCAATACCTTCAACATCTGGCACATAGTAGTTTCCCAATATATATTTATTTAAATTTGACTCTATCTTTTTGTTTGCATTTTTAATATAACTCTCATTTTAAGAAAAAATGAACTCACATGTGAAGTTATAGAAATTAAATTAAGCTATGCTATTCAGAGGGTCTAAAAACTCAGAATTGGTGAGCCTTTCTGGAAACATAATACATAACTGAATTTTTAAAACCCAATTTACAAGCAATCTTTTGGGATAAATCAAGTACATTTGAGAACTTACAAAAATCCCAATGTCATTTGATCATCGACTTCTAAAGCAAATGATGCCAAAACCTGAGAAAATTAATTTATGTTTTGTATACTTGGCCACTGACATTCTGAAGTACATAAAGCTGTGTTTATGCTTTTTGGTGTACCTTCTGCTGCATTTCAAATGCAGGAGAAATGATCATCTGCCAGTTCTCTGGTTCTGTAGGCATGTACACATCACTGACTTGAATCTGTTTTGGATTAAGGAAATCTAGGATTAGAAGTTATACTGAGACAATATCATTAATGAAACCATTTACTAGGTGATTTGGGCCCTACTCATTCCAGTAAGGATTACTGTTAGATATCTGACTTCCATCTCTATCTGCACAGGAGAGGGAATTTCTTAGTGGACACATGAAAAGTATTATTTCATTCAGTGAAGATATGTCATTGCTTTCCAATATAAAAGCAAAATAATTCTAAGTTTAGCTAATAATTCTAAATTTAGCTAATTTGTCCTTAGCATGAAAGTTGTATCTTTGTTAGGCAATATTTCTTTTTTGTTTATTATTTATTGAACTCCAAGTATGCATCACTATATAAATCATTGTATACATAGTCCATACCCCAAAGGCATATAATCAAAGTCAAACAGAGAAAGCAATTCAGACATAAAATATGTCAAATGTGTTAATTAAACTCTGAATATTGAGTTTCTTAATGATAAATTTGTCTTCATAGCTTAGAAAGTAAAAACTATAAATAAGACTGAAGGCATAATGCTAAGAAACTCACTTCTAGATGTATTCTTAACTAAAGTTTGCATTAAGAACTAATGAATATAATATTAGCTCACAGCATATCTTCCTAGGGAAAAAAAAAAAACAAGAATGTAAGATTATGGGGAAGGTGATAGAGTCATGCTGATCTGATTTGAAGTTCTATCTTCACCGTTTACTTTGAGAAACTGGGGCCGGGCGCGGTGGCTCAAGCCTGTAATCCCAGCACTTTGGAGGCCGAGACGGGCGGATCACGAGGTCAGGAGATCGAGACCATCCTGGCGAACACTGTGAAACCCCGTCTCTACTAAAAAATACAGAAAACTAGCCGGGAGAGGTGGCGGGCGCCTGTAGTCCCAGCTACTCGGGAGGCTGAGGCGTCTCGGGAGGGTAAACCCGGGAGACGGAGCTTGCAGTGAGCCAAGATCCGGCCACTGCACTCCAGCCTGGGCGACAGAGTGAGACTCCATCTCAAAAAAAAAAAAAAAGAGAAACTGGGCAATATAAACCTCAAGCCTGTTCTCCTCCTCCCCCAAGTTTTGATAATCATATTAATACTCACCTAAACGCATTGATCTGAGTATTAAATGTGATAATACATGTGAAACACTTAGATCTAATCCTGAAAAATCATTACTATAAAAAAAGGAGAAGACTTCTGAGCTCACCTAGATTTTGGTCTAGATGAGAGACAATCAGTATTAGCTGACTATAAATAAAGTATCCTAAATGTCAGGGCAAGCAGAAATGGACATCTTCTCAATATAAAATTTTGAAATAGAAATGATGAGATTGAATTAGCATGTCTACAATGCTTTGGAAGCAGTTAGGCATTACAGCAGGGGCTTTGGGTGGAAACATGAGATTCAATGGGTTCTATTCTCTTCCTAAGCATTAATGCCTTTGCTTTGCATCTGGATCGATCCATGAAATGGGCTTGAATGAAAGAAGAGTGTCCAACTGACTCTTTGATGAGGCCAGTACCTAATTTCAGAGACAAAAAATAAAATAAAATAAAAAACACTTGGAATTCAAGTGTCTTTTATGGTTTACCTGAGGCATCTGTAAAACTTGAATCCTTGCCCTTTTTGGCAAAATTTTTCTCATATTCCAAACAAAGGTAAATCTTTGTCTTGATATTTTCCAAACCAGCTACGAGCTCTTTGCTAGAATTGTAAACATTCATAATCAAAGTGTATGGACTACTACCTAGATTTGGAAGGCAATTTATTTCTTTCGTAATATTTTATAATAAATATTTATAAGTGCAGTATGTGTAAAGTGGCTAAGCATTAACATGATAGATGGGATTATTTTTACTTTATGTATGAAGAAACACAAGTTACAGAGCTAAAAAGTAGCAACACCAGGAGGAAAAAAAAAACATACCAGTGGGTATGATTCTGTTACCAGAAAGAGGTCTTGATCCAGACCCCAAGACAGGGTTCTTGGACCTTGGAGAAAAAAGAATTTGGGGCAAGTCCATAGAGTAAAGTGAAAGCAAGTTTATTAAGAAAGTAAAGGAATAAAGAATGGCTACTTCATAGGCTGAGCTGTGGCTTGGTCTGCTCACTGTGATTACACTTACAGTCATTTCTTGATTATATCCTAAGCAAGCGGTAGATTTTTCATGAGTTTTCCAGGAAAGACGTGGGCAAATCCTGGAACTGAAGGTTTCTCCCACTTTTAGACCAAATAGGGTAACTTTCTGAAGTTGTCATGGCATTTTTAAACTTTCATGGTGCTGGTGGGAGTGTTCTTCATCATCCGACTGCATTATAAATAGCATATGATTAGCAGTGAGGATGACCAGAGGTCACTTTCATTGTCATCTTGGTTTTGGTGTGTTTGGGCCAGCTTCTTTACCACAACCTGTTCTATCAGCGAGGTCTTTGTGACCTGTGTCTTGTGCTGACCTCCTATCTCATCTTGTGATAGGAGGATGAGATAGTTCATTATTGCACTACTATAAACAACTTCCCATGAGTAGGTAATTTATATAGAAAGGATGTTTAATTGACTCAGTTCCACATGACTGGTGAGGCCTCAGGAAACTTACAATCATTGCAGAAGCAGAAGCAGAAGCAGGCATGTCTTACATGGTAGCAGGTGAGAGAAAGTGTGTGAAGGGGAAACTGTCAAACAGTTATAAAACTATCAGGTCTCATGAGAACTCACTCACTATCATGAGAACAGAATGGGGAAATTGCCCCCTGATCCAATCACGTCCCGCATGGTCCCTCCCCCAATACGTGGGGATTACAAATTGAGATGGGATTTGGGTGGGGATCCAGAGCCATACCATATCATTCCACCCCAGCCTCTCCCAAATCTCATGCCCTTTTCACATTTCAAAACCAATCATGCCTTCCCAACAGCCATCCAAAGTCTTAACTCATTCCAGTATTAATCCAAAAGTTCAATTCTGAAGTTTCATCTGAGACAAGGCAAGTCTCTTCTGCCTGTGAGCCTATAAAAGAAAAAAACCAGTTAGTTACTTCCAATATACAATGGGGGTACAGGCATTGGATAAATACTCCTGTTCCAAGTGAGATAAATTGGCCAAAACAAAAGGCCTAGACACTCCCTGCAAGTCCAAAGTGGACAGAGCACTCATTAAATCTTAAAGCTCCAAAATAATCTCCTTTGACTCCATGCCTCACATCAAGGGCATGCTGATGCAAGGGGAGGGCTCCCAAGGCATTGGGCAGCTCTGTCTCTGTGGCTTTGCAGGGGTCAGACCCCATGGGCCCACTCATGGGCTGGCATTGAGTGCCTGCAGCTTTTCCAGGTGCACAGTGCAAGCTGTCAGTGCATCTACCATTCTGGGGTCTGGAGGGCCCTAAGTCCTTAGAATGCCTAAGCTCCTGGGAATGCAGCCCAGTATGTCTCAGCCTTGTTTTACCCAGCCCCTCTCCAAGATTGAGTTGCTCTTGTTCAAACATCTCTGACAATTCTAGAACAAATGAGTATGATCACTAAGTAATATTGCTTCAGTTCTACTTCACTGGGTAAAGCTTCATTTATGTTACTGTCTAGAAGTAGAAAAATTATAAAGGAATGGCAGCATGATATACAAAAATATAACATATAATAAGTTGAATTGTTCTCCCCACTCCCCAACAAATTCATACCTTGAAAATTCCAACCACCAGTACCTCGCAATGTGACCTGCTTTTGGAACTAGGGTTATCACAGATGTAACTAATTAAGTACAGATGAGTCATCAGGATGGGCCTTAATTCAATATGACTGGTGAACTTATAAAAAGAATGCATGGGGAAAGAAAGACACATTAAAAGGAAAAATGACATGAAAGCACAGGAAGACGATGGTCATTTACAAGTCAGAAAAAGAGACCCAGAATAGATCTTTCCCTCACAGCCTTCAAATGGAACCAACAGTACTAACAGCTTGATTTTGAACTTCTGGCCTCCAGAACTGTGAGACATTACATTTATGTTGTTTAAGCCACCCTGTTTGGCACTTTGTTAAGGTAGTCCTAGCAAACTAATGCAGATAACCTTACTAAAATACAATTTTCATTATCTAGCCAGGAGAAAAGAAGGAGCAACTCAATTCAAAACAAATTGTTCTACACTGAGGAGACTAAGCATAGGCTTTGGGACCTGGAAGTTCATAGCAAAGGAAGCAATGTTAGGAAAAAGACAAAAAAGCACTTTCTCTTAATAAATGTATTTTAATTGAATTCATTCCATGAATACTTTTGTATATTGTTAGGTAAAAAGATCTTAGATGGTCCCAAATTTTTTTCAGTGGCTTTCAGGCTCCCTGCAAGCAAAAGACCCTCTAGGGCTCACATACATTCTTCTTTGGTTTCTACTTTTACTTCTGCCTCCTGTTCTGCAATGTGTGGTTGGTAGCTCTTTCATTGGCTGCTGCTTGTGTTTGCTTTCTTTGCTGTGCTACATTTTAAGGCCAAAAGTCGAAGGAAAATTGATAGTTTGGCTATCAAAAAAAAAAAAAAAAAAAAAACACATGGACTATGGAAAACTTGTATTAACCCCTTTTTTCAATCAATAAATTGGCTAAAATATTCTCCAGTAAATGACCAGAGGTTTTTTTTTTTTTTTTTTTTTGATGGAAAAAGAATGCTCGGCCAAATTTGTGCACAACTTTTGATTACTTAGATATTAGAATTTTTCAACAACTATACATTTCTTGCTAAGCAAGATTGAAATTTCATTGAAAGTGTTGGTGTTACGAGCTAATAACTAGTAGAGCTAAGGATAAGTAGAACAAGGAGGAATGAAGCTTTTCTATGATCTCATCTCAGAGAAATTCAGTTTAACTCTCTAGTTGATAGTGGGAGCACTCTTCAAGTAGGGGAAAATGTATACATCAGTTAATTAACTATGCACTCTCCTTTCCTTAAATACCTGTGTTACTTTATTTGCCAAACAGTTCCATTTCATGGAGTTGAACTCCATCTTATCTCCAAGGTGGGTAAGGCCAACCAGAGTAGAAGGCGAGATTGTTGTTCCTCTTCACTCAACTAGTGTGTTGCCAAACACTTGCAAAGCAGTGAGGAGCAAAACTAAGATATCTTACATGTAAATGAGAATTTGCAATACAATGCAGTGTCATGAGAGATTATAAACATTTTTCAGTGCATTTCCCAAAAGGATTTATTTAGGTTAAAATCTGGCAGAAAGAGGGCAAATCCTGAAAAAATATTGGAGGTACTGGTATTCAGCATAAGAAATTGCAAGGTTATTGCATAAGTGCAACCAGATACTTCATAACAGAAATATAAGCACTTCTGTTGGAATGAAAAATATTGTGTAAATTATTGCTCCTTCGCATTTGTTAATAATCAAGCACTGTTGCAAGTTTTGTTAATAAATAATTTAATTGATGAAGATGTGAGCTGTTTCTCTGTTTTCTTGTTAAATAAGTCCCTTGAAATCCTGTCCATGAATCAAAAGCAATCTGCACCGGCTACCAGCTCCTTAATAATCCACCTGCTCAGGGAGAAAACAATTGCCATTCAGTAGCCACACAGAACAAATGCCCTTGAGTTGGGGGTAGAAAAGAAAGAAAAGTGTCATGTGTTCGAGGAAAGGACACACACATATGGACACATGTACACAAAGCAAACTAAAACAAAACAAAACCGATTCCTGCAGATAACCATGGAAAACCCATTTGTAAAACATGTGTTACGGAAATATTGTGGGAAGAAAGAGTAAAGCTGTCCATGAAAAGAAAGATATGTGACACCACTAGTGACTGCAGTCACAGACAGCTGCGCAAGTTTCATGTGAAATAGTTTGTTACATTTACAAACCACAGATAGTGAGAGGTGACAACATGCTAGCAGCCCTCGCTCTGGGCGTCTCCTTGGCCTCCGTGTCCACTCTGGTGGCACTTGAGGAGCCCTTCAGCCTGCCACTGCACTGTGGGAGCCCCTCTCTGGCTTGGCAGAGGCCAGAGCCAGCACCCTCTGCTTGCGGGGAGGTGTGGAGGAAGACGCACAGGGTGGGAACCGGGGCTGTGTGTAGCCCCGTGAGAACTTGCAGGCCAGCGCGAGTTCTGGGTGGGCGTGGGCTCAGCGGGCCCTGCACGCTGAGTGGCCGGCTAGCACCACAGGCCTAAGGCAGTGAGAGGCTTAGCACCCAGGCCAGCAGCTGCAGAGGGTGCGCCAGGTCCCCTAGCAGTGCCCGCCCACGGACCCTGAGCTCGAATTCTCACCAGGCCTCAGCTGCCTCCCCATGGGGCAGGGCTCTGGACCTGCAGCCCACCATGTCAGAGAGCCCCTCCTGGTGGGCTCCTGCGTAGCCCAAGCCTCCCCTATGAGTGCTGCCCCCTGCGCCATGGCACCCAGTCCCATCAACTGTCCAAGAGTTGAGAAGTGCAGGTGAAGGGTGTGGGACTGGAAGGCAGCTCCTCCTACAGCCTTGGTGTGGGATCCACTAGGTGAAGTCAGCTGGGCTCCTGGGTTTAGCAGGGACTTGGAGAACCTTTATGTCTAGCTAAAGGATTGTAAATACACCAATGAGCACCCTGTGTCTAGCTCAGGTTTTGTAAATACATCAATCAATCAGTACTCTGTGTCTAGCTCAAGGTTTGTAAATACACCAATCAGTATTCTGTATCCAACCTAGTGGGGACTTGGAGAACTTTTCTGTGTAGCACTCTGTGTCTAGCTAAAGGATGGTAAACACACCAATCAGCACTCTGTGTCTAGCTCAGGGATTGTAAATGCACCAATCAGCATTCTGTTGAAATGGACCAATCAGCTCTCTGTAAAATGGACCAATGAGCTCTCTGTAAAATGAACCAATCAGCTGTCTGTAAAATGGACCAATCCGCTCTCTGTAAAATGGACCAATCAGCAGGATGTGGGTGGGGCCAGATAAGGGAATAAAAGCAGGCTGCCTGAACCACCGCGAGTAACCCGGTGAAGTTCCTTTGAAAAACGTGGAGGGTGGGTGTTTGTGCTCTTTAAAATAAATCTTGTTATTGTTTAGTGTTAGGGTCATCACTGCATTTATGAGCTGTAACACTTAATGGGAAGGTCTGTGGCTTTACTCTTGAAACCAGAAAGACCATGAATGTGCAGGGAAGATTGAACAACTCCAGATGCCCCTCCTTTAAGAGTCGTAACACACTCCGTGAAGGTCTGCAGGTTAATTCGTGAGCTCAGTGAGACCGCTAAGCCACTGCAAGGAAGAAACTGAGATACATTTGAACATCTGACAGAACAAACTCTGGACACACCAGCTCTAAGAACTGTAAAACTCACGGCGAGTGTCTGCGGCTTCACTCTTGAAGTCAGCAAAACCGAGAACCACCAATTCGAGACACAATAGTACTGAACTCTCTCTATATATTATGACTTTCCCCTATTTTGTATTGTGTAGGGCAGACAGTATATAAAGCATAAGCTCAGCAAGGGTAGTTCATGTCCTGAGTGCAGCAGTGCAAGATGTAAGCAAACTGTGCTTCATTTCTGGAATTCTTCATTTAATGTTTTCTGACTGTGATTGACTACAGGTAAACAGCCGAAGATAGATAGACCTGGGGTTCAAAGTATGCCGTCTTTTGAAAGTGATTAAAAAGACACTCCATCCTACTATTGATGGAGGTGGAGAAGAACACTCATTCTGGAAGAAAGAAGTCAAAAAGTTGGTTTCTTAGAGCTAGACTCATATCCTTGTGAATCAGTTTTCATGTACTTCAATCATGAGAGAAATATAAAAATCATAGGGCGCGGTGCAGTGGCTCACGCCTGTAATCCCAGCACTTTGGGAGGCCAAAGATGGCGGATCACGAGGTCAAGAGATTGAGGCCATCCTGGCTAACACAGTGAAACCTCGTCTCTACTAAAAATACAAAAAATTAGCCGAGTATGGTGATGGGCGCCTGTAGTCCCAGTTACTTGGGAGGCTGAGGCAGGAGAATAGCTTGAATCCGGGAGGTGGAGATAGCAGTGAGCCGAGATAACACCACTGCACTCCAGCCTGGAGACAAAAAGAGACTGTCTCAATATAAACGTACTCTTTTTTTTTATAAGTGTTTTTATTATCTCTCATAATCTCACATATTCTTCAGCCTCCAGTTCTCATGCTGTTCGCTGAAGGTTCAGTGTTTTTTGTGAAAGGTATTAGCTAAGAAAGTAAGACTGGGAAGTGACTCACAATTCTTCAGGTTCTAAACCTTGAACTTTTCTCTCTTTATCACAATATAACTGTCCTAATTTTCATGACATATTTGCCTGTTTTAATTACTCTGATATGTCAAAATTACGAGCTAACAAAATGATTCCAAATGCATGTTGTTAATTAGTACTTTTGTCATAGTCTAAATATTATCTTTCTCAACTTGTGGCTGCATTTAATCTGTAGCCAGCCACTCCTTAAATTGTACAATGCTGTCAAGGGTAAAGGAGATTTTGTTTGAAATGGAGTGATCATTTGTCACTCAGCAAATTAAGCCATGAAGAAGTTACTGATCTGACTACTCGTACTGTTTCCTTATTCTTCTTGGCCAACTTTTGAGAAATAGGAGACATTTGAGCGGGTACTGAAATATATGTCAGAAAAAAGTACATTTTTGTTATAATATTGTTTATGTAATTCAAGTCATCTTTATGGTCTTTGAAAAATTTGGTGAATGCTGTAATCCTCTTCCAGAATATTTAGTTTTATTTTAGTTTTTGTTTTAATTGGAGAATTGGAGGGATTTTCTGACAATGACAGTATTAAATATTTGCAACTAATAGAATTCTAAAAAGAGGAGAGTTCTTTGTTTTGTGGGGGTATGTGTGTATATGTGTATATGTGTATGTGTTTGGGGGGGTGTGTGTATATATACATGCAAATACATGTATATGTATGTATAATATATATACACACGAAGACGTGTATATATGTACAAATACACATGCAAGCACACAAATAACATATATGTATCTTTTTAAATAGAAAAATTAGATAAAGTTATTCAACTAAAATTTCCTCTAAATAGTAAATCTGCAAGATTTTTCCAGAACTCCTTCAGAAGTCACTTGAGTTGTGTAGATAGGTTAGAATTTGCTCTAATCCCATGTAATTGCATCTATGTTTTGATAAAATATAGTGTATACTTATAATTTGAAGGTAAAATGTAAATGTAACACTGTTAACCCTTGCTTTCAATAGTTTTTCCAGGGACAGTTACAGATTTTTACTTCCCTAGATCTTTTAAAAATGTGGATTTCGTTGCCAGATTCAACATTATTTTCTCTGCCACATTCAGGCTTATATTGTTACAAAACCAAGTGTAGTGAAAGTAACTTGATTGTCATTACGTGACTCAAAGAAAGGTTTCATAATCCAGTGCTGTTGACCCTGTCTGCTAAACTGAGGTCAAACATCTGTCCTTGAACTAGTTCTTGTGTCCATGGGAAGGAACCACTCATATAACTTAAACCACAAGTGCCAGCCCTGCATAAGGAAATAGAAGTAGTCTTACTAGAACCAGATTGAGAATGGGGCAGAGGGTTGGCAGTGGAGGCTAGATGGACATTGATGTACTGCTCAAATAAAAATAGGAAATACATGTTGGAAAGGCAACTAACAAATGTCCAATACAGCTTGTTACTTGATTATGGCATATGGTATAACATGTGATATTCATCTTATTGTCACTAAGGCCTGACTAACAGAGCTGCAAAGTAATGAAGCATGTTAATAATGGAAAGGAACTATGACCTAACTGTCTCCTCCAGTAAATTGCAGCTATAGGTTTAAAAGGCAAAAACAATAAAACAAAACCAATACAATCCCCATTTTATGCTACTTCCAAATAATGAACTTTTCTCCATAAAATATTGAGGTATCAAATCTGTATATTTTATACCTTTTCCTAATTAAAGAAAACAATTCTATTCAACATTGTAGATGTAATGAAAATCAGGCTTGTGCTTCAAAAAGTAAAGAAAATATTTTTCCCCTAATTTTTAGATTTTTCTAAATTCTGTGACTAAACAGTTTAAACAGATTAATTTATCTCTGTTGATGCATTTCCATTTAACCATTCCAAATGATTTGGTGTCAGAAAACAACATATATGTCACAAAAAAAAACTTTATTCATAAAGTTACAATATGTAAAAATCTGAGGACCTTAATAAATATTCTTTTGCAATTTCCAGTAACATTTACAACTGGAAATGCTAAACTGTTGACTATGAGACAACTGAGAAAGGGAAAACAAAAACAACATTTCAAATCTTCAGTGACATTTTAACAAGAAGTAACAGGAATTCCAAAGGAGAACATATAACTGTAAATATGCCTCTGATGTATTTTTAATGCCTAGGTGCATAGTGCATAACAGTCCCATACAGGGACAGAAGGATAATATTGCCAGTGTTCATTGTTTGAAAATCATAAATGGGGCAGGTCATGGTGGCTCATGCCTGTAACCCCGGCATTTTATGAGGCCGAGGCAGGCGGATCACCTGAGGTCAGGAATTCAAGACCAGCTTGGCCAACATGGCAAAACCCTTCTCTACTAAAATTACAAAAAAATCCCAGCTATTCGGGAGCCTGAGACAAGAGAAACGTTTGAACCTAGGAGGCAGAGGTTGCAGTGAGCCAAGATTGCATAACTGCACTCCAGCCTGAGTGACAGAGCGAGACTCTATCTCATTTAAAAAAAAAAAAAAAAAAAAATAGAAAATGAAAGAAAATGATGGACTAGGATAGGGAGCCCAAAATATAAGCTATATTATTTATCTTGGGAATTTTGTGGTCAGAGAAGTTTGTTTTTGTTTTTGTTTTTTTTGTTTGTTTGTTTGTTTGTTTGTTTGTTTAATACAACAAGTGTGAGAATTAGTTTTATCAACTGCTTTCCCAATAGAAGCAGACTTCCCAAGCCAACTGGTAGCCAAGGAGCACATAATACACACAGTCTTCCAGTTACCTCCCGTTTTGTCTGATGCTCAGGGCCTCATAGATGTTCCCCGTATCTGGTACATGAGTGTGACACTAAACCAATTACTTTTAGAAAGTCAGGTAGATCTGTAAAATGGCACTAGAATGAGAGCTGTGTGTGTGCTGTGGGCAGAGAGGTGGGGGATCGGTGAGGTTGGTAGATGGGACTTTGAACTGCATTATTTAGCCCCTAGGGCTGGAACAGTAATGCCTCTTTGCAGATGAGTGGTATTTCTCAGCTCATGGTTTTCCGCTTGACTTTCCTGTAAATGTAAATGAGAATTAAGAAGGGAGGGAGAATATAATCTTCACTGTTTACACTAATTTGTAACACAAGATGCATTTTGAAAGGTAGAAGGGCAACCGTCAAATGATCTGAGGTTTATGTGAGTGCACCAAGGAAGCACTGTTAAATGGCATCTTTTGCAAACTCGGAACTCATTCAGAAGCAAAGCCACTCTGGAAATCTCACAAGATCAGGCTTTCTTGCCTCCTCCCTGGGAGTTCCCATTTCAGATCTTGCTTGGAAATGGCCCAAGAACAGATCCTTCTTGCTGTTCCAGTACTTCGTTTCTCTGCTTCCTAACTGTAAGCAGAATCAGTGAAAACTAATTTACGAAAAGAGAAAAATCAAAGTTGTATGATTTAATACAAAATCTTCCATCACGCTGATATTTCACCCACTCTTTTATCTTTCTAAGAGTTCACACTTGGGTATGTTCACAGCAGCTGTGTGTGTCTAATCCTAGCTGTGATGTTAGTCTGGTTTGTTTGTTCAGTCCTCTCTCTACACAAGAAACACTTCAAACTCCTGTCCTCTGAAATCAGCAAGGGCGACGGAAACCTCCAACTGCTCTGCATGAGACGGTACCACCTTCAAACCTGGCCTGCACAGCCCTTACTGAAGACACTCACAAACTGGTCAGGACTCCTGTAGGCCGGGTTGTGAAAGGGAGAAATTGGAATTCTTTCCAGCACCTGTTTGCCTATGGCTTCCCTATGGAAATTAGGCTAGAAGTTTATTCTCTAAGTCTGGAAACTGAAGTTTAAATTTACTCAATTTAAAAAATGTAGAGAATGTTTTTCCAATTTCCCGTTCACTAAAAGGTTTGAGTACTTCTGGCTAATGGTGGTGTTGCCCTCAGGGAAAATGCTCTTATGAACCTCTTTGAGACCTGTCAGAAACCATACTGGAAAAATTTACTGATGGATTGCTCATTATGCACTGAGGTATATTTGTTCCCATTTGTGTGAATGTGGTGACATTGAGGGAATTGGAGGGAGGAAATGTTGGGTGGAAGTCATGGATGGGAGCACATTAGAAAGAGGGATGGCAAACACTGCACAGTTCTCAATTATAATTTATTTAATAATTCTATGCAATGAGCTTTTGTTTTTGAGACAGGTTCTCACTCTGTTGCCCAGGCTTTAGTGCAGTGGCATGATCATAGCTCACTGCAGCCTCGAATTTCTGGGCTCAAGAGAATCTCTCTCCTCGGCCTTCTGAGTAGCTGGAACTGGCACAACAGATTTTCTGGATATTAAATGAAAATTGTGTGTTGTGTGTGTATGTGTCTTTGTAATGACTGTATCAAAATGGTATTGCCAAGTTTGGGATCTCTCCAGAAAAGAGTACCTGAGACAGATGTTTGCAAGAGATAGTTTACTGGGGATTCTCTCAAGAGATGTGGCAACCTAGAAGAGTGTGGCAGCTAGAAGAGTATGGCAACCTAGAAGAATAAGATGAGGATAGAGGCATACAATCTTGGCAATGCAAAGATACGTTATTGAGCTGGTTCACTGCCATGAAAACCCACGGTTAAATCCTTCTGAGACACTGCAAGATCTAAGTAAAATAAACACCTCAGAATTGTCACTGTAAGATAAGGGAGAGGAGAGTATTCACCACTCCTGTTCTTTATTGGTAAGAGGTCACCTCATAGTTTGTTAACTTTCTTACTTCCAAGTTCATTCATGCATCAGAGTAGTTGGGTAGATTCCTGGAGACATTCCATGTGGAGACGCCCAGAGCCCAGGAGCTAAAATAAGGAAACTCATGGTGCAACTCATGTGAGGTGATGCAAGGATACCCTTAGCATATTCTATTTCCTTGCCTCACTGACACCTGGTGTAAAAGGGTAAGATGAGATATAAAACTGAGCACCAGAGCAGTCTCACTAAGAGTCCCCATAAAAAACAAAGCAAACAGGGGTATAATAATTTGAAGATGCTCCATTTACCAAAAATTGGCATATGAAGACCACAGGGATGAAGCAGTAATGAGAGCTTAGTAAACTGAGTGCTTGTCACCTGAAAATATCGAGAAGAGTGAGCTCAGGCCGCAAGAGATGAGTAGGTTCGGCTTCCTCTAGAGGAGTGTTGGCCTTCCAATACAGGAGACAGCAGTAGTCTGCTTGACAGAGAGGGAGCTGGAGATTAAGAAACTCTCCTGAGGCCCTCAGTGTCCTACAGGGATTCTCGATTCACTGAAACTAAAAACCAAGGTTGCACAAAGACTGCTATCTTGACGTGGTCTCACACATCAGCTTTCTGAAGCAGAGAGCAGAGTGGGGAAAGGTGGAAAGTAGACCTGGAAGAGGAAACTAAAGGTACCTGGCATAATTATTGACTGGAGGTTTTTGATGAAATGTCCACTTTTGCTTTGATCTTGACTAATCTTGATCAGTGTTACAGATGGCAAGCCTGGTTGGACCTCAGCTTGGCTTCAGACCTCTGACTGAGAATTTTTTTTTAATTTAACATTAAAGAAAAATAAAAATTTTGTGAGATAAAGATGTTTATACAAAACAAACAAAAAAGGCACCCTTAGTATTATTGCTCAGAAATAATTAGTGTAATTTAAGATTCTGTTTCTTCATATAAGAATGCTTGGTAAGGCCAGGCGCAGTGGCTCAAGCCTGTAATCTCAGCACTCTTGGAGGTCGAGGTGGGCGGATCACCGAGGTCAGGAGATCAAGACCATCCTGACTAACACAGCGAAACCCCATCTCTGCTAAAAATACAAAACATTAGCTGGGCATGGTGGCATGTGCCTGAAATCCCAGCTACTTGGGAGGCTGAGGCAGGAGAATCACTTGAACTTGGGAGGCGGAGCTTGCAGTGAGCCGAGATTGCGCCATGCACTCCAGCCTGAGTGACAGAGTAAGACTTCGTCTCAAAAAAAAAGAAAGAAGGAAAGAAAGAATGCTTGGTAAATTGAATCAACTACCCTAAATAAGTGCTCATTTAGGTTAATTCAGTTAATATTAACTATTTCTCATTACTAAATTTTTTTTGCAAATAGAATTTACAATATTCCATTTAATTTAGCTATTTTTTATTGTTGCTCATTTAAGTTAATTCTGATACTTCCTTATTAATTTATCCAGTTATTTAGATAATATTTATTAAATACCTAGAGAAAGAGAAAAATACCTGCATTCCTTGATCTTAAACTCTAGTGAGAGAGTAGACAATAAAGAGATAGACTAGAACATATGATATAATGTAAAACTGTGGTCAACATTAGAAGGAATATGAAAGCAGAGGAAGGGGATAGAAGAGGGTAGACATGCTCTTCTGAGAGGAGTATTCCTGATCTGAGACATAAACGTATTGAGAGAGTGAGATACAAGTATATATAAGACATCAGTGCTGTGTACTGAGGGATGGGCAATAATAATTACCCTGAAGTCATGCTTAAATTTCTGTAAGAAGACCCTGAGGGCCACAGTATTATGAGAAAAGAAGAAAGAAATAGGTGGGGTCCACAAGAAAATCAGGACTGGATTATGACTGCTTTATTGGTAAGTGTAAGATGAGATTTCCTGTTAACCATGATGTAAAGGCACCAATAGATTGTAAATACAGGAATCATATGATCTGGTTTGAATTTTTGAAAGATTGTTCGGTTGCTGATCGAAAATAGTAGAGGAGCCTGAGAGAAACAGGGAGCCAGTAAAATGGTTATCACAGATGCCCGGGTGAGGGTGCCAGATGGTGTCTTGGACTAGCATCATGTCTAGATTAGATGACATGGATAATTGGAAGATCTATGTTGACATTTATCAATACAAGAAATAATTTTAAAAGTTGCAAGCATAGAATGGAAATAGAAGGTCTATTTTTGATATTTTATAATTCCTAAAAGACATCCAAGAAAGAGTGAGAACAGGTTAATAAATTAACACTCTTGATGTGGACTGATGACTTGCAGTTCCAGCAATTGAAACAATTTTATTATCCATCCACAGATACGTGTAAAGTTCATAAGAATTTGGCATTTTAGTATGAAAATGCTTGTATTTTGTCATTTAATGCTCTTGTCTTTGAGTACTGATGAGCTTGAAACTTTTCTTTTGCTGAGCTGTATTTATTGTTCTTTGAATTGTATGACAATTCCTCTTACCTGTTAGCTACTAGTAGGAATTTAGCACAGCTTATTCATACTGAAACTGTGTGTTTCATTTGTAATAATGTTGTTTATGTGTTTATTAGTTATCTTTAATGACAGTTTGAGGAACGGTTACCTTTACATCTGTATACATTAATTGTATAATTGTAATTTGCTTCCATTGTTTGTAAATACAGAAAGTAGTTTCACTTCCACTCTTTTCTATATTTTTGCAGTTTTATTTATTACACTCATTTTGCCTATTGAATTAAATGTAGTGAACAGTATAAAATATTCATTATTTATTTACAAATACTTTCTCAGTGATTTTTGATGCCACTGCTATCACATATCAAGTCAATTTCCCTTCTTCAGTATAAACACTAATGCAAATTTTAAGCTTGAGAATTCTGAGGAAAAATACGGCCAGGCAAGCAAATAAACCAACAGGCTTATGGCCACCAGTCAGTAATTGGAAATGACAGCTCTGAATGCCATAAGCATTTGTGCTTAAAACATGGCTATCAGTCCTATATTGTGTGTGCCTACATTCATCTTTGGGCACTTGTGGACCAGGTTAGCCTGTTGCGTGACTTGCCTTCTGATTCTGTTTTGTGTTCAGCACCACATTGCTCTGCAAGGCCAGGTGCAATGTTTTGCAACTCAGCTTATTTGGCTGAGTGAGACTCCGATATGCTACCTGGCTCTACTTAGCATCTTCTTCTTGTGTTGAGAGGCTGCCACATTTTCTTATGTCTCTGGATACTGAGTAAAACCCAGATTGCAAGCCACTAACATATGCCTTTTGCATTCAGATTCTTCTCTTTGTATTGCCATAATTCCCATTCCATAAAAAGTTATTTTCTCTATTTTATCCTGTATTGTCACGTCCTTGTTTCCCTCATTAATAAATATGCATCAATCGATTCTCCAAAATATGCTAAACTGCTGATTGTACCAGTTGACAAAGAATGTCACAGTGGTAATCCCCAAAAATACACAATTCAAGTGTTAACAATGTTTGGCAGAGTGCTGGTATACATGTGCATGTGTGTACATGTGAAGATGTGTATCTGGGTATTAGTCTGTTCTTACATTGCTATAAAGAAATACCTGAGGCTGAGTAATTTATAAAGAAAAGAGCTTTAATTGACTCACGGTTCCACAGGCTACACAGGGAGCATAATGCTGGCATCTGCTTGGTTTCTTGGGGGAACCTGAGGAAATTTAGAATCATGGTGGAAGGCAAAGAGGGATCAGGCATCTCACATGGCAGAAGCAAAAGTGAGGTGGGGGGAGGGGGCTCTACACACTTTTAAATGACTAGATCGCATGAAAATTAATTCCTTTTGTGCTGGCACTAAACCATTCTTGAGGAATCCACCTCCCATGAGGTCCGACCTCCAATATTGGGGATCACAATTCAACATGAGATTTGGGTTGGGACAGATATCCAAACTATATCAACCTGTAATAAAAAGTGTTCTCTAACAGCATACATTCCCACTTCAAACCAATCTATTTAAAATAACCACATATAAAAGTTTGATGTGGGTAGACAAAAAAAATATTGCAGCTGAGGCCAGCTGAAGGTGATGGGTAGCAGTTTCTTACCTTAAGAACAGCAGCATCTCTGTCCCAATTTGTGCAAAAGCTCAGTGATGGGAGCTGAAAAAGCCTACTGGCTGCTTGTGAGCTAATAATGATGCTTTAAAACATGTCTTAAGTTGAAAAAATAAAAGTAATTTGAGGTCAAAAGACACTGAGTTCTGAGAAATGAAACATACATGTTGTCAGATATTACCAATATGGGGTTTAGAGTATCATCTAAATTAGGCTATTACAACCCACCCAATTACTGAACTAAATAGAAATACAAAATGAACAGGACAGATGGATATCAAAATATCAGCTTTATGGCTTATGAAAATATTAAATTCCTAAGCATAAACCCTGGAAGTAGTCATCCTAGACAACCAATAAAAGATACACCTTGAGGGCCATAAACTGTCTCTACAATATCTTGAACAGTGCTAGATATGCCGGGAGTGTTCCAGAAACAGTGAGTGAATGGATTTAAACAGAATAGAGCACAAACTTTCTGTGGGCCATGCGGACAAGTGTGTTGAGTGTATTATTTCCATATTTGCATGCTATCAGTAATAGACAGGAATCATTTCTACCAACTCAACAAATATTAAAATATTTATAGTACAAAATGTACAGCATATTTTATTTGTTTGGTAAAATGAACTCCTCTTAGATAGCTTTCTATATAAATCTCCAAAAACATTCCTGATTAAGAATTCGGGGCAGAATCTGAGGAGCCTGCCCACGAGTAAAATTGTATTGCATAAGGTAAGAAAGAATTTTTAGTCTGCTATTTCCAAGGTGTAAAAGAGACTATAGCCATGTTCACAGAAATTGGCAAAATGGTCTAAGAAACATAATCCGTTATTAAATTTGTTAAAAAAATTTATTTTGAGTAGAATTACATGTGAGGAAGAAAATGAGCTTGGGACCTATCTGACCAAGAACAAATCTGAGAAAGCTCTTAAGAATGAAGCAACTGAAAAGTGAGGGCCATGAAGGACTAAGTGACCAGGAACGTTCTGGAAGTACCCAAGGATTTTCCCATTCTCACAGTAGTTATGAGCTTGAACCAAATATACTTAAACCTCAGAAGAGAAGGGAGTTTCCGGACGACACCTGTCATTGATGCTGAAATTTGCTAACTCATTCAACTCTGTTAGTAGCCCTGTAATTTAAGTAGTATTTCATTTTAGAAATGAGAAGGGTTAAATCAGTGATAGAGAAACTGACAAGGACATAAAGATGCAAGTCCTGAGAGAAAATTTCAAAATTTTTAAACACATGTAACTGATTTTAAAGCTTGTCCTCTTAACTGCTATACTTTGTAGCTTCAAATAACTAAATGAATTTTTTTGAAAAAGAAGTTGAAATCAAGCACATAACTCAGGAACAACACTTCAGGGTATGATCAAGTACTAACTATATGAAGGTAAAAATAAATCCTTCATATTCATGCTATATTCCTGTAAATCCAAGTGAGATGTAGCACGTCATCCATTATATGCTTTACACATATCTAAGTAGTGATCTGACACCCTGAGTACATTATGCTATTATATTACATGTACAGTTGAACCAACATTGATATAATGAGGGCTTACAGCATAGTTTCTTTACTAATCCAGATGATGGAATTGTGTGTGTCTTTATTTCAATTTTACTTTTATTAGATAGTTATGTAAAATATAAGTATGTAAAATTACTTTTATTCATTGATCTTGTAAACAACTACAAAGAAAGGACACTAACAGGATCTATCAGCAAACCAAGTTTACAGAATCCAAGTAGTATCTGAAAAAAAAAAAAAAAAAAAAAAAAAAAAGTTATGCCCCCATAACAGTGACATTCTGATTTCCACTTTTTAAAGTCATGAAACTGAAACTCTGCTTTTTATTTCCTTCATAACTCCTTCTCCCGTCTGCTCCTTCTGGAGCACATTTCCACATCTTGAGAAAAACCATTTATCACGTTTTCTAAGAAATCATTTAAAAAAACAGTTCCTAGAACAGCAAGGCACATTCTATTTCAAAAATGGTGACTGTCTAACCAAAACAAAGAGCATTCTTGTTTTTGTAGTTCAAATCTAACACTCTTGTAGAAGCTTATCATTCAAGAAGGAAACTGTAGCAGAATGTTTCAGAGAACATAAACATTGTTCTTGATTTATGGGTTGTATAAGATATTTGTCTCGATCGTTTGGAATACTGGAGTGTTTTGTTGTGTCTACTTGCAGAAACAAATCTCTACTGTGCTTAAAATATTAACACTTCAGCAAAGTCAAAATATCTCTGTTTCTCTGTACAATTAGGGAATTACCTTACTCCCCTGCCTGAGGACCCCTGGTTTTACCCCATGCATTCCTGCCTACTTGATTTGTAATGCTTTGCAACTCCACACGCTAACATGATGCTCTTCCAGACCAAACTCAACTATTTACATTTTACTGCAAATAGACACAGTTTAATAGTGAGCATTTTAAAATAGAGGCAAAAAGAAAATAGGACTACTCTGCAGTCTAATACTCATTTGTTCATGTTCCTTAAAGAAAATAAGTAATAGTGCTTTTCTTACTGCAAAGAAAATACCAGGATATACAAAGAATGCAGTAGTTAAAAAAAAAAAAAAAAGGAAGAAAATGGAAGAGGAAAAAAAGGCAAAGGAAAAGAAGTGTAGAATAGGCTGGGTGCGGTGGCTCATGCCTATAATCCCAGCCCTTTGCGAGGCCCAGGTGGGCAGATGATGAGGTCAGGAGATTGAGACCATCCTGGCTAACACAGTGAAACCCCCTCTACTAAAAATACAAAAAATAAGCCAGCCATGGTGGAGGGCACCTGTAGTCCCAGCTACTCAGGAGGCTGAGGCAGGAGATTGGCCTGAACCCAGGAGGTGGGGTTTGCAGTGAGCAGAGATCACGCCACTGCACTCCAGCCTGGGGGAAAAAGCGAGACTCCGTCTCACAGAAAAAAAAAAAAAAAAAAGAAATGTACAATAAATTCCTTCCCCATCTCTCATTTAATGTAGAAGTAGACTATAAAATAAGCTAAGTGTAGGTCAGGGGTGATGGCTCACACCTGTAATCCAAGCACTTTGGGAGGCCAAGGCAGGCAGATCACCTGAGGTCAGACGTTTGCAACCAGCCTGACCAACAAGGTGAAACTCCATCTCTACTAAAAATACCAAATATTAGCCAAGAGTAGTGGCGGGGGCCTGTCATTCCAGCTACTCGGGGGGCTGAGACAGGAAAATTGCTTAAAAAAAAAAAAAAAAAACTAAATGTAGAAACCTGTTCTTCAGTTCCGAGTGTTGGTACACATGATACATGCCATACTGAAGAATCAGTTAGCTTACTTCAGTTCTTCTGCTGATTGATAGACATGGGGCAAACAATCCAAATTTATAAACCTCTATTTATCAATCTGTAATATGAGTGTAATAATAATATTTTTCTGATTTGGGTGTTATTTATGGCTATATTTCTAGCATGTTTAAAGTATATGATACATTAGCCTTGCAATAACTGTCTGTGAAATTAACAAAATAATGCATTGTATCTAAAGTACTAGAACATAGCCAACGGTCACTAAATGATAAACATTTTAACATTATTTTAATTCTGTGTTTCTGTTGGTTGATGTGTCCTGGAGTTACTCATACTTCATTGTGGGCTTTACTATGCTTCTTGGTACAATAGTGATTGGCTTATTGAATATATTAAGGGTAAAGATCCATATCTCCTTACTCCTCATCTCATATTCTTCAATTTGCTGATAATTCAACTTCACTTGGGCTATAGAAAGGAAGTGATCAAAACTTACTTCTGAAAGGATACACGATTCATCTACTTAAGTCTCAGTATCATGCAAGTGCTCATTGACAAACCCTGAATAAGTGTGTCGGATGGAAAAACTTTCTCCAGGCCAAAAAAAAAAAAACGTCTATGAGGACTATGAGGACTGAAACAGTGCTTTTCGTTCACCTGTGATCGAGACAGCAGAAGAGCTGAAATCAGTGCTGGTTTGTGTGATTGGGGAAACGAGATGGAAAAGAATGAGGAAACTATCTGTGAAGAGACATATTCTGAAGGTGACAGCCAGCATATGGAATGAGAGTTGGATTCATTTGTTCTACGTATACAGAACTGTGGATTCAGTTGGAATAAGTGTATCAGTGGTCTGTCAGAAAGTATATTGTTTAGTCTTTGTTTGTACAGAATGGGGTTGAAGAGATGTCTACATCTTAACAAGAAAGCAAGTAGAAGACACTGGACTGCATTAGCAGAGACTTGTGTAGCTGAATCTGTCTGGAGAGCAAACTCATTAGCCTAAATCATGGAATATATCATGTACACCAAGCACACAGAGAAACAATGTCAGTAATAAAATAATAGCAACATTCATGGAAATAGGCATAACTTGTGTAAGCCTTCTTCCTTCCTATTTAAAATATTTATTATCCAGGATGTAAGTGATGATAGAAATTGCTTCTAGTGGAATTCCATATTATGCTGTAGTGCATGTAGTCTGCCACTAAATTTAGCTCCTTCCTTCCTCTTTCCTTTCTTCCTTTTTTCTTTTCCTTTCTTTATTTCTTAAACTCTTACTCCTTCTTCTCCCCCTTCCTTCTCTCTCTCTCTTTCTTTATATTTTTTCTCTTCTCCTTTTTCACTAAAGCAATTTTCTTCTGACATTATGGTTAGTTGGCTTACATGTTGGAAATGAGATGCTAGACTGTACATATGCTCAAAAGAGACTTTTTTTCTCTCTCTCTTAAGTTTCTGAAACCACTCAAGCTTTCCTGGCAAATACTAAGCTTATAACCCTCTAAGAACTATGAAAGTCATAGTGCAGTGTTCCTAATAGGGGAAATCAGAGATTAAATAAAGACAGATTCATATACAGCTCTATTGCATTTTTAAAGCAGCTTTGCTTTCAAATCTAGAGACAGACAGGATATTGTTGATTTAGATATTATGGGAAGGTCACATGTTAAAAGTCTTTCTCCCACACATTAAAAAACCCGCAAGAAATATCTTGTTGTAGTTCAATTCCCAATGTCCTGTCTTCTTACTTCTTCAATTCTTTGGCACATTCTTACTGCCCCATTACCCACCCCAAACCAGCAGCTGCTTTCGATGGAATTCACAGACAGCTGTTGGGGATCTTTTTCAACCACGAAGAAATGTAAGTTGAAAAGTTCACAACAAAGTTTTACCCATTCTCAAACAAGGAGGCTGCAACACTTATGATAGTCGTACAAAATGGAGATCACTGAGTAAGGAAAAAATATGTTCGAAAGTGTTAAAATACAATTTTCTACTAGTAAATTAACAGATTTATTAAGATGCAATACTGGTTGCAGTGAAGCTGCTGGCACTTTTATTTACCGCTATTAGGAATATAAATAAGAACACTTTGTAAGTTTAAGGATGTTGATGTTAGCAGAAAATAGAAAAAATAATGTCCTACAATACTGACTATAATTCTATATATAGATCAGGTGAAACTGTCTGCCATTTCAAATATAATATCACAAAATAATATCTGAAGACTCTTGAGAATCTTCATAATATATTAAGTAAAAAAGGTTATAAAACAATATATGAAATTGTTTTATTTTATACACGTATATGTGTGTATATAATTATATTTACTGAAATATAAACAATAGTTATTTCTGGTTGGTAGAATTTAGAAGTAGATATTCATTTTATTCTCAATTGCTTTTATACAAGTCTGTCCTCCAGTCAAATTGCATTATTCTTAAAATATCATGGTCGCATAAAGTACTTTGAAAGGAAAGTAGCAATTCTCTTGTCATAGGTAAAGCTATATCTGGAACAGGAAACAAAGATCCAATTATGTTTTTCTTTCTGTTGTGAGATCTTTGAATTCCAGGCTCACTGATAGATGTAGTAAGTAGTAAGTGAGAAGTATGCAAGTTAATGGTGTTAGTTTGGGTTGATTTGGATGCAAGTAATATATTTGAAAGTGAGAAGGAGGGATTGAGACAGGGAAAGAGAGTCCACAAAAAGGTACATTAATGAATAGGTCACTGCTGCAGACAACTAAGTCTCAGTCCAACATGGACACTTTGAGAACCTGTGTTGAATGTGCATTGAAATTATGCCACTAAGAAGTGAAGATGCTGTGATAGCTATCCACTACTTTCTTTTTTCTTTTCTTTTTTACTGTTTCATTTTTTTTATTTTGTTTCGCTTTGTTTTGTTTTTGTTTTCTTTTTTTTGGATGGAATTTCACTCTTATTGCCCAGGCTGGAGTACACTGGCACAATCTCGGCTCACTGCAACCTCTGCCTCCCGGGTTCAAGCGATTTGCTTGCCTCAGCTGCCAGAGTAGCTGGATTTACTGACATGCGCCACCACGCCTGGCTAATTTTGTATTTTTAGTAGAGATGGGGTTTCTTCATGTTGGTCTGGCTGTTCTCGAACTCCCGACCTCAGGTGATCTACCTGCCTCAGCCTCCCAAAGTGCTGGGATTATAGGTGTGAGCCACCGTGCCCAGCCTTATCCACCAATTTCTCTCTCTCATTGGTTGAAGGTCACTCCAGTGGGTTAACTTGCATTTTCAATTTGTGTAACATAGAATACCCACAAATGAATGTCAGAGAAAATACTTGGGGCACCAACAGAGTCTTCTACAGCAGGGGTCCCCAACAGCTACCGGTGTGGGGCCTGTTAGGAACTAGGTCACATAGCAGGAGGTGAGTGGCAGGCGAGCAAGCATTACTACCTTAGCTCAACCTCCTGTCAGATCAGTGGCAGCATTTGATTCTCATAGGAGTGTGAACCCTATTGTGAACTGCACATGTGAGGGATCTAGGTTGTGTGCTCCTTATAAGAATCTAATGCCTGTTGATCTGAGCTGGAACGGTTTCATCCCAAAACCATCCCCCAACACCCTGCAGTCCTTAGAAAAATTGTTTTCCATGAAACTGCTCTTTGGTGCCAAAAATGTTTGGGACTGCTGCTCTACTCAGCTTTATATGAAGTTTGCATTGGCAACTGAATATGCTGTTAGTCAGTGGACGATAGATTCCTGCATCAGAGGGTGACTGGTGATTGTCTGGAAATTTGGGTTTCAGTTCTGGTGTTTGCTAGCTACATGGGCTTTGATAAGAACAGAACATCTCTGGGTTTTAATGTCCTAATTTGCAACAACGTGGCCAACCATGCTATCTGAAAATGACCCCAAGCATCATTGTGTTTTGGAAAGATTAAAACAAGCTAAAATGTGCCTCATGGTTTCACCTCCATTTACCAACAGGGATTGGAAAATACTGAACACAAATTAAAAAGTAAAGTTGAAACTTGTACACAGGCAAAATTAGGGATAATAGAATGTTCCAAGATTTCTTAGAAATTCCTAATTTTATATTGTTTGTCTGTAAGAAGAATATTATCACCTCAAGTCCTACACATTGGTGTTTTGGTCTCAGCAGATTCCCAGACCTAAGGTCTCTGGGGTTTCTGGGGCCAAAATAAATAAAATCCTCACTGATATTTTTTTTCTGGGTAATATAGCTGGATTCCCCTCCTTTAAAACATTATTTTCCAAGAATGTAATATTTCTACGATGGTTGTACCTAGTCAACATTATTAGTTTCGTTTGCTCCTTGCAGAGGCAGGATTGACCCTCAGGTCTATGGGGATGAATCCAGCTTTCTCCCCTGCAGGGCTCTCTAAGTTGGCAACGTTTGCTACCTCACCCCCAAGCTCCCTTTTGCACGTGCAACCACACTCATCACATTGGGGTGCAGCTCATCTTTCATGGCTGGCAGGCTGCCAACACTGCTTTGAACTGTGGAAAATCTGAGAAGTGCTTGATAGCTTTTTATATAGCTTGGTTTGATACCAATAACTCTTGAGTGTGGATGTCAAGGCAACAAAGCTGCAGCTCACAAAGAAAGAAAAATAATAATAAAATAAATCCCCAAAGATTATAAGTGAATAATCTGTGAAATGCTCAGAAGAATTTTCCTATTGTTTCTCAGCATGTTACTCAGAGGGCCTTGTTAATTAAGGTTCAGGACCAAGAAGTGAATCTGTCATCAAGTCGCCATTCCTCCTGCATGCATAACAAATTGTTCACATAAACTGTCCCCAAATCTCATCATCTCTCACTTCCTTCCTCCAAGAACTTTAAAGGATTGAGCTGCTATACTAGCCTGGAGTTCCATTATGTGAGAAGCACAATTTGGCTTTAGCTGTAATTTTCAAATATTTATGAAAGCAAGATTAGGGGTAGAACTAAATGAGATCTGTGCACAGGCCTTGTGAATTGATAGCTTCAGTATTTTATGGGGTTGAACTTCCAAGGAGATAGGTGGGAAAAAACCTGGGGTGGGGGGGTCCATGACCTCTCAGAAGTTTACACACAAAAAAAATCGTATCCATTCCTATTAGGATAATTTATCAACAGAGTCCCCTAAAACAGAGAAGCTGAATCTCAGGCTTAGCTGACTTCTGAAATCACAGCATTTACAACAGGCTCAGCATTTGGTCAGTGTGTATTTTCTTTTCCCACAGGGCCCCAAAAGAGAAAAAGCAAAGCATAGAGGAAGCTTAAATAAATGGAGTTATGCCAAAGAATTCAGCAGAGTCATTTGTCTTTGGTACTTAAACAGAGCAGAGAAAGAAGTTCTTGGAGTCAACCTTAGGCTGCACAGAACAATGTCAATTCAAAATAATTGGAATTTATTACCATAAGCTAAACAGAGTAGGCAAGTGCTTTCTTACTCTGTCCTAAACTTCACTTTGGTTGTAGTTAATCTCATCAAAGTATAAAAGAAAAGTTGTAGATTAATACATTTAGATCCATCTTGGGGTAATTTTGCCAATTGTATGCAATCTATGGTAGGTACGTGATTGTTTTTTTCTTATGTTTCCCATGATTGCCCATTCTGCCCCATTTTCACATCATTAAGGTCTCTTTTGATTCACCCTGCTAACAGTTTTTCATCTTTACCCATCTTTCCTTGGCAGCCTGGCTTGGTATTCAAGGTATTGAGTAGCATATCAAAGGATGTGGGTTTGTGCACTGTTATGGATTGAATTGTATTTCCCCAAAATTCGTATTTGGGGGTCCTAATCCCTCCCACCTCAGAATGAGACCTTATTTAGGGATAAGATATATTTGGAGATAATAAAGTTAAAGTGAGGTCATTAGGACAGATCCAAATCCAATATGATGGTGTACTCATATGAAGTAAAAATTTGGACACAGGCATCCCTGCAGGAAGCATGCCATTTGAACATGAAGAGAACCAAGGAGAGAGCCAGCTTGTCAGCCAAGGAGAGAGCCACGGAACGGATCCTTCCCTCACATCCCACAGAAGGATATTGTGTCCGCAATTGGTTCCTGACAGTGGGTTCGTGGTCTCACTGACTTCAAGAATGGAGCCGCAGACCTTTGCAGTGAGTGTTACAGCTCTTAAAGATGGCATGGACCCAAAGAGTGAGCGGTAACAAAGTTTATTGTGAAGAGCAAAAGGACAAAGTTTCCACAGCCTGCAAGGGGACCCAAGCGGGCCGCCACTGCTGACTGGGGTGGCCAGCTTTCATTCCCTTATTGTCCCCTCCCATGTTCCATTTCTGTCCTATCAGCCTGCCCTTTTCTTCAATCTTCCCCCCAATTGGCTACTTTTAGAAGCCTACTGATTGGTGCGTTTTACAATCCTCTTGTAAGACAGGAAAGTTCCTAATTGGTGCATTTTACAATCCTCTTGTAAGACAGAAAATTTCCCCATGTCCCTACTAGACCGAGGAAGTCTAGCTGGCCTCACCCCTCCATATGACCCTGCCAAATATTTGATTGTAAATTTCTGGACTCCACACTGAGAGACAATAAATCTTTGTTGTCTAAACCACCCAGTTTGTGGTTGTTTATTACAACAGGCCCAGAAAATGAATGTATATAACTATTAGTTATTTCCTGGGTAACCGGGGACATGTCACTTCTTGCCTCTGTGTCTTTGTTTATTTAAATATAATACAGTGATAATTATTCCTGCTTTAACTATTTTAAAGATAGTGACAAAACTCAGGTAAAATGATGGCTGTAGAAATAACTAAAAGTGTATGTTATTGTGTATACTATTTGAAGCAAGTGCCATAGTAGATTTTTTGTTTTTGTTTGTTTGTTTTTTTTTTTTTTGGAGATGGAGTCTCGCTCTGTTGCCCAGGCTGGAGCACAGTGGTGCGATCTCAGCTCACTACAAGCTCTGCCTCCCAGGTTTATGCCATTTGCTGGGAGTAGGTGTTTTAAAAATAAAATTGGGTGGTGTTCAAAATCATTTTACTATCAAAGTATCTGATATTTCATATTATTTGTTTCTATGATCAAGAGAACTTTTCAAATTATGAACAGTTTTCAGAATGGCTCTAATAGTTCGGAGACCAGGGCAATAGTCTTCATAGAGAAATAGGAACTGAAATAGAATAATGAATTTAGTTATTTCAGAATAGCAGTGACAGACATTGAACAGTTAAAGGAAAAGAAAGCTAATTGTCATGAATGTCACTTGAACAGCCAAACAAACAGTCACTTGACCAGTTTGTTTTAAGATCCTGGACTCTTGATTCTAATTTGTATATGCATCTAATTCACATACAGTTGCGTACAGATTCCAGAGTCCTATATGCCAAATGTAAAATTAATAATGAGAATTAAACCAGTAATTTGAGCTTAAGGTAATACAATATCGACTTATTGAGAAATCTTATAAAGCATATAAAGCATTTTAAAGCTCTTATGGTTTCCCCGTCCAATAATTTGAGGTAAGATCAATGGGGAATGGACCATTGCTTGGTTTTTACCCAGAGGAGGAGAATTTATGTTTAGGAAGTGCACTGTACATGCCCATTAAAGGGAAAAATGGGATGCGGAGGGGAGAGGAGGGGCAGGAATTACTCAAATCCAATCTGAAAATGAACTTCCTGAAGCTCATCCTTCCACTGGAAGGATACTGATTTCTTCCTCAATGTTCAAGAATTATTCAAAGCCCCCTTTAAATCAATTATAACTTCTTCTTAACAGAAAGTTTTAAACAGGCAGACTAATATTTTCTTGCCCTGATTGAGAAATGTAAGTGGAACTTCTGAATATACATTTATTCTTTGGTACTTGAAATGCAGTATAATAAAAATACAAAAATTAGCCAGGAGTGATGGCACACACCTGGAATCCCAGCTACTTGGGAGGCTGAGGCACAAGAATCATTTCAACTTGGGAGATGGAGGTTGCAGTAAGCTGAGATCACGGCGCTGCACTCCAGCCTGGGCAACAGAGTGAGACTCCATCTCAAAAAAAAAAAAAAAAAAAAAAAATCCAAAATGCAAGAGATTTGAAAAATTCCCTAGTCCTACTCCCTCATTTTCTGAAGAATACTAAGGCTAACTTAGCCAGGGCCACTCAGTTAGTTGGAAGAAGTGGCAAGGCAGGTGTGATGGGAAATGTGCCCTGCGACTATACTCATTTTGTTGCACCCTCTTCCAAGACAACTTGCTGTTTTAACTGGTCTGAGGCTCTATTAAATGTACCATCAAATAGTGAATCATTTTCTTATAATGAATAACTGATTTCTTTACATAAATGACCTAAGCTATAAGTCAAATATTTGAGACACGTGAAACATTTCACAGGAAGTAATCCTGCTTGAAAGAAAACAAAGGACAACGTGAACCAAATAGAAATACTTTATCTTTGAAATGTTATTGAACGAAAATGTATAATTTGGGGGGACTAGCATGTCTTTTGAGATTAGTCAACTAAGCAAACATATAGTTGTAGCTATTAAACACATTCAATAGGATAGTTTTAAGAGTCTTAAGTAAAAACAAAAGAGTCTTCAAAACTTCCCATGCTGTTTTTAAAAATAGGACTACAAATAGAAATAACAAAGTAGGCTAAATTTTAGGTGTTAAGCTTAATGTTGCCAAATGTATTTTTCAAAACAATTTATTTGATTATATAGGAAAACAAAAAATAACCTATTAGAATAACTACTTGGTTGGAAACACTAGTTTTCTATGATATACAACTAATTTCTAGGACTTTGTCATAACGCAAATGGAAATCCAGATTACTCCCTCTGTTAAAGTGAGTATACAATTTAAGGCAAAATTTTCTCTTGAATCTTAGTTTATTGAGCCAATTAAAGGTATCACTTCACTGCAAACTTTCTAGAAAGGATTAGAAATGAAAGTTAAATAAAGCCTGAAAATTTAACAACCAAAAAAAAAAAAAAAAAAAAGAAATGCAGTATAAGTTTTCTAAATAAGCCAATATTTTATTGCCTTAAGCTTTTTTATAAAATGCATCCTTAATATATTTATGAGATAGTGTTTATGAATTAAAAATAAGAATTATGATTATATGTATTTTCATTAGCACAGTAATTTTACTAATCAGCCCAGTACAAGATCCTCTTGCACCATTTCCTTGGGAAACATTAAGCTGACATAATTGCAGGCCTGTAGGGCAGAACGCATGCTAGAGGGTATTTCTAGGGCACACCATTTGAAGAGAGGAAGCTAGGTAGAGAAGAAGCCAAACAATGTAAAATAAAGGTGACCCACATAGCTTTTCATGGAAACTGATAAGACCAGGATTAGAGAGGAGGAGGGGACTGTTCCTGCATGATGGGTAAAGTACTGAAGCTCATTACCGGCCCTCCACCTACTTTATTTTAATTTGTTTCCTACAGTGATAAATGCTGACTTTGGTTCTAAACCTACTTGCCAATACTGAAACAGCTTGGATGCTCTCAACTGTCATGTTAACTCAGCCGAACTGTCATTTGCAGAAACCTTTGCAAATTTACTTTGTATTGAGCTGGTAACATCTGACTAATTTCTACTAATACTGCATAGCAGCTATAACCACTTTTGCAGAGCACATTAGCCTTGTTTAACTGGCATCATAAATAATAAATTCAAACTGCTGGGAATTGGCTTATATTCTGTATTGCTTTTTGATGTATTTTTGGAGTCAGGTACATTATTTCACGCTAATGATTCTGCTAAACCCAGAGGCTTTTGTCTGTTATTCTTACATCCCAACCAAATAGTTTAAAGAAATAAAGCATCAGGCACTCTTTTCTCATATTCCCAATGTTCCAATCTTGTCTCCAGACAATAAAAATGTGCAATTATCCAACAGCTCCTTGGCAGGTCATTTGAATTGAGCCCTGGGCTGATTTCTCAAAACCCCTTCAGCCATCTCCACCCTATCTCCTTATTCTTGGGCTAGCATTGCAGATTTAGCATCGCGGTCTAGGGAATTCTCAAAGTTGTATCAGAGAAATAAAAGAATGGCAGCAGTTATGAGATACCAGAAAAGTAAATCATTTCCAACAAATTAGAGTCAAATCTAAGCACATCTACTTGCTAACGCGTACAGGGGAAGCATTCTAACTTTTGCTCTTAGTGATGGTGTGCTAGGAGCAGTATTTCGCCTGCATCTGCTCGTTTGAGAGATGAACGATAAATGAGGGCAGCGCCTGTTGAGGAGGAAGCATCATAAAGAGAATGGTTAATACTGTAACGTTGGCTACAGCAACATGAAGGATTGACATAAATAGTGTAGGGGCTTTAAATGACAAGGGAGTGGGTGTGAACACACATCAGCATAAAAATAAATTCTGATTACCCATGGGTTATTAGGAACCGGGCCACCTTGATTAATTTACTGTTGATATCAATTCTCCCTAATATATCAATGCATTAATCATGTTTGCTAGTTTCCATATCTCACATTTTCACATCCAAGGCCTTGCTGACTCCAGAATCAATGCTCCTCCCAGGGATAGCTAAATTCTAGCAATAGCAAACAGCTCCCTGTGAGCATGTCCTTGATATGCAAAGCAAACAATCTAGAGTTCTCCCCTTTCTCCACCACTTGGTTTATCTGCTTTCTCTGGGCTCTTAAACTTGTGGGATACTAATCCCTTCGCCCTAATCTCTCCAGGCCTAAGTCTCAGACAACCAGGCCCAGCCCTTACATGCTAGAGTCCTATGAAATTATTATTATTATTATTATTATTATTATTATTATTATTATTATTATTAT
>NC_045439.1:22554806-22595553 GCF_002776525.5 Piliocolobus tephrosceles
ACTCCCAATGCAATCCCTCCCCCCTCCCCCCTCCCCATGATAGGCCCTGGTGTGTGATGTTCCCCTTCCCGAGTCCAAGTGATCTCATTGTTCAGTTCCCACCTATGAGTGAGAACATGCGGTGTTTGGTTGTCTCTTCTTGTGATAGTTTGCTAAGAATGATGGTTTCCAGCTGCATCCATGTCCCTACAAAGGATGCACACTCATAGTCAATACTCTCCTGGTCAATCCCCTTGCTCTGCCTTGCCCATACCTTCCCTGGAAAACACCATGAAGGCTTTCCTTTTGCTCCTGCTCACTCTCCCTCTGCCCGTGACCAATCTCCAGACTCTCTTCTGTGACTTTGCTTAGGGAGATGTGCCCCTCTCCTCCTGGAAACTGTCAGGGATAAACCATCTCTTCAATGGAAATTGTCTTCACTTCTGTTGCATGACGAATACTTGAATAAAATCAAAATCCCAGGTACATTTTTAAGACAAGGACACCAATGACTTGGTCATTCAAGGATATCAGTTACTAAGTTAAGGAAAATATTTATTTTTAAAACAATTATTAAATAAAGGACAAAATAAACCGGTAGAAAAGCAAATGGCACTGCTCCCTCACCCTCACCCCAAACTGCATGATCCTCTATGTCTGCGGATGAGATAGGATAGAGACTGCTGGCCTTCATCACCTATCTGGCAGTGTAAACTGGCTCCTCTTGGGCCCCTGTTTTTGTTGTTTGTGTTTGTGTTATAAGAGAAATGTCAGATATGAGTTGACTGTGAATAATCACAGCAGCCTTATCCATCTCCTGTCTGCAGGTGGGCTAGCCACCTTAGCATTCAGCCTGTCACACCCTTCCACTCTCAGCAACATCATCTTTTATTTATCTTAAGAGTCTGTCATAACAAATGAGAATTTTGTCTGGATACATAACCTTACTTTGGAAGACAAGATTTAGCAACACCAGTGAAAAATATTTTTGAGTTATTTATGTTTAATTTCACTCTGAGTTTTATAGGGAGTAAGCACTATAAAACACAAAACAAAAACAAACAAACAAACAAAACCTTTAATATGACTGTGCAAATTCTGAGAAACTAAGATGGAGAATTGGGAGTCTGCAAACTACATGTCCCATTTTTTTTCTTTTTCAGTCAGCTTCTTATTAGGGTCTGTCAGCAAGAGGCGTGGTGGCAGATTAGAAGGCAGGAGGAGGGAGATACCTTTCCACTTACTCTTTGTCTTTTCCTTCATTGACAGTGTCTCTGGAAGGAGTTGCTTGGCTTCTACCATGCCAGCATTCACAGAGTGGTCCTTCCTCTCAGACCTCAGTGCAGAAAGTGGTGGCAACCCTTAAAGTGGGAACTTTTTTCTGCTCCCAGGACCTGGTTCCAACAACTCCTTTCTTTAGTTCCTCGACCTTCCTGGAGTTAATAACCTTTAGTTTACTTCCCATTTATTCTCCTATTTGCCTTGTGTTGTCCCACCCATGTGACCAGGCTTTGTACTACAGCACTTATATTTGGAATATCCAGTAACCAATCAATTTTGTATTACATCATTTCTTTTCTTTTTTTTTTTATCATACCATTTCTAATTGAAATATTCAGATTTCTTTTTTCCTGACTAGACTTTGACTAATACAAGGGAGCATATATGGGGGAAATAAATAGGAGGCTTTCTTAGCAGCTGATTCATGGGGGAGATATGAAACATGGAAAATATGTGGTAATTCATGTGTATAATGAAAATCCTTCTTTAATCTTGCCTTTCACAACTTTAATAACATTTTTCCTTTCTTGTCAATAATTTTGTTGTAAAATTACTTTCTTTTTTTTTGTTTGCTTTTCTGTTAAAATCATGCAAAAGGTAAAACATGTAAATATATAAAGATATATATATATATAAGTAAAATTTATCTCTGTAGAATAATAATAAGCAACATGTCTTTATCCACCACCCTGATTAAGACACAGAATAATCTATATGTCCAGTTCATCACATTTTTCTCCCTCCCTCTAAAAGAAAACCACTATTCCAAATTTCATTTATCATCCCCTTGTTTGTCTTAATAATGCTACTGCATATGTATTCATGCATATATGTATATATGACACATTATATATTTATGTTTTATGTTCTTGGACATTATATAACCGGTATAATTGTATAAGTATAAGAATTTCTCAAAAATATGTGCCTAGGTTGCATATTGCTGAGTCATGATTTGCATGTATGTGTCCCTCCAAAATTCATATGGTGGAACTTATGACTCAATGTGATAGTATTAAGAGATGGTATTTTTAGAAGGTGATGACTTCTTGAGGGCAGAGCTTTATAATGTCCTTACAAAGGAGGTTTCAGAGAGCTATCCGACACTTTTGTTGTTCCATTTCTCTGCTATGGAGGATGCATTATCCTTCCCTTTTGCCTTTCCTCCTTCTGCCAGGTGAGTTTGCCACCTTCAGCAGAACACTCAACCTGCTGTCACCTTAAGCTTGGACTTCCCAGTCTTCAGAAATGTGAGAAATAAATTTACATTCTTTATACATACCCAATCTAAGTTATTTCGTTATAGCAGTAGAAACAAAGACATGTGTGCGTCTTCTATTTTATGAGATAATGTCACATTATTTTCCAAGGTAGCAGTAGGATGTATTTTCCCTCTGTAAGTACACATATGTTCCTCTTTCCCTATTAATCCACATTATCTCCATGACTTAATCTTGTCAGATTATTTTGCTAATCTAATGAGTAAAAATGGTAGCTCATTATTTTAACTTGCAGTTTGCTTGCTAGCGAAGTGAAATACTTTTCATATGTTTATTGGCTATTCGTCTTTGCTTTGTTAAATACTTGTTTGTGTATTTTACCAATGTTTATATTTTTTATTACAAAGGTTTTTATGTGTTTCCTGTCTGCATTTTGTACACCAACCCTTTGTTCATTATGTACATTGTAAATATTTCTTTCTAATTTGTGTTGGCATTTTTACTTTGCAATGGCTAACGAGAAACACACATTGCTAATTTTAAAGGGGATGGATTTATCATTTCCCTTATTATTACCACTTTTGCTTTTTTTTCTTTTTCTTTTCCTTATCATCACAAAGATTTAAAGATGTCTTCTTATTCTTTTCTCTAACAATTTAGAGTTCCACCTTGTACAAAATTTTAGTTAATAATTTCTTTGAAAATGTGTGTGTGTTAAAAACTATATATATAAAGTAATATTTTCTGTTGTGTAAACAATTCTATTCTGTGCCTTGGACTTATTCATTTATGATCATGACAATCCGTCCTGTCTTATTTCTATTACTTCACAATGAATACTATCATCTGACATAGGAAATCCAAAATCACTATATTTTTCTTTGGTAATCTGTTGGTCATATTTCTCCCTTGCTCTTTCATATAAATTTCATAGTTCGTATACGAGGCTGTGAGAAGTTTTTTTTTGGATTTTGAGTAGAATTGCATTGATCAAATTATGTGAAGCACTTTACAACAATGCTTGGCCAGTAGTTAGCATCCAACAAACAGCATCTGTTATTACTAGCTATTAATATACCTGCTCTGCTCATAAGTGAATGAAACCTGAGCACTAAGTTACAAAAGAAGAAAAAAAAATGACATCAATCAATTTGGAGAGGATTCAAATCCATAGTAGGTATAATGGAAAGACTTGCTCAACCCCTGTTCTAACCTCTTATATAGGTTTGCAGGTTTTGTGTCTACTGCAAATAAAATACATTTCACAAATAATCTACATTTTGTAAAATTTATTGCAATTATTATCCTGAATATAACTCAGCTTTTTCAATACCATGTATGTCTGATCAAATTAAATTTGGAACCAAGTAAATTGGGAGACAGAGCAGCACATATGAAGTACACACTTTGCCGGTGTGGAGTTACCAAGTGTGGTGTGGCTCTGGAGACAATAGATTTGGAAGCTGCTTCTTAACCTTGGGATCAGAAATAAGAAAGTGTAATCCTGGACCAATATTCATGATTCTGGCATCTTCAGCTCTCAGTTTCCTTGGTAGGACAATTCTGATTGCTACTTGGAGAGTAGTTCTGAGAAGCCCATCTAGATATGATCCCTCTAATTTTTCTAATAATCACATTAACTTTAACATCCCAGCTTTAAATCTTTTCTGCTCTGATAAAATCCTATTCTGAGATAGATCTATGAATGCAAGATCTATTTGAAACAGAGGCTGAATCAAGACAAGAGGACAAGAGTATGGACAGAGGTTCCCTCTGTGGCACACATGATGACTGAGGACTAAGAGAGGAGTACAACTGCGGAGAATATGCTTGAGATTTAATCCACCACCCTAAGGAGGCTTTGTTAAAGAAATTTGTTTCCTGGGGTGTACCGAGCTAAACATACAGTTATAAAACCCCAAGCCAACTCAACTGACAAGACAGATTCAGTCCGTAACACTAGCTGCTTGAGAAGAGACACATTCCCGTTCCCATGAGTGAACCCCATTGACCTCAGCCTCTCCTTCTCTAGGAGGTATCTAGAATATGCACAACAATCTAAACATGCATACATTCACACACATAATACAATCAAGAAAAATTCCCCATTGTCAATAGTCAAAGCAATAAACAGGACCAGATTCAGAGATCATGCAGCTGTTGGAACTATCAGACAGGTAATATCATATAAGTTTGATTAGCATGTTCCAAATGCAGTGGAAAAGGTAGACAACACGTGAAGAGATGGGGCATTTCAGAAAAAAGATGAAAACTGTCAAAGATCATGAAAGCTGGACACTAATTAAATTGGTAAGAACAGATTGTTTCCTTTTTTTTTCTTTCTTGAGATGGAGTCTTACTGTGTCACCCAGGCTGGAGTGCAGTGGTGAGATCTCGGCTCACTGCAAGCTCTGCCTCCCAGGTTCATGCCATTCTCCCGCCTCAGCCTCCTAAGTAGGTGGAACTACAGGTGCCCGCCACCACACCCGGCTAATTTTTTTTTTTTTTTTTTTTTTTTTGTATTTTTAGTAGAGACAGGTTTTCACCGTGTTAATCGGGATGGTCTTGATCTCCTGACCTTGTGATCCACCCACCTCAGCCTCCCAAAGTGCTGGCATTACCTGCGTGAGCCACTGCACTAAGCAAGGACAGATGTTAATCAATTTAGTTGAATAATGGAGCTGCACTTTGATTTGTGCAGAGGTGTGTAGAGGTGGGCATTTTAAAGACAGAATGAAGGCTTTGGGTCAGGCGAAGAGTGCTTTGGTGGAGTCATGAAAATAAAAAAATTACAAAGGACTTGTCAGTATAAATGTTTATTAATCCAGCTCTATTAACTGACAATTAAAAAGTTAAGATTATATTCTACCACGAAGACTGGGGGACAGATGTCTTATCCTTTCATATGGTTGTGTTTTAGAGGAATGGATTTTAGTCTTTGCGGCAGACACTCTAGAGTTGTGTGAGATACATAAACATTGCAAAAAGACAGAAGAAGGATTCAGAGTTGTATGCCCTTCTTAGCAAATGCTCTGAGAAAGGGTGGTCTGACGCCTATCATCAGGTGTTGGCTACAATAGAAACAACAAATTATTTTGTCAACTTTGGGCTTTCTTAGGCAGGCACTTTAAGGTAGGCTAGGGTCATCCTGACCATCTAGGAAGTATGTAAGTGTTTATGTCTTTTAATGTGCTGGGAGGAGGTGGAAAAATCATTCATGTTGAGAGTCTGAGTTTTCCATGGCTAAGATTGAGGCCTAGTTAAGAAGAGGGATCAGAGGAGGCTGCTAAAGTTGGGTCAAGGAACGAGTCTTCGTCAAAACCCTAAGAAAGAGTCAAATGGAAGTGGCAAAAATTAAAATACATGATATCATAAGCTGAGGAAAACTTCGAAGTGCTCATCATTCAATTGGACATTTCTAAAAGTTAATCATTCAGTTTGAACATAAGTCAATAATAAGCACCCAACTGAAACACAGAGAAATGAGGAGAACAGGGCATCTAAGAGCAGTGGGACAATATTAGGTAGCCTAGCATTATAGTGAGGGCAGAAATCAAAATATCTGGAAACAGAAAACAATAGAAAGAATAAATGACCTCTGAACGTTATTACCTTACATCAGATTCTCCAGTAGCAGCCCCTGAAGCGTGGTGCAATGATGAGTTAAGGAAGTGCAAGAGTTTAAGGAAGTTAACCCAGGGAGTTAGGAGCAGGACAGGTTGGGCCAAGAAGATAAGCAAAGATGTAATTTCAAGCAAAATTCTAACCTTATTCTGACCCTGCAGAGAGCTCTGGAGCGTAAATTACACTGAGTTTGTTCAGCCTTAAGGCAAGGCAGCAGTACTTTCACATCTAGAGTCAGTCATAGACTACATGGGGGTGGATTGCAGAATTGATAAGATGAATCCAAGGAGATATGGGCAGTGTCTGCTACAGTTAGTAAGATTTATTCTCTTTTTCAAGGTAAAAACATAGTTTAAGATTTGAAGGAGACAGTCTCTAATACACTGGTGGACATATGTTTTACTGTTCTTCATTACAAACAAAAATTATAGGCTTCTGAATATGGGCTGTATTAACTCCTTCTTTACATTGCCTCTTGGCTTACCAGGTGGCATCTAGTGGTTGCTTTGGAATGGTGTTTCTTTTTATTCCTTGCATTTGCTGCACCTGTTATGGTCTGAGGACAGCAACATTGATGTTTCTTTTATTTTCTCTTCCTTCCTTCCTTCCTTCCTTCCCTTTTTTTTTTTTTTTTTTTTTTTGATGGAGTCTCGCTCTTTCTCCCAGGCTAGAGTGCAGTGGTGTGATCTCCACTCACTGCAAACTCTGCCGCCTGGGTTCAATCAATTATCTTGCCTCAGCCTCCTGAGTAGCTGGGATTACAGGCACGCACCACCATGCCTGGCTAAGTTGTGTATTTTTAGTAGAGATGGGGTTTCACTAAGTTCGTCAGGCTGGTCTCGAACTCCTGTCCTCAGGTGATCCACCTGCTTCAGCCTCCCAAAGTGCTGGGATTACAGGTGTGAGCCACTGTGCCCAGCCGCTGTTTATTTTCTAATCTTATTGATACACTCCCAAGCATGGTTCTAGTAGCAGTGTTTGCTTTCATTTCATATCCTTTATATGTTTCCTAGAACTATTTATTTTCCAGAGCTTTCTGCTCCATGCACCATGTAAAGTGACAAATCATTATCACACAGAACTTCTTTAAAAAAACTGACAAGTGTTACAAGTTGAGATGACTTTCTCCAGAGTGAATTCTTTCCCCCATGGTCCACATGCCAGGAGAATTCATATTTGAAACTTGCCCTTGCTTGATCTAGAGCAGGGTTTCTTAAGCTTGACACTTTTGAAACAGAAGTGTCTTTTTGTGTGTGGACAAGGAATTCATTGCAATGCATTCAAGGCAGTGTGTCGAAGAGTATTTAGCAGCACCGATGGCCTCTGCCACTCCAATCTTGACAACCAAAAATGTCTCCAGATGTTGCCAAATATCTCCTGGAGAGGGATATTTGCCCCTAGCTGAGAACTACAGTTCTAAAGCAGAGCTTATAAAAAATAACTTCCTGTGATGACGGAAATTGTCTGTTTGTGTGTGGTCCAATACGGCCCTGTTAGCCAAATGCGGCAATTAGGCACTTGAAGTGTGGCCACCATGCCAGAGATGAATTCTTAATTACATTTAATTTTATTAATTTAAATCTAAGTTTAAATGGCCATATGCAACTCATGACTACTGTTGGAAAGAGCGATGATTGAGTCTTGGCTCAAGATAGCTGGAAGTTCTAATGTGCCCTATCTCTCTGTTCCCCCGAGCTCCTACAAAGAGCCCAATTTCTTATAGCAGGCAGACAAAATAAGCCCTCATTCTAAGATCTTGGCTATAATCACTATTCTTAAAACCCTATAATTCATTATAGCTTACAAGTGTTTTCAGAATATTTTTAAAACTGAGTTGCACAATCTTTTGAAGTATACAAATCTCTTTTCTAATATACAAATTGGAATCAATGATATTTCCACCTTTACAGTTAGTATGTGGCAGAATCTGCCTCAGAAATTATATTCTTCCACTCAGAATCCATAAACCTCCATCTATTTCTTTTTCTTGATAAATATTTCTTTCATAAAAATTTCCCAACTACGTCTATCCTCGCTGACAGAGCAGTGCTCACTTTAAATTCCCGTGGCCCTACCTTTATGTGACATCATCACACTCTTATTTACTGTTCTGCCATATTTTGTTACTTCCTGTGTGTGTATTCTACCTCTAACTAGGTTGAATTTTTGTTACATAAACATAGTGAGCATGTGAAACTAGAAAAACTTCAAAATCAGATTTGTAAACCTATGAAAAATAAATCCTGGTATTGTATCTCTTTTGAAGAGTGTGCCTATATCTAGTCAAACAGAGAAATCTTAATGAGGGAACCACAACTCATTTGGTCAAATTTGGTTTGTGTTTTTCATTCATTTCTTTTTTTTTCATTTTAACAACCTTAGGTTTCTAAAAGAAATGTTGCAGATATTAACTACAATTTGAAAGCATATAAGAGAATTTTAAAGAAATAATTTAGATTCAATATCAATGAATTATGGAACTCAGTTATTCTCAGAACAGTTCAAACTCTTTTGCTACTTCTTATTAAGAGAAATGCTTGGAATTGTAAACTAGGAAGTTATTGACATCTAGTTCTGCATTCAAAGTATTATCAGAAAATATTAAAGTAAAATAAAGCATAGAGTGTCAGGCATAGCACAGAATCGATCTGTAATATAGTTATGTATTTATTTATTTTTCAGTGCAGCAAAAATGACACTTTATTTTGACCCAGGGCATGTTTTCCATCTTAAAACTGATTGCTACCAAAAAAAAAACCTTAAATTGTCAACAGAAATGGACACATTTAATTGCAATTGAATCTGAAAATATTTTCTTCTAAAATATCACAAGATTTTTTCAATTGTCTTGGACCAATTATGTACTGAAACAGTCATCTTAATTGGGTAAAATGTTAACATTAAACCTTATAATGTATCTATTGTCATATATTTTCTTTTTTTTTTTTTTATTATACTTTAAGTTCTAGGGTACATGTGCATAACGCAAACTGCCTCTCTTTTCAAACCTCCTGAAGTCAGTTTAGGCATCCTCTGATGTGTTAATTTGAGCTTGTAACCATGTGTTAACTTGTATTAATATATACTGTTTCTTGAAGAAATATTTTGTCTACTACCATGAGGTATACTATCCAGATAACTGAATTTTTGTTAAAAAGATTTCTTTCAAGATCTTGCAAAGTGCTATGGGCTTTACAGTCACTAAGTAAAATATGTAAATAAATGCATTATTAAATAATGCATGAAATGTTATTATTAAAATTTATGACAAAAACCTTTCTGTGAATGGGAGGTGAGGTATCAATTTAGAAATGTTTCCTACATTACATATGATCAGACTGATGACCTATTGGGCATGTGATAATTATAAGAGCACCTATTGAGACACTAGAGAAAATGACAATATTTTAGAGATTTAAGGTTAGTGTCTTTTTTTCTGTTTTCCCATGTTTTTGAATTTGACCATGTCTGGAATGGACATTGAACTCATGGTTAAAAAAATACAGTCTCCAACTGGTACATTTTGTCTTCATTTATACTTAATTCATCAAAACATGCTTTCATAGTATCTCTTTGATATTCAGAATGGCTTTTTTGGTAAGTCATGGAAAGTTTTTTCTTTGAATGGGGACATGAGACTTTGCCAACAATCCATAGAACATGGTTAACTTTCTCAGAATCCCTAAGAACATTGCAAATGAAAGAACCTTCTGCTGTCACCCCAATGTGATCAGAGAGTTTTCACCAGTCGTGAATGCCAGACTCAGGCTCCTCTCAGGGGTGACTACGATTCAGAATGCAGTGTGTAGGCGTTTTTAATTGAGCGGATGGAAATGGTTGACAGAATAATGGTTGCAACTGTTCACCATTCACATAGAAAAGAATTTGCTCAGTAAATAGAAGGCATTGTTTCCAACCTAATTTAATGGAAACACAGAAGGTATAAGAAGGTAATGTGCCAACTGACACTGGGTGTAAAATAAGGCATTTTAGAGACTTTTGTGCAAATGTCCATCAGCTGACATCTGTCAAAGCAAACTCCTGGGACGGCTTCAGAGCATATCCATTTGCCAGCAGCAAACATTTAGTGAGCTTCATTCTCTGAGGAGCAGAGTGTTGGTTTGTTTTGGAATGTGAGCGTTTGAAATAACCCACTTTTCCCCAACACCAAACTACTACATAAACACCACTGAGCCTGGTTATACAGTAAAAGGAATAGGCTATTTTGCATTTGGGTACCAATACTTAGGTTGGCTGAGAGGCAATGGGAGTGCATGAGAGAAGACAAATGTGATATAGTTTGTTTTATTATAGCCTGAATAAAGGCTTTAAGGTCTAAAAAATATTACTTCAATCAAATGAATAAACTTAAATGGGTTCCAAGCTGCCTACCCATGCACTCCATGTAGTGTATGTTTGTGTGTTTGTTTTTGTGGGCTGGCCTGATTTCCATTTCAATTTCTGTATTACACAGCCTTATAAAGGAAACTGTAAAAATTATCTGTATTCTCTAACTTTAAATTGACTCTTCAGAATACTTAGAAGAAAGTAATTCTGGCAGTGTATCCTGAAGGTAAGATGCATCTTTATTTTTCTACATCTTTCTTTACAAAATGATCCCATAGAATGCCCAACTTGTGGATAATCTGTGGCAAATTTAAATTTCCTCAGTTTGGCAGAGCAGACACCTTATCTTTTCCAACCTGGTCCAATATTACGCCCTGACCTTAGGGTGGGGATTTAGATACAAATGTCCAGGAATCCAGAAAGAGTCAAGATAGTGAAACCTCAACCACAACTTAACAATGTGGATATAAATGTCTCCATATATACAGTGTTTTAAAATTTAACTGTTATTATTATTATTATACTTCAAGTTCTAGGGTACACGTGCACAACGTGCAGGTTTATTACATATGTATACATGTGTCATGTTGGTGTGCTGCACCCATGAACTCATCATTTACATTAGGTATATCTCATAATGCTATCCCTCCCCACTCTCCCCAGCCCACAATAGGCCCCAGTGTGTGATGTTCCCCTTCCTGTGTCCAATTGATCTCATTGTTCAATTCCCACCTATGAGTGAGAACATGCAGTGTTTGGTTTTCTGTTCTTCAGATAGTTTGCTGAGAATGATGGTTACCAGATGCATCCATGTCCCTACAAAGGACACGAACTCATCCTTTTTTATGGCTGCATAGTATTCCATGGTGTATATGTGCCATACTTTCTTAATCCAGTCTGTCACTGATGGACATTTCGATTGATTAGTGTGGAAAACAGTGTAGTGATTCCTCAGGGATCTAGAACTAGAAATATCATTTGATCCAGCCATCCCATTACTGGGTATATACCCAAAGAATTATAAATCATGATGTTATAAAGACACATACACATGTATGTTTAAAATTTAACTTTTAAAAAGAAATAAAAAGCCATGCAATTCTTTGAACAAAATGTTCATTTTGGTTTACAATGAATGAAATGCATTATTTTTTAGTTCACAGAATTATTACATTTTCTATAGCTATAAGGTTTCAAACTTGTCAAGTACCATCTCTCTTACCTAGTCTCTCCATTCAGTATGTGAAGAAATGAAGGCTAAGTAAATGCCTCAATGCAGGGTCATATAGTGGAATATGCAAAGTTATTATAGGAGAACTACAGTGTTATTGAGATATCAGTGGGACTATTATTATTATTTAGACTCAATTATTAGAGTTCAAAATTCAGTTACTGCATGGTTTTCCATTCTATGCCACATTCTTGTTTGAACTCAGGTTCATTAAGTGCAGACTGATATTAGGATAAGCACTGTACTTTACAGCTTTTCCAAATATATGTGACTCCTGGCTTACCCACTCCTTTAGATTATTTACAGATCGACTCCTAAAATAACACTAGTGCTCAACAAGCGACTATTTTGAAATGTAGAAGATAGCTTTGTTGTATAGAACTGTTCAGATTTACTCACTGAAAAACACTGAGCATTGGTGCTTATATTCACTGTTGATATAGGACCTTTTTTTTTCTAGGTAGTGTGATAGACACTTGGCACATGTGGGCTTTAATTCTTACAACTCTTTCTGTTTGATGTTTTGTATAAAATAAATAAATTAAGGTAGATATTTCTGTGTTACAGATGACGAAACTGGAGATGCCACTTTGTGGAGATTCAAACTTTTCTTTCTAAACTGGTGTTTTTCCTACTCTGACACACTTCACCTAAGTAGCATTATTCAAATATTAGTAACTTTACCATAGCCATCTAATTATTTTTAATGGTTCTTTCATTTCAGCCATTTCTTTTTTCTCTTTTGCCATTTTCCTTCTCTTTTTTTTCTTTTATACACATGTGACCCAGGTGTGTCTATTGGGTAGCATAGCATGCAGGAGGTCATGCCTTCAATTTTATGGTCAGTTAGCATTACTTAGATCTACCACTGTGGCAGATGCGACCGACACAAGAGGTGGAGTGAGTGAGTTCAGCACAGCGCCAGACTTTTACGACCCCTGGGCTCCTGGGCACGTTCCTGTGAAGTTGACCCACACATGTGCATTCTTATAGAAGTTCACGTGCAGTAATGATTTTACACAAAAACATGGAAAGGCCAAGGTCTCAATTCTCATCTTTCTTTTTTGGGAATTGAAACGAGTCTAGGGACAAAACTTTTGCTGGCCTCTGTGTGAACTTGCTAGGTCACATTCTCCATGGTGGCCTGCTTTAAATCTGGTAACTCAGACTTTTTTTTTTTCTTTTTCCTGGATAATCTTTTTAGCTGTGGTTTCTTAAAAGTTTAGGAACAAGCTTTGGACAAAGCTGCCAATCAGGAAATAACAAAGCTATAGTGAGCTAGGAGGTGACGAAAGGTGAATCCTCATAGCAAGAAATATCTCCTTTTTCATCCTGACCTGCAATTACTTTGGACATCTAGAGGGATGGACCCATAATACCTCTGAAGAAAGAGTGACACTACATATGTCTCAGAGCTGTCGTAATACTGTGTGAACCAGTTTGCATGCTATTTCTGTGACAAAATCATGTTCTCGATGTGATATTGTCTTCTTTAAGAGCCCCAAGGTAAAAAAGCAAGATTACTATGCCCTACTTAGCACATCGGTGCCATGAAGCTTGGACCCCAAAGGAGGATAGCGGTCATCAATTAAAAAGCATGGTTCAGATAACACAAAAAACCAGTAAAAGCAGTATTCGGAGTCTCATTTACTAGCTGTGCCACAATCGATACCTGGTTCAGAGAAATAATCCCTAACACAAAACATACGCGTGACAAATACTGTCTTTGCCTCTTCCTAACCATTGGGACAGGGGAGTGGTCGTCTGTAAGATTCCGGAATCATTTTATTTTTACCGTGCAAAGAATCCCTTATGTGACCTACCCCCAAGCTGCATATTTTAGCAGAGAGATGTCATACAAAAACTGCTGGAGCTGCAAATCTCCTCAGATAAGAAGGAAAGGACAGCTTTTAGACTGGGAATAAGGAAGAGAAAATGTAACAATGCATGCTCTCTTTCAGACTTGTGGTAAAGCTAAGTGAACTTGACAAACTAAGTCAGAGCTTTAATATATATCTGATCAAAATAAATTTCAGTCATATGGCAAAATCACAAGGTTGAGATATGATACATAATTGCCCTGAACTTAATAGTTTACAACCCACTTGTATTTGTATTATCCCTCGTATTTTAAACCTCATAAAATGTTGGACAGGACTAAATGAGACATGCATTAGACCCAGCCAACCTATTGTGGTAGCACTTTTTATACAAATGGAAATCAGATGTAAATGGACCTCTCATATACCTATTTTAACTTGTTATGAAGCCACTAATTGCACATCTTGTATAAGTACAAAACCTGTCTTTTAATTTTCTGAAAATTCTAAGCAACTTATTTTCCTATGGTGACATTTGAATCCTGAAAATTTGGAGCGTATACTAGCTGTGAGTTTCATCTTGTAAACTCATATTTTGGTTTCGATTTTTCCAGAAGCAGATTATCATACCAGAATTTAAGTGCCAATAATTTATGTAGGAGTTCGTCCAAGAGAACATGGGTAGGTGAGTGAAAAAGTGAAGTAGGGAAGAAAGGAATAAACCAAGAAAGGTTACATAATCAAGAAAATTACCATTGTGGACAATTGGAGCCACTAAGGAACCCCTGGAGGCATTTTAGAATATGCCTAAAGAGGTCTCATCCCAGTCAATGGTATGGCATGCAGACTGAGACATATATTCAAGATCCTAGCTACTTCCAAGGACATTAACTTTCCAGAACTTCCACTCTACCCCACACACTGACTGACAGTGTTCCTGAAGCCAATAATAAAAAAAAAAAATCTCTGGAAGAAGTTGTAGGTGTTTACTTATTACAGCTTCATCTGACCTCTTTTTCCCCTTTATTCACCTGTCTTTCCTGTTCTTCTCTTTACTGATTGTATCCCCCTATTTCTTTAAAGCAAAACAAATTTATCATATTCCTGCTAACAAATTTAATGGCCATCTCTACTTTCCCACAAGTTTTAAAAAATTACTTTCTGTGTTTTTGTTTGGAGTTTGTTTCTTCACCAAAATAATGACTCCAAAAAAATCTATTGCTATCCCCAAGAGGAATGTTAGTCAATAAGATTTTCTCCAAATTTATCACAATAGTTGGGAAGACAAGGAAATTGAGGCTGGGGTTCTCTTACTAATTTGCCTACTATAAAAAAGCTAAGAAATACCAGAGGTCTGCTGATTCTAGATCTTGAGATTCTTCTCCACATGAGGTTGCTTTTCATCACAGGTTACGCGGTGTAAGTAAATGTTGAACAGGACTCAGTGAGATGCGCGCTATAGCTATATTATTTTCTCTTCCTCTACCATGCCAAGCGGTAGCTGGACAAGCAAGGTGATGGAAAGTGGCTACTAGTCAGATAGATCAAACCTTAAAACTCATCCCTACTAGAATCCCATGTGGTCTATTTTTCTTTGTGTCTTGAGGTTCCAAGTCAACCTTTCTTGAGAAATTTCATTGTTTTATTATCTTCCAAATTCTTTCTGTTGGATTTCAAAGTGAATTATGAAGAGGGTCAGGAGGCATGATTTTAAAAGGAAATAGCAAGATTTCTTATTGATTTTTTTAAAAAAACATTTTACTATATCCTTAAAAATGCAACTGAAGATTAACTGAGGTTATCCAAGCAATTAAAATGTCATTCCTAGTCAATTTTAGTAAAAGTACAGGTTAGAATTTTTTAGTGAAAACTCTATGATTTTAGCTTTATCATGATACTGTTTACATTTGAAAAAATTCTGGTGGCAAATGCAAAGTAATGTATTTTTCTTAATGGAAAAAAAATAACACAAGTATGATTGTAGGGGAATATCGAACTCATGCACATTTACACAGGCCACACAAGCCATGGCTTGAACAGTCACTTATCTGAGTCTTGGAGGAACTCTTTGTGATAATTCCAAAACTTGAAAGGAGGGGAGACCTGTGAGGACCTTCTAGGAGGCTATCTCCCACTCACTTACCTCCCTGTCTCTCCTGGGAGGCTGTCATGACATGCTTTCCCATTGTCTCCAGGATTCTGATGAGATATGAGGCTTTCTGCCCACCTCCCTTAAAATAGAGCAGGAGGCTATGCAACCACTTAGCCACTTACATAACCTTTGTGAATGTACATTGATTTGAGCACCTACTATATACCAAGACCTATAATATGTAGTGATTTATTTTGTTTCATGGAATCATTTCAACAATCCAAGAAGGTAGAAATTATTATCTATATTTTGATACAAGGCAACTGAAGTCTAGAGATGTTAGGTGTCCTGGACAAGGTCCTAAAGTAACCATGAATACAGCTGGGACTGTGATTCCTGACACCACACCTGTGTTCTTTCCATTCACTGTCACTTCCATTCATGCAACATCCATGCCCAATGGTGGTTCTTACAGTATTGAGAGTAAAGTCAAGTTTATTTTGAACTAGCTGCTTAGAAACAAGGCCAAAGAGAGTCTTATAATTACATTCCTTTAAGTAATAAAATAGATTTTGTTTTCCCAAAATCTAAAAATCTGGAGACCTGAACTACATATTGGATCAACCAAATTATCAGTGAAGCCTGGCATTCTATCTCAGATATGACAATAGTGAATTTCTACTAAAATTTATGGTAGAATTCTTGCTGCATTTAAACCTTAGATGGTTGAAGTTAAACTCAAATAATCTTGAGTATAATATATTCCTGTCAGAGACTTTGGAAACAAAGTCTAGCTGACAATGTTGGTGGAATATACCATATTTCAAAAGAATACTAGAGAATGTATGTTTTCAAAGAAATGACATTGACATTTTAAAAGTTATACATCCAAATTCTTTCACTGAAATATGTTTTGATTCCTTGCATTGGTCCCTGCAAAAGACCAGGCAGGTATGAAGAGTGTAGGATTCAAAAATGAGTGAATCAGATAAAATATTTCTAAAACTACACACGAGCCTAAGAATTTTCCCAGGAATGGATGCTGTCACTGCCTGGAATATTTCTGGGATTCTGTTTTTGATATTTTCCTCCAATTCATGGGGGTTGTACACTTATTCGGATACCTGTCATCATGTCTGATCTCTGTCCTTTAAGATAAAGTTCATCTCCTATAAATAGTCCTTCCTAAGGATTTGGAGACTCTGGCAGAGGTCAGCTACTTGCAGCAAACTATTGATGGAAAAATACCACCTTCTCTTTCTGAACCAACCATAAAGATCATCATTTTTGATCGTGCATCTTTAAGAGGGATGACTATTGAGTGTTGATGTAAGAAGGTAGTATCTACTTAGTGGATGGATCATTTGAGTCAAGCTGGGCAATAAATGGGGTGACAGATTTCACAGCCTGCCTGTCTGTGATTTGTGTCTGATATTCGAATTTAGAAAGTGGTCAAAAAATCATTAGGAATAAGTGTGTGGAATAAGATGAGCAATCTATTTGAAGAACATTAACAGGTATATAAGAAGGGCTCAGAAAAAATGTGGTAAAATGATTAACTGACTTGAGTAACCTAATGGTAAATTTTGTATCAAACATGTAATCTGACGATGGATTATGAGGAAGAATATACTTTTAGAAACTAAGTTCTGGGCCGGGCGCGGTGGCTCAAGCCTGTAATCCCAGCACTTTGGGAGGCCGAGACGGGCGGATCAAGAGGTCAGGAGATCGAGACCATCCTGGCAGTCAGGATATCGAGACCATCCTGGCTAACACGGTGAAACCCCGTCTCTACTAAAAATACAAAAAACTAGCCGGGCGAGGTGGCGGGCGCCTGTAGTCCCAGCTACTCCGGAGGCTGAGGCAGGAGAATGGCGTAAACCCGGGAGGCAAAGCTTGCAGTGAGCTGAGATCCGGCCACTGCACTCCAGCCTGGGCAACAGAGCAAGACTCCGTCCGTCACAAAAAAAAAAAAAAAAAAAAAAAAAAAGCAACTAAGTTCTGTAAGTCATTTGCTCATTTATTATACTAAGATACTTTCTTTGGAAAAGACTTAGGTAAGAAACATTTCCAAACGTGGTTAAAGCAATGAGCACTTTTTAGAATAAGTAGACATACTGTGTTATTTGAAGGGTGCCTATTATGCACCAGTGACAGGCTTTTTAAATTTATTCCTCTCTGTAACATTGCAGGTATACATTATTATGATTACTTGACAATACACTGAGGTTTAACAAGTGAAATGGCTTGTTGAAGGTTATAGTCAATGACAGCCTTAGTTTTGGAATTCAGGCCTGTCTGATTCCAAATCATGAATTCTTTAAAAAATAAATAAATAAAATAAAAAGCAATAATTGCTGTTTAAGATATAAAGAGAGCTCATTAACATACATAAATATTCTGGGGAGTTCACTTTTTGAAAGTTCATTACTGTGTGCATACACCATATATAAAAATTACTTGAGAACCTAGATCTAGAAGATTTACCTTTCCATTTATTACTGACATGCCTTTGGAAGTCTTCTTTGCTATTTCTAAATGAAATCCATGCTAAATGTCAGAAATTAGAACATATATTTATTATACAAATATCTCCAATCCTGATAGTAGTGAATAGTTTCACCTCCGAAGTAATGTTGAGAATTATGTTAAATGTTTTGAAGACTAAATGCCCTCCTCTTAAAATGCAACCCTCCCTCCGGCCTGCAGGTTGTCATCTATTCTCTGACACAAACAGCCTGATTCCCACATGGCATATTCAGTGCTGCCCTATACAGACTAATTTACAGTGACTCCATTTAAGTCACACTTTTTAAATTGTTCCCAAGAGACCTGGCTCAAACAGAGCGGAGCTGGCTGCATTAGCCACCACACACAGCCGGTCTGAGTGACAGGTATGTTTAATCTGTTCATTTCAAATCTCTGTGATGCTTTGTCTCTTAATGATGGCACTGCCTATAAAAACTAGGCTGTAAGCCTTTTGATTTGCCTTAGTCCAGGGCTGGGAACATCTAAGGCAAGGCAAAGCAACACTGTCTTACTGTACTCAGATGCTGAGCTCACCTCTTTAGGAAGATAATTATTTTGCCCAAGGCAATGACCCTGGATAATGAGACTAGGGTTCAACTTACCTTGTCTGGTATTGAAAGACTTGTATAATCTATTTAGCTTCACATTGTGCCACGCCCATCAAACAGCTTTGCTCCATTTAACTATATTGTTATTTCTTCCCCCTCACATTTTCTCATTCTTGCATCTCACATTCATGCTCCTTTTGTTCATGCTGCTCCCATCTATATTCTTGAAGTAAATGTAAGTTTGGTTAGATCACCTTGAAGATGATTTCTAACACTATGACATTGTGGAATTCCTTGGCTATCATTCCCGCTGTTCTATATCCACCATGCCAGGCTCGGAATGTCAACCTAAATTGGACACTGGGAGGGCTAAAAGAAGAGGCATGTGAAAACCGGAAACCTCAACTCAGTTATCTCGGTCCTCTAAATTCTAGAATGCTTTGCACTCCTTGTGTATTCAATCCCATAATGTTCTCTTTTTTTTTTTGAGACGGAGTCTTGCTCTGTCGCCCAGGCTGGAGTGCAGTGGCTGGATCTCAGCTCACTGCAACCTCTGCCTCCCGGGTTCACACCATTCTCCTGCCTCAGCCTCCCGAGTAGCTGGGACCACAGGCGCTGGCCACCTCGCCCGGCTAATTTTTTGTATTTTTAGTAGAGACGGGGTTTCACCGTGTTAGCCAGGATTTTCTCGATCTCCTGACCTCGTGTTCTGCCGGTCTCGGCCTCCCAAAGTGCTGGGATTACAGGCTTGAGCCACCGCCCCCGGCCAATGTTCTCTATTTTTGAAAGAACTATTGATTTCTTACTCCTGCTTGGTCCCAGCAACAAGACTGAATCTCTTTGAGAAGCAGTGAATGCCTTACCTGACTTTCATATTCTCACACCACTCTTTATATGCCTGGGAACTGGGCAAACGTTAGGTCAACCTTATGAGGCAGTGCCTTTTTTTCTGTCTCCTAATGTTCCTCTATGTCTGTAAATCACTTCTCTAGAGCACACAATAAGTTTTGAAATTCCATGTCATTGAAAGCATATTTTCACTGGAGGAAAATTTAAGGACAAAAAATAAACAACAACAACAAAACCATGAAATTTATTCATTTTACTTACCATCCTCCCTCTTTCAGTAGGATTTGTGCCCTAAAGAAAATACATTTACGTATTTAAGGACTCATTCTCAATTCTCCTGAGTAAGAGATCCTCAGCAAAGAGAAAACAAGGAGGCATAACTCTACCCTGAGACCACATGAATCTCTACCTGGGTTTCTTCAGCTCAGAATAAAAATGATTGCCACAAAAAATTAATCACCTACACCAATTTCAATAAGCATCTGTGTATGGATAGATTCGTTTTATAAGCAACTATAGTATAGTGTTATGCTTCAATTTAACAGATTACCTTGGTTCAATTTTTTTATACTTTCCCTTCTAGATGCATGATCTTGAGTACATTAATTGTGTTAGGCTGTTCTTGCATTGCTATGAAGAAGCACCCAAGCCTGGGAAGTTTATGAAGAAAAAAGGTTTAATTGGTTCACAGTTCCGCTGTACAGGGAGCATGGTGACAGTATCTGCTTCTGGGGAGGCCTCAGGAAGCTTTTACTCATGATGAAAGGTGAAGCATCACAGAGTAAAAATGCAAGAGAGAGAGTAGGGGTAGAGGCAGGTGCCACATGCTTTTAAATGACCAGATTTTGCAAGAACTCGCAATCACAAAGATAACACCAAACCATGAGAGATCCACCCTCGTGATCCAAACACCTTCCACCAGACCCGACTTCCAGCGCTAGGGATTACAATTCAACATGAGATATGGGTGGAAACAAATATCCAAAGTATATCACTTTTACCTGCCTGGGTTTTATCATTTTTAAGTCAGTCATAGATGTGGCATCTACCTTCTGGGATTGTTTTAAGAATAAAAATTAGTGTAAGTAATATATTTAGTGCACTGCCTGGACAAAACAAAATTTTAGCCAACATTAGCTATGATTTATATTGGTGTCCTGAAAGTATTATGCATTTAAATAATGCTGATGTTTCCATTTTACAGATGACAATATAATATACCTGAAAGATTAACTATACAACAGCACTTTGTGACAGTGTGTTCCCGAAGAACCCAGGCTTTTTGACTTCAAATTCTGTGTTTTTCCCTCACTGGGTGAAATTCGTTTGAATGACACTGATCTATTTTCATCTTAATAGCAATTATCACTCTCTGAAATTACTTTTTACATAATAACTTCTGTTCTCTTTATCCTTCATGCAGTATTATATCTGCACTAAGCTATAATGTGGATAATTGCACATCCACTTGTCTTGTTTATTAAAGTACCTCTAGAGCAGAAAACAGTTCTTGCCATCTAAACATTTGTACAATCAATTAATGAACAGTAGAGTGTGTGTGTGTGCACGCACATGTGTGTGTGTGCACATGTGTATGTGTGTGTGCACACGCGCGTGTGTGTGAAGGGTGTTATTTTGCAGCCTTCTCTCCCCTTTGGAAAGATTTTATACCGCCTTTGCCAGATACCTCTTCACATGGCCAAAGTCTTGATATTGTGATTGGCCAGAGCTTGGCATATTGAATAGAACAGTTATTATTGAGGACACAGGCTCTGCTCTTTCTCACTTCCTCTTGCATTTCAGACTCCAATAGGCCAGATAATTTGAGAGTCTTTAGATTCTCCCATGTCTTATCTTTGGTAATACTGTGTGATTATGAAGGTGAGTAGACTTAAGCACTAACCTTAGGTCACTGCACTGGCTCTAAGACTTAACAGTAACTTGACTGGGGCTGAGAGACAAGCTAAGAATAAGACCCTACTTAGGCCTGAATCCCAGCCACAGAGTTAAGCACTACAGCTAATACCTAAGCAGTTCTTGCTTTCCCATTTTGTTACTGAACTTTGCATCTAATCTCCTTAGAACATTGGGGAAGGTGAGGTATGATTGGCTGAACAAAATAATTTGGACTCTCCTGGGTCCTTGATTATATTTAAATATTTAGCTCTATCCTTCCTCAGGCCTTTATCTCTTACATTGCTGTCACCCAGCTCAGAGTTGCACCAAAGTTTTGAAAAAACCATTAGATAACCTTGTTTCCTCCAGTAAATTTAAGGCTGCTTTTGTTGAAGCTCTTGTTTTTTTTTTTTTTTTTTCTTTATAAGCCCATGCACTCCCAAATTGCACAATATTTCAGGTTAGGGAAACACCTGTACACACACATAGGTAGTTTATATATGTAGGTAAGTGTACAACTTAATGATTAAAAGTTCTGGGCTTTGATATCAGAAAAAAAAAATGTGGCTTTGCCACTTTACAGGCTGTGGTATTAGGAAAGAAACTGAGACTTGGTTTCTTCATCAGGAAAATGTGAATAATGCCAGCTGGGTGTGGTGGCTCACACCTGTAATCCTAGCACTTTGAAAGGCCAAGGAGGGTGGATCACGAGGTCAGGAGTTCGAGACCAGTCTGGCCAACATAGTGAAACCCCATGTCTACTAAAAATATAAAAAAAATTAGCCACGTGTGGTGGTGTGCACCTGTCATCCTAGCTTCTCGGGAGGCTGAGGCAGGAGAATCCCATGAACCTGGGAGGCGGATGTTGCAGTGAGCATAGATCGCGCCATTTCACTCCAGCCCAGGTGACAGTACGAGACTTCTTCTCAAAAAAAAAAAAAAAAAAAAAAGTGGATAATGCCTAAGGAAAACAAATTGGTTAATGTTTGTTAAATGTTTAGTATAGTGTCTGTTGCCTTCTAATGGAAATCAGACTGGAGAAGAAAAATGAAGTGTGTACTTGTGTATATATGTTAAGATGGGAGTGGGGGTTAAGGACTTACAATTTGTCAGCATGTGGTAGCATGAATATACCAGAATCATAAGAAAAATGGAAATATGGTAACAGGCAGTAGTAAAGAATTGATCTGGCATAAATCACTTTATACAAATAAAAGGAAGGCAGATCACTGCACTTTTAAAATCATCTGTCACTTTTGCTTTCCTGCCTAGAAAATGTAAAATAACTGCAGAGGGATGAGCAGTGTTGTTCATGGGATAAAGAATGGAAGGAACTACGATGTAATACTGGCTGAGTCCAGGATGTTTGATGTGATTTTCAATAGCCATGCCTCCTGAATTTTGACTACTACCATGTGAAAAAGAAGCAACTGGGAATGGCAGAGCTATCAAAATGATATTCTGGGAACCTCGGCCACGCTTTCGCTTCAAATCCTTAAGTGTCTGATGGGGGTGGGCACCACAATCCTGGGCACTCATTTTTCCAGCTCCATTCTACACATTTGATCCTTTTGTTCTGTTCCCGAATGTTTTCATTATGTGAACAAAGAATTTGTGTTTTGGGTGTGAGTAGGATTTGAAATTGGTTAAAGAAATCTATTGGGTTCCTTAAATTTCAAGGGTCTAGCTTTGTTTGTTTACACTGTTGCACTTCTTGCTGTTTCAGTGATGCAATGCATCAACACCTCCCAGTGAAGTTTCATGAGGGACCATTCTGAGAGAGGAGTTGTGAACTTACAGGCAGCTCTTCCGGAGAATTGTTGATTCTTGCCACTAAAGCCCTGTGATCTGCTTTACATGAGTTTGGCAAATGTTTATGGAATCAGTCAATGTGCCAGTCACAGTTTCAGGAGAATTTCATCATTCATTTCTCATAATAACCTTGTGTGAGAGCTGTCATTATTTTCTGAACTAACTATGCAGAAATAGTCTTGGAGAGGTTGAACACCTTGTCCAAGGTCAAACAGTGAGCTTGTGGATGGGGTAAGCCTACTATCAGAATGTTATTTTCTAGGTTTATTCTTCTATCTATTCCTTAATTAAACTGAGTATTTGGCTCTAAGTTATGGGGTCAGAGTAGCTCTTGAAAATATAATCTTTCATATAATATAATCTGTTTACTGTTTATTCCTCTTAAAAACCCTATATAGATTAATGTTTCAAAAATGTGGAAACTCAAATCAGAAAGTCCTTGATTAGAACAATCTGTTTACTGTTTATTCCTCTTAAAAACCCTATATAGATTAATGTTTCAAAAATGTGGAAACTCAAATCAGAAAGTCCTTGATTAGAACATCTGAATTTGAGTTTCTGGTCTCTTCCATGGATGAACTTCAGGAGGCCTAAAACTGTTTGCTTTTTGTTAAATCTGTGTTCATATGTGCATTATATAAAGGGGGTGTCCATAACTCTTCAAATCTTCTGAGTGTTTCTAAATCCAAACATAGTGATTATAAGCTCTTTTCAAAATTGAAAATAATTCTCTAAATATTTTTCTTAAAACCTCTCTGATTTTTGACCCAAACAAAAATAATACACAGTAAAATAAAATATATCGTTCTCAACATTTTTTGTTCTCTCCTATAAGAAATGTGAGTTTCAAGGGATCTAGAGATGAGTGCCTTTTTAACAATCACTTATAGAAGTTTATTTAAATATGATTGACATTCACTCCTTAGTCAAACTTAATATTGATTTAAGTGGACCTACAATTTAGTGAGAGAAACACAAAGAATGATTATAATTTCAACTGGAAAATAAGAGCTCTGTTACTTATCAGGATCACTTCTGGTTAAAATTAGTAGCATTTTCTATCTCTCTGGGATCTTGAGAGTAGTGAAATTCCAGCAGATTTTTATTATACAATTTTAATTAAGAAGGTTAACATGTTGGGCAAACAAAGAAATAAAAGCAATACAATCAAGGGGGTACCATTAGGTTAAAGGGCTGAGTCAGTACAGATTAATTCCATGCTGATCCATTATGATGTTGAAGGCTGCTAATTAGTTGTTGAGATTCATAGTTAATCTGATACAGAGCATGACCTTGATAGGCTTTCTTATCATCAAAGCTGACGAGAATGCTTTACATATTATTCCAAAAACAACAGAAATTTATTGTAGTCTAATATTTTTTCAAAGCTTTTCACATTCATGTTTATTAGTTTGTAGTTAACTTGTAATGTCTTTATCAGGTTTTGGTGTTAGAGTTAGGTCAACTAATAAATTGTAAAATGTTCTCTACTTTTTTTAAAGATAATTATTATTTAATTTTTTAATGTTTAATAGGATTTACAAGTAAAAGCATACAGACCTGAAATTTTTCATCAGACGGTTTTTGATGACAAAATATCTCTTTAATACATAGAGGCTATTTAGAGTGTCTTTTTTATCTTGAGTTAATTTTGGTAACTTATTTTTTAATGTCAATTTTATTAATATTTTTGAAGTTGTTCATAATATTCACTTTTTCTTTCTTAAAATTTCTGCAGCTACTCTAATGATATCCCCTTCTTTCTCCTGTTAGTAACATATTCCTTCTCTCCCTCCTTTCAACTTCACTTCCTTCCTTCCTGTTTTACCCTCTTCATTCAGTTTGCTGAGATTTACTAAATTTTAAAAACTTTTCAAAGAATGAACTTTGGGTTTTGCTAATTTTCTTTATTTTTTATTATTGATTTTATTAAATTCTGCTTTAATATGATTATTTATTTTCTTTTAGTTACTTGAATTTTAAGTTCTTTAGCTTTTTAGTGTAGAAATTTAAATAGTTGGATTTAATGCTTTTTGGTTTTTTTTCTGAGGTATTTTAGGTGATAATTGTCACCTTAAGCACTGTTTGACCTGTACCTATATACTTGCCTGTTTTATATTTACATTATCCTTCAACTGAAAATTTCCCTTGTGATATCTTTGAGTCATCGCTTATTTAGCAGTTGAATATTTAATTATCTGTGTGTCTTCTAAATGTCATATTGTCGTTGATATCTAAATTAATTTTCAGACTTATTTTGCGGTCTTACATACAGTCTGTCTTAGGAAATACTCTATGTCCACCTGGATAGAATGTGTATTCTGCAGTTGTTGGATATCCTTAAATGTTTAATAGGTCAAGGTGTTTGATAGTTGGTCAATATCTTATATTCTTACTAATTTTGGCCTTTTTGGTCAACTTACCTTATCAGTTACTGAGAAAGGGTTTACTAAAATCATGAACTGTGGTTGGGATTTGTGTCTTCATTTATTTAGTTAATATTTTGAAAATAAATTTTGGAAGATTTTTAAATGTCTCTTAGTACCTAAACTTTTAAATATTCACTGAGGACTTTGTATATATTTCATGATATTAATGAATCATACTCCTCCTCCTCCAAATCTTGTTCACCTTGCTGGTATTACCTACAAACCAGCATAAAAGTACACATTTAAAAAGAATCTTTTATAATTTACTTTTAGGCTTTATCTATTTTAATTATCAGAGTATGCCAGATCAGTTGTCATTACTGTTATTGTTGTTTTATTTTGGTGTATTAATGAAATAAATATCTCTGTTCTATTGAAATACATTTTCTATAACTTGAAAAATAATGATAAAATAATAAAATGGGTACAAGTTGAAAATTCCATCTTTGAAGGAGTAACAAGCTACACATTCTATCACTTTCAAGATTTATTCAGCACAGAGAAGCTTCCAAAATGTAGGAAAAAATTGTTTATGGGCTCTTTCTGCATTAGTATCTCTTTCAAGATTTACTCAAATGTTTCAAGAAGACCCATTAGTCAAAGTGAGTACTCAGGTGTAAATCAAAATTGTCTCCTTTAGGCTATCTAATATCCTATTGCAATACTAATATGGTTCATAAAAACATTTTATGCTGCAAATGAATGAATATTGCTAGAAATGGAATGGTCAAGAGCCTCTTTTTTTTCTTTGCCAATCGTCTAAGCCTTATAAAAATCAGATTTGTTATCTAACTATTTGAATGACTAGGCAGCACGAATCACCAGGTTCTTTGATTTTCATGTAATTTCTGGAATTCAATATTTTCTGCACTCCCTATAGATTATATAAACCATATATATCTATGATAATGTGGAACTCAAAATTGTGTAATTGAAATCCTATGGATAATGTAAAAAATTTCATCAATAGCAAAACCTATTGACTATAATTTTATAGCTCAGCTTATTATTATTATTATTATTATTATTATTATTGTTGTTGTTGTTACTTATAGGTAGGGGCTATCAGCAAGAAAACAGTGCTTTAGCTTAAAGATAGAATGTGGATGAAAGGTGAAAAGAAGCATTTGGGATTATTTGAAAATTGAATCACTGATTTGTAAATAAGTCAGTGTTGACATATGAAAATTATCGTTTGTATTTTTTCTACTTTTATATTAATTATAGCCAGTTAACTCAGTTCAAGTTCAGTTCAAGCTTCTCGATGTTACGATTTGAAAGTTTGTGTCCCCTCAAAATTCATATGATGAAATCCTAACCCACAAGGCAATGGTATCAGGAATTGGGAACTTTGGGAGAGAATTTGCTCATGAGGGCAGAACTCTCATGAATGGGATGAGTGTCCTTGTAAAATAAACCCAAAAGAGCACATTTTCCCTTTCTGCCATGCAAGACATAGCAAAAAGCCAGCTATCTATGAAGAAGGAAGAGGGGCCTTACCAGACACTGAATCTGCAGGAGCCTTGATTTTGGCCTTTCTAGCCTCTAGTACTGTGAGAAATATATATATATATATATTTTGTTTATAAGCCACCTAGTTTATGGTATTTTTAAAACAGCATCCTGTATGCACTAACACATCATTAAAAATAAAATTAACAGCAGCAACCTCAGATCTTGTGCAGGAAAGTTTTTTGGGGGAGTTGCTTTTGGATGAGATTAACAATTACATCTGTGAACTTTCGGTGAAACACCATTCTCCAAAATGTGAGTGGATCTCATCCAATCGTTGAAAGCCTGCATAGCACAAAAAGTCCAGTCTTGCTGAGCAAGAGAGAATTCTTCAGCCTGCCATCCTTCAAACTGGAACTGGAACACTGGCTTTCCTTGTTCTGCTGTAGCCTGACAACCCCATTGCAGATTTGAACTTGCCAACCTCCATAATAAAGTGAGCTAATTTCTTATAATAATTGCTATATATATATATATACATACATAACATGTGTATATATATAGATTTGTTCTATATATGTGTGTATATATAGGCATGTAGATGCCTATATATATGCTTTTAACGTAAAGACACACACATAGAGAGAGAGACATCTATATCTATAGATATACACATACATTTACCTTGAAGATGTTGCATGTTTAGTTTCAGACCATCATAAGAAAGCAAATATCTCAATGAAGAAAGTCGTCAACGCTAACTTTTTTGTTTCCCATAGCATATAAAGGCTATATTGTATGATGCTGTAGTCTATTTAGTGTGTGATAGCATTATGCCTAAAAATGCAATGCAGAAATCTTAATTTATAAATATTTCATTGCATCCAGACACGGTGGCTCCCGCCTGTAATCCCAGCATTTGGGGAGGCTGAGGCAGTGGATCATGAGGTCAGGACTTTGAAACCAGTCTGGCCAAGATGGTGAAACCCTGTCTGTACTGAAATTACAAAAATTAGTCAGGTGCAGTGGTGGGAGCCTCTAATCCCAGCTACTCGGGAGGCTGAGGCAGGAGACTTGCTTGAACCCGGGAGGCAGAGGTTGCAGTGAGCAGAAATCGTGCCACTGCACTGTAGCTTAGGCAATAGAGCAAGACTCTATCCCCCAAACAAATAAAAAATAAAAAATAATAATAAATAATAAAGCAAACAAAACAAAAAATCAAAAAAAATTATTGCTTAAAAATTACTGACACAGAGACACAAAGGAAACATGTTTGACACAGGGTTTCTGCACACTTTCAATTTGTAGATAATGCAATATCTGCAAGACAAACCAAATAATGCAATAATAAACAATGTAATATTTGCAAGGCAAAGCACAATAAAATGAAATGTGTGTATATATACATGTGTATACACGTGTGTGTGTGTGTATATATATATATATATATATAGTGTTATTTTTCTAGAGAATCTTGACTAATATAGTGAGTTTATGGAACTTCTTAACAATATAGATAGATTTAAACAAAGACATCTTATTTAAGTTAAGGTTATTAACTTCCTGATGAAGATCATCTTTTCATGTTCAAAGAAAATCCCCATTTTCAGAATCTGCCTCTGAACATCTCTGTATCTCCTTAGACCCAAGTCTGAGTAAAATAGATGGCTTAACCAAGGTGTAGGACTGAGACTCAGAGAGCCAGAAATCTCCCTTAAATAGAGATTTGTCTAAGAACACTATTTTCATATACTTGGGTAACTTTTCAAGCTTTAGAAGTAGTTGTTTAGTCTTTGAAAATGTGAACTAACTTTAGTAGTTTTGCTTTCCGCGAGTCCACCCAATATTCATGCTATGTAGCCCTGAGATGAGTTCTCACAAATGTCATTCCATTTCAACAAACAGACACTGAGATTTGGGATACTATATCATATACCTATTTCTTAAACTCGGAAAATTTCTTCAAAATCATTTTGTACCATAGGTTTTGACCACAAAAGGCAGGGCTGTCCAGAATTGAATAAAGTTAAAAGATTCAAAGAACAAAGAAGACTGAGACAGGTTCTTGCTCTGTCACCTAGGCTGGAGTACAGTTGCACGATTATGGTTCGCTGCAGCCTCAACCTCCTGGGCTCAAGAGATCCTCCCAACTCAACTTCCCAAGTAGCTGGGACTAAAGGCATGTGCCACCAAACCTGGCTATTTAAATTATTTTGTGTAGAGACAGAATCTCACCACATTGCCCAGATTAATCTCAAACTCCTGGATTCAAGAGGTCCTCCTGCCTGAGTCTCCCAACATGCTGGGAGCGTGAGCCATGGCTCCTATCCCTGAGAACAAGTTTTAACTACCATACCTGAAGATGGAGATCTTCTCAGGAAGTCAGCTTTCTGATGCAGAAAATAGAAAGAGAAAATGGTCACCAGATCTGAAAATCCTCTGGTAGCAACATATCTTCATAAATTCCTTTCTCAATGGAAACAGAAGGATTAACATACTGTGACTATCTCTTACTCTTTTTAAACAATGTACTACAATGTTTTGTTGGTCTTTTCTGGGAAGATAATTTTTATAGTTCTAGTTAACAGAGAAAAATGTGTCTTGTTAAAACTTCTATTTGGTTGGAAAATTGTATGCCTAATTTCCTTTGTTTCTATGATAGATGAGATTTTAACATTTTTCTTTACATCTACAATGAAATAACATGTAGGTGGATTTTGCCATCTTGGCCTATGGACCCGAGATGTAGATAGTTAGATAGTGGGCACCCATTCTGCACATCATCCCCAAAGAGCAAAGAACTAAATACACGCTGAGTTCAAGGGAAACAGTCTGCACAAGATGAATAAAGATTTCCACCTTCAGAGTCTAGAATCCATAATCATAACTTTCAGCTTTCATTTTAAAATATAAAAGGGTAAGACAACATTTTGGGCTAATGTATTTCTCTCGGTTGCCTTGGGAATTTATTTTCCTTATTAAAACAAAACCTAAAGACCCGACACACACACAGACACACACACACACACACACACACACATACACGCACATGAGTCATGTAGGCAACTTCTGAAACTCAGTATCATTAATATCATTAAAATCTATATCAAATTAAAGTCTGTGAAATTTACAGAAGAAGAAGGGCCAATTCGAACCCGCTGGAAGACTGTACATTTTCCTGATAATAGATTTGTCATGAATTCAGAACAAAGAATTTTTGAAATGTTAAGAAGAAGCATACTCAACATTCATACAACCTGTGTGCTGGTCATGAAAAAGGCAAGAAAGGTGATCAATATGATACTTTATGTTTTTCCTATCTCTTTGGAATTTTCTCTCAGTAAGGTTACTCTTTTCACGTTTTTGGGTGAAAACACCAGAGGCTCACAATTGTGCTCATTCTCCAGGAAAGCCTTTGTGGATTTTAAATTGCAATTAAAATCTCAAAAGAATGCTCAGTCCCATGCAATTAGACTAGTCCCATTCAATTAGAATGCCTAGTCCCATGCAATAATTAAAGTGACCTATGTCTTCTCAGGTGCAGGAGTCAGATATTAATTTTTCCTAATAGACTGAAAGTCTCCTTCAATAAACTTACATTGGTAAAGTAGATACTCCCTATTCTCCTTGTTTGGAGGGAGGGAGGCTCACAGAATAGCTTTCTTCAAAGAAATTCTGCTAACAAAATTATGCCTGAGGCAGTTTTGTATATTTCTTTTGTTTTAGGGAGTCATTAACAAATGTTTAGCCATTAAAAAATCATTTGTTTTGAATATGTGTATTCTATTTCAGCACCTAATTTTTGTACCCACATCTACTGCATCTTCAGATCTCATTTGAAATTTACATGCAACCATTCTATTCCACAGTGAGAGATTAGCTGAAACTGAGAGACTGTCATCAAAGTAGGGCATTTCCGGGAAATGAGCATAAGGAAAATATTCATAAAACAGTTTTTCAGGTAAGAAGAATGCTGGAGATGTGTTTGTTGCTCATAAAGTTGAAGCAAATTGCAATTCTCCTGAAGGAAAAACTCCATGGAAATGTGAGATCGATTTCAGAGTGAGATCAATTCCTATTACAAAGCAGACAGTTGCTGCATGAAGTTTCACATATGTGAGACACATGGAAAAGTACATTAAACATATTTCATGTCAAACTAAACGTCAGAGCATCTATGTAGGCAAAGTTCCATGAATATAATGAATGTGGGAAATCCCTCACTGAGTACTCATCCTTTGCAACATCAGAGGATTCACATGAGAGATAAATTCTGCGAATACAGTGAATATGGGTAAGCCCTCAATCAAAAGAAGCAGCTTTTCCAAAATGAAGGAGTCCTTACTGAAGACAGAGCCCAGGAATGCGGTAGATGTAGAAAAGTCATTACTGTGAAATATTTTTCCTATTAAACATCAGAGAATCCACAATGGACTATTTTAGTTTTCATAATATTATTCCACCATCTTTAAAACTGAATCTATAACAATAATCTTACTATGCATGACAAGCTGATGAGTGTTGATCTGCAAAACACTCTGATTATCTAATAATTAAATCTCATTCTGGAAAAATGTCAGTGGGGCTGCAGTTTTATCTACAAGAGTTTTCATCCATTAGGATATCAAATGTCTCTCCTTTTTTGGGTATTATTAATCCAAGCTATACAATCGTTTTTTGATGCATTTACATCTACTAGTTCAAAATATGCCAGCCATCTTGTGGGTAAGCAAGACTCTGACTTTTATTTCCTTCAGAGTTCTCCTAGTTGGTAGCATATAAATCTGGCACATTTGTTTGATTAAATTAGGTACGTATTCCTGCTTTTACTTGCTTTCATAACTGTACTTTCCACAGACATCATCATAGCATTTAAACTTTCTCAGACTCTTAAATCATAAAAGAGTTTATTGAAATATTTCATTAATTAAATTAAACATAAATATGTTTAATTTTTAATTAATATACCATATATTCATTTATTTATGTTTAATATATCATACATTTATATTTACTATATATTCATTTAATATGCCATATATTCATTCTCAAGTAACGAGGATGGGAGAATTTGTTAATGATCTTTGACAACATATAGTCCTTTTGCTTTTTATACTCACAACTAAGTGTGCCTTAAAAACAGGAAAGGATTGATTGGTGCAAATCAGACCTAAGTCAGCTTCCTCCTATTAGGGCTCAATTAGTTATTGGTAGTCTGGTTTTACAAGATGATTTTGAGATATTTAGAAAAGGCAGGAACTTAAATATAATTTGCTGTGTTATTTAAGAGCAGAATTGATCTAATTCCATAAGATGTGACTGTTCTGACAGATGAATTGTAAACAACTTAATGTCAGCCTTAGAAGCCTTTAATATTTATTTTATCTACTACATAAACAAAATCTTGTTTTCCCTTCTCTGGTAGTAATTATGGCACATCAGATGTTTATGAACAGTCTATAGAGGTCTTTATTTCAAAACAATATATCATCAAAGCCCTAGAAAGTTTACCTTCCAGAAACACAGAAACAGTTTTCTTCAATTATTTAAAACCAAAGTAAAGGAATAAAATGAGGACCACTTCTGCTACAAGAAATGTGTATTTCACTTACCAGGAATGCAGACATCTATTTGTACAGCCCTAGCACTTAAGATCTGGACCAAAGATTTGATTTTCTAATCGAAGGAAACAAGAGAGCTCCACTGATGGTTTCCTGAAATGCAATACAAATAATTTGTGCCACTGAGTAGACACTGAAACAAGACTCTGAAACCAGGCAATGCCACTGAAGTTAAGCACAGGAGGAAATTCAATAAAAATGCATTCTGACAAGAAATTACTTTTATGGTATTTTAAGTTAGGAATAACACTGGAAGGAATGCAGAACTAATGAAGTATCACATTTGGGTTTTTTTCCTTCCCCACTCCAGTGAGAGGAGTATAGCCTAATGAGTAGATAAAATAAGTACAGACAAGTGTTTAGAAGTGGTAATAGAAGTAAAGTCCCTAATAAAACAACTTCTGAAAGAAGAAGACAGTAAAATTCAAACCCGTAACCTCAAATAGTCTGAATGCAATATTGGGAAACAAATGTTATGAGAACCATACAGTCATCGAATTGAAAACTCAAGTGACATGCTGAAATGCATATAAGATACTGGACCTGACAATATTTATACCAATACAAGTGGGTAGAAAAGCCTTCCATGCTGAAAAAATCTCTGGCAGTTCCTGCTGTGGCCTAGACGTTTAATAGTTTGTAGCAGAGCTGAAGCATTCTACTTGTTTCAACACGAAACCATTATGAAAATACTTTTTTAAAGTATTATTTCTCTTAGCTGTTATTTTGGGGCTGATGAAGAATGATACAGTCTGGTGATAAGGCAAATAATACTGCAATCCTTTAAATGTTAGGCAATGAATCAACTTAATAGGAGGCTACTATTTGAAGATGAAAATCTCTTATTAAACTTTGCAAATATCATCCCTGATCAGTAAATATATTATAAATCTGAATTTTAATTAAAGGCAATAGTAAACTTTTAATTCTGCTTAGGTATGGTATTTAACAGAGCTGTGGGTTTTGTAATATAAAATTAAATAATCCATAGCTGGTCCAAGGCAGGAATTGGGGCTGCTGTAATGTAGGGAAAGAGCCATTTTCTATAACTTCCGTTTCAATTTGAGAACAACCAACCAAGTATGGGATCCTAGAAAATTTCCTTTATTCTATTTCTTCATTGCTTGGCTTCTAGTCCCTGGAGCTACAACAGAAGGAGGGTGCATTGTAAATCCCTGGCATTGCTTCTGTATGTGAGGGGTCGTGGAGCTGTCAGGGCAGGTGTTTCAGAAAGGGCAAGGCCATAGAAAAGACAGCCAACTCTAAATGAGCTATCAAGTTCAGACGAACTCACTCCCTTTACCTTACCTTCACACAGAGGGAGGCTGTTAAACTCCGACAAACAAAATGGTTTATAAGGCACCTGGCATTTTAGATGCAGGAAATCCCATTTCGAAGCCTTGGAACACATTCAAAAATGCAAAGAAATCTCCTTAATGCTAGCTGGGTAAGCAGATTTCCTGCAGAATGGCAAGTAAATCCTCCCTTTGCTTCTTTGTCAATCTTTCTGTCTCTATGGTATTCAGGCTACCGGAAGACCTCCAGTTAAATGTACCTAGACTCTGTAGCGAAGTGCTAGTTTGAAGCCCCAAGGATATCCTCCCACTTGTCTTGAAGAGTAAACATCTCTCGACTTTCCGAGAGTTCTTATTAGGAAACTCCCTCATAATGACCTCCTCACATGGGGTGAGTCGCGCCGAAGGGCTGCCAAGCTGATTTTGACAGCCTTCACATAAAGGTCAAATGGATGGAAGGTTTGAGCAGTTGTGTGTTTTATCAGATAAATCATTTTTGCCCTTCCCATGTATCTGCAGTGCTGATTGAAGCACAGCTTGGTTCTGCTTCTCTGCACAAGCTCCAAGCATTGGGGGACTTCAACATAAAGTTTGTTACATATTTATAGGATATTTTTCTTTGAAAAGCTGGAAAAGAATGATTCACCTACAGGGTGGAGGAATATAGGAAAATGAGGAGGAATGGAGGGAGGGGGATCTTGTATTAGACTGGGTGACGTTCGTTTGGAAACGTCTAAAGAGCATTTAACTAGCAATGTCTGGGAGGTGGCAGGACATGGATTTTGCCGTTCAGAAGAGTTTGGGCTTTGATTTGTATTTTAGGGTCATTGATTACACAGCTGGGAATAGAAGGCATGCATTAGGTGATGTCATCCATAAAAATGCATGAGAATGAGAAAAGGACAGAGAAAGGAGCCTGAATAATCCTGGCATTCAAGGGGTGAGTAGAGAAAGAGAATCACAGGAAGAAATCGGAAGGCAAATTTTCAAAACCTAGACCAGTACTTTTTAAAAGTAAACAATTAGTCCCAATGTTTAAGTCTATAGGATTTCAGTATAAAAAATATTTGAATATAGGATTTGGCAATGAGACATCTCTGACTTGACAGCAGTGTTGATAGAATGATGTATGTGGAGAAGCTCGACTCTGGGGGTCTGAGAAGTAAATGGAAATTCATTTTCATACTCAGCTGCAAAAGTAGACTGGAAATTCAAACACCCATCTAGGAGACAAAATACCTATCAATTAACACTAAAGTAGAGATCATTTTAAGACTTTTCTCCAGTAAGTTACAATGGGAAGGAAGGCACTGAGTCTTGGGAAGGAAGGCACTGAGTCTTGGCAAGGAGAAGAAACGAGTTGAGGATTTTGGGGGTTCTGAGAGTAGAAAAGGTTATATTTTGCGCTTGCATTTCCCATGTAGGCAAAATTTGAAGGGTCTTTCCATCCTCTAGCAAACATAGTTCATTGTCTTTCACTTCTCTTTAGAAAATGTACTAGACAGTAAACAAAGAAGAGAGGAACAGATACTTTAATCAGGTGCTTTACTTTTAGTGTATTCAGCTTTATAGTTAGAGCATAAATCCTTGCCATCTTCCCTATATTTCTCTAACGAGATTCTGCTTTGTGTTACTGCACAGGCTTTTTATGCCCTCTAAATTTACATTTTACAGATGCTTGGATTTATGGTGGCTCTTCCTTTTGACAGGTCACTATAAGATGTGATATGTCAGCTATTGATTTTATGAGAACATATGTTTATCTGGTTAATTTTCTCTGAAAGATAATGCACATTCTCAGCATAAGGTCAAGGGCATCAAATTTTTCAGCGTCTTTGAAGATCAAGCAATTCTATCTTCAGATATTATAGACAAAGAGGTGTAGAAAGAAAAAATATCAGAAATTCTCTCTTATGATAATATCCATGCTGAAGCTGTAAAACTGTAAGTTAGCACAGCCTGGGAAGGGATAGATGCAGTCAGTTGGGGGAAATAAGAGAAAATCAGACTCAAGTCTGAACTCTCTTAAAACTTCACCTGCAACTCCAGGCTGTAGTATTGCTTTGATCTCTTATATATTAATTGTGTTTATGTGAAGCATGCCAATTATAGCTGAGATTATTCAGTTATATAGTTCAGGTTATCACTTTCTGTAGAGTAGTGGTGAAAAGCATTGACTGTGGAGCCACTGAGTGCTCCAGAGCACACTGCTGCTCTAAAACACATGGCTAAGTTCCAGAAACTCTCTGAGTTTCAATTTCTTCAGGCTTCATGTAAAAGAAATATTTTTAGTGATTTGGAAAAATGATATACGTTAATATATGCAAAGTGCTCCGCATTTAGAGAATCTATAGTAAGAAGATATTATTATAATGTACCTTGAATAGATCATTTGCTATTAAATATGCAGACAATGCAGCTCTTAAAGTCATATGATGAATAAGGCAATGTACTAGACATTACAGATATAAAGACACTAATCACTTCCCAAAGGCCCCATCTCCTAATACCATCACCTTGGGGGTTAGGATTTCAACATACAAGTTTGCGGGACACAAACATTTAGACCACATCAAGTGATTATTTCTTAGATGTAGGAGGATGAAGAAGACACACAGATGATTCCCAGGCCTCCCACTTAGGTTGTTTTTTGTGTTTTTAGTTCCTCGTTTGATAGGTGTTCAATGAATGCTAAAGCAAAAAAGGAGGAAAATGGGCAGACAAGTTCTTTTCATCCTTGGGGACGTTGACTCCAGGGTTCTTCCAATTCTCCATAGATCTCTGTGTCTGAGCCTTTACTAAATAGGCGTATTTGTAGAATTAGCACGACCCTCAGTATAGTTAATATTTGATATGCCCTCACCCAAATCTCATCTTGAATTGTAGCTTCCAAAATTCCTGTGTGTAAGTGAATTATGGCGGGAAGTCTTCCCCATGCTGTTCTTGTGACCATCAATAAGTCTCAGGAGATCTGATGGTTTTATAAATGGGAGTTCCCCTGATCATGCTTTCTTGTCTGCCACCATGTAAGACGTGACTTTGTTCCTCCTGTGCCTTCCACCATGATTGTGAGGTCTCCCCAGCCATGTGGAACTGTGAGTCAATCAAATCTTTTTCTTTTATAAATTACCTTGGTATGTTTCTATTAGCAGCACAAGAACAGACTAATACAATATTTAATAAATAATATACTCTAACAATATAGATACATAATAGAGAAATATCATGGGGCAAAAACCATTAATGATAAGAAATTGTTCATGCAGCTACGGTCTTTGAAATTATAATAGATAAACATGCATTTTACCACTAAATTACTTTCTCAGTGTTTCTGAAATGCTTGGGGCTACGGTGCTAATTAGCTTTGGGCCTTCCTTGGTATGGAGGCAGCTTAGTTTAATTAAATGAATAGTTTTATATATTAATTATAGTACAGGTTTAAATAATTTAGAGAATATTTACCCTTTTTGCAGATCCTTATTTATTTTTTGGCAGAAGGTTGCAGGATCTGCTTCAAATTTAACAAATGCAACTAATGATTCACCCTCTCTCCCTTTCCTCCCTTCTCCCCTCTGCAACTGTTTGGGTGTGGGAATTGTGGTTCTATGTGTGTGACAAAGATTAGGTTTACTCTATGATAGCAAAGTGATTGATGTAACAAAAATATCTTTTTGCTGTACATAATTCTCTGGTTAACTCTAAAGATTTATCTAGTTTTAATACTCTTAATTTTATGAGTACAATTGGCTGCATTATTAAAAGAAATGAATTTGGTCTAGTAGTTCCTTGAATTAAAGTTTGCTTACCTAGGCATAAAGAAACTACAGTATGAAATAAACTCAAATTATCTAGAACTCCCGAATTTAAGTATCCTACAGATATGATTTAATCTGAAGCATCTGTCACTTCCAAAAAAGCACGTTCTTATTTTTTAAACATCTACTTTACTATGCCTTGAAATGCATAAATTGAATAACACATTTCAAAGAAATAAGAAAGCCATCTGGTATGTAACTACTGTTTAGACCATGTAACTTATTAATTGTTGATCATCAATTGAAAACCTATTAAAATCTCAACTCTGGTAAGTGAAAACAGGAAGAGGGTACAATGTTATATCTCAGAGAGTTTCCATTTTTAATCACAGATAAAACTGAAGTTATGTTCATGACAAAGTATAAAGCAAAAAATTAATGCAAATGCTATAAGAAATCCGAATGAGAAAAAATTTACTTAAGTTGGGCTAAGATGGATAAAGAAATACAGTAGAGAAACTTGCTGACATTTCTCCATAATAAATTTTTGGGCCCTATGACCCTAGTGACCCATATGGGATTATAATTTGTTGAAATGTGAAAATAGGTCTCACAGTACTTTGGGTCAACACAAATTTTCTAAAAAGAAAATGAATAGTAACCTCAGATATTGGGATAATTAATCTCAATTTATTGATTACTCCTAAATATATTATATGACTGAGAATATAAAGATACTTGGATAGGTGACTAGGCTCTTTAAAAGTGATTGGCTCCTACTCCAGTGATGGTGATCACTCTGTAAAAAGGGAGAAATGATGTCTGCATGGGCTGAGACCCTTGCAAGAAAGTCACCATGCAAATGCCAGTTTTTATGATCATTCTATTTGATCAGCAGAATTTCTGAATGTGAGCAGAAGACGGGATCTTTTCATCTTCTTTGTTGTCTTATACAGTCACACCTTTCTGGATTGCTCACCCTATTATCACCTTCTAATAACAGAGGAAGTGAATATCCAACTTCATAATGGAAGCATGCTGCCTACATTATTTTAGATGAAATGTATTCTTTCCTAGAGCAATCTGGGCTGCAGCTGTTTCTCTGCTAAAGACTAATTCAGCAATTAAGCAGTCAGGTTTTACTGATAGACTATCCCATTTATAATATTCCATTTAATTGCTAGGCAGATAAGAGCCAGTTCTCTTCTATGCATATTCAGACTACAATAGTACAAAAAGAATTATAATAATACCCAACATAATAGTTATCCAAAGAGAGATACTGCCATGTAAAAAATATTTAGTAACTGCAATATGATTATGTTAGTGTGGTAAGGCATTATATTGCTAGAAGCAATTACAACTTGCAATACATAAGAGCAATGACTTTCAGTGAAGAGAACAGCTGAAGACCTGAAGTTTATGTGTGTGTCTACGTGTGGAGGAGGTATTTGTTTCTCAGGGAAGGGTGAAAGGAGGAGTTTAACTACAGCATCAAACAAAAGGGGAGCATTTTTCCAGATACAGTGCTTTGAGGTTTCCATGACAAAAATCATTATAAAGAAGCAAGGGAAGCCAATTTTCCCAGCACCATTTATTAAATAGGGAATCCTTTCCCCATTTCTTGTTTCTCTCAGGTTTGTCAAAGATCAGATGGCTGTAGATGTGTGGTATTATTTCTGAGGACTCAGTTCTGTTCCATTGGTCTATATCTCTGTTTTGGTACCAGTACCATGCTGTTTTGGTTACTGTAGCCTTGTAGTATAGTTTGAAGTCAGGTAGCGTGACACCTCCAGCTTTGTCCTTTTGACTTAGGATTGTCTTGGCAATGCAGGCTCTTTTTTGGTTCCATATGAACTTTAAAGCAGTTTTTTCCAATTCTGTGAAGAAACTCATTGGTAGCCATAAGTAGAAAGCTGAAACTGGATCCTTTCCTTACTCCTTATATGAAGATTAATTCAAGATGGATTAGAGACTTAAATGTTAGACCTATTACCATAAAAACCCTAGAAGAAAATCTAGGTAGTACCATTCAGGACATAGGCATGGGCAAGGACTTCATGTCTAAAACACCAAAAGCAACGGCAGGAAAAGCCAAAATTGACAAATGGGATCTAATTAAACTAAAGAGCTTCTGCACAGCAAAAGAAACTACCATCAGAGTGAACAGGCAACCTACAGAATGGGAGAAAATTTTTGCAATCTACTCATCTGACAAAGGGCTAATTTCCAGAATCTACAAAGAACTCAAACAAATATACAAGAAAAAAACAAACAACCCCGTCAAAAAGTGGGGAAAGGATATGAACAGACATTTCTCAAAAGAAGACATTCATACAGCCAACAGACACATGAAAAAATGCTCATCATCACTCGCCATCAGAGAAATGCAAATCAAAACCACAATGAGATACCATCTCACACCAGTTAGAATGGCAATCATTAAAAAATCAGGAAACAACAGGTGTTGGAGAGGATGTGGAGAAATAGGAACACTTTTACACTGTTGGTGGGATTGTAAACTAGTTCAACCATTATGGAAAACAGTATGGCAATTCCTCAAGGATCTAGAACTAGATGTACCATATGACCCAGCCATCCCACTACTGGGTATATACCCAAAGGATTATAAATTATTCTACTACAAAGACACATGCACACGTATGTTTATTGCAGCACTATTCACAATAGCAAAGACTTGGAATCAACCCAAATGTCCATCAGTGACAGACTGGATTAAGAAAATGTGGCACATATACACCATGGAATACTATGCAGCCATAAAAAAGGATGAGTTTGCGTCCTTTGTAGGGACATGGATGCAGTTGGAAACCATCATTCTTAGCAAACTATCACAAGAAGAGAAAACCAAACACCGCATGTTCTCACTCATAGGTGGGAACTGAACAATGAGATCACCTGGACTCGGGAAGGGGAACATCACACACTGGGGCCTATCATGGGGAG
>NC_045439.1:22595653-22598238 GCF_002776525.5 Piliocolobus tephrosceles
AAAAAAAAAAAAAAAAGAAAGAAACAAGGGAATAATTTACCATTGGGGTTGGGGAAAAGAAATTTTAAAATAAAGTAAATGTTTGAAAGAAGCAAAACAAAATAAAAATTGTTTTTAGACAGGAAAGGTAGAATAAATTCTCTTTTTAAAAATCTCTAACAATAAATAAAATTATTCATTATAGTTTAAAAAAACACAAATATCAGCAATAAAGTTCTCACAGAAACCTGCTATTTCATATTCCAACAGTGTTTCAAGATGTGTATTTGAAAATGGAATTTCAGGGATTACTTTCTGCTTTTCTGTGACCTGATGAATGAAGAGAGTAGAAATTGAGGATGATGCTACTGTAAGAACTTAAAGCATAATTCTCTCTTCTCCTTCCCAATGACAAAAGCTATCCCAAAGCAAAAGAAGATAGCCTACTGTGAAAGCTATCTAGGTATGAAACATATGTTAAAAATATCTGATAAACATTTAAAATATGTTTATAGAAATGTTTAATTATTATTTTTTTAATCCAATTCCCAGAAAGCCAGTAACTCATACTTCTAGTGGAATTTCCTGTTTGCTTTCCCAGAAATCTGATCTTCCTCAATTTCTCATCGTTCACCAACTGTGGGAACTCTCTTGGGTTTGGATAACTTGAATCCTTCAGCCATGTACGTGGGGTCTCCTCCACTTACCCAAGTGCAACCTTCTAATTATGCTCTCATTCTCAACCTGGGTGCATGTATGACAGAGAGCTTCTTACTGGTCTTTTAATTTTACTCAAACATTCAGATAACTTTATACCCCAAATTAAACACACATATATATATTATGGTTAATAGTGAACCAAGCACTTGCACTGAAAATTTCCTTTTTAAAGTTAAGTATCCGGAGTCATCAGGCACAGGTTCTCCACCCTAAACTTATAGGAGGGCAATGGGGACAGCATTAAGGCTGCAAAGTCTTTCTTGACTTCCTTGGGCTAAATTATTAATCAATTCTTGTGGACTGACAAAGTGCTTCACATCCACATTATTAAATTTGTTTTGTATATTATAACAATTTTCAATTTTGTTTCTTCTATTTGTGAACTTTGAACTGCCTTTTTTTTTTTTTTTTTTTTTTTGGAGAAGCAGTGTTTTTGCCCTTGACCTTGAGAATAAAATAGTAGACACTAAATTGCATGTATTGGCATTCAGTGAAAATAATTGAAAGATCTGGGTCCTTATGTTGGCAACACCACTAACTGGGTGTTGTTTTGAGCCATAATTCTACATTCTCATATAATGTTCTAAATAAGCATGGTCCATGAGGAGAGGTAATATCACAAGGTAGAGGTGGAAGATAACATAAATATTTTAGGCATCAAATGGAAGAATCATATTGGAGGAGGGAAAGCAACATGTAAACTTTCTTCTACAATTGCATCAAGAATGGTTGAAAACATTCTAGCTCCGTAGTTTTCTTTGCACATGACTTTTGGCAAAGCCCTAGTTTGGGAAAAGTGCATAGAATTTTTCAGGGTCCCTGCCTGTCACCATGATTCCTTTGAGATACTTCTTCCATTTCTGTGTTTCTTTACCTTTTTTTGTTGTTATTTTTGTATTCTCATGCTATCATCATATTGGAAAACATTTATGAAATAATTTGCTCTTTCTTCCAAAACATAATATTTTCATATATATATATATGTATGTGTGTGTGTGTATGTGTGTGTGTGTGTGTGTGTGTATATATGTTTTCTAAATTAAAGAAACCTAAAGTTAATTTTGATAATTAATAAATAATCTCGTGACTTACGGTAAGAGCTTTTATCTATGTGAATTATGTTTTGACTTGTATATAGTAAACAAAATTGTAGTAAACATCAAATTAGATAATATTAATAAAATTTCTGCATTATGTGCCTAAAACATAATGGAAACTGTGTTAGTACGGTAGAAACACGGAAACATTGTAGTATAATAATGAAGAACAAGGACTCCGAGATCTTCATGTTTTAAAATCCCAGTTTTGGCAGGGTACGGTGGTTCACGTCTGTAATCTCAGCACTCCGGGAGGCCGAGAGGGATGGATCACCTGAGGTCAGGAGTTTGAGACCAGCCTTGCCAACATGGCAAAACCCCATCTCTACTAAAAATACAGAAATTAGCTGGGCATGGTGGCGGGCACCTATAGTCCCAGCTACTTGGGAGGCTGAGGCAGGAGAATCGCTTGTACCCGGGAGGCGGAGGCAGTGAGCCAAGATTGTGCCACTGCACTCCAGCCTGGTAGACAGAGCGAGACTCCATCTCAATAATAATAATAATAATAATAATAATAATAATAATAATAATAATTCTGGCTTTGTCTCTTATCTGCTTTGTGTCTTTGTGCATCATATCTAGAATCTCTGTGCCTTACATACCTCATTTATAAATTGTGTGTCTACTTTGAATCTGGTGGAGTTTTTAAAAATATTACATGTGATAATTAATATATTCCAGTGCCTGGTGTACTATAAACCTCTAATAACTGTGACCTGTTGGGATTCTTAGGGTCAAGACCATTTTATTTTATTTTATTTTATTTTATTTTATTTTATTTTATTTTAT
>NC_045439.1:22598248-22612865 GCF_002776525.5 Piliocolobus tephrosceles
TTTATTTTATTTTATTTTATTTTATTTTATTTTATTTTATTTTATTTATTTATTTATTTTGAGACAGAGTCTTGCTCTGCCCCCAGGCTGGAGTGCAGTGGCCGGATCTCAGCTCACTGCAAGCTCCGCCTCCCGGGTTCACGCCATTCTCCTGCCTCAGCCTCCCGAGTAGCTGGGACTACAGGCGCCCGCCACCTCGCCCGGCTAGTTTTTTGTATTTTTAGTAGAGACGGGGTTTCACCGTGTTAGCCAGGATGGTCTTGATCTCCTGACCTCGTGATCCGCCCGTCTCGGCCTCCCAAAGTGCTGGGATTACATAAATAGACAGTGATATTGGAATAAACACAAGAGAATGAGAATTTTACAACTTCAAGCTCTTGGTTAGGAAAGCAAAACAAGTAAACAAAAGCTTCCACTTCACTCCAAATGTAAATTCTGTCTCAAACTGTTAGCAGGATGACTGCATTTTACCTCAGTTCTCTCCTGAAACATTCTCTCAACCCAGTGAGAATAACAGAGATAAGTTTGATGAAGATGTAAGACATAGTTCTAAGATTTCAGATCGAAGTCATCACTTGCAAATTCAGAGATTATTTAAATTTGCCATTCTTCATAAACTAGAACAATATCTGGAAATTCTCTCTCTCTCTCTCTCACACACACACACACACACACACACACACGTGCACACACACAAATCTAGTGTTCCCTCACTTTCCCAATTCACAAATAATTTTGAAAGATTTCCCATTTTTCTGGCATTGTGTGAAGGTGTTGGGATGTATTATTTCTGGTGGGATAGTCATTCTCAGTTAAGCAAAGGGTATATTTAAAGATGTGGAAGTGGCCGGGCTCGGTGGCTTACACCTGTAATCCCAGCACTTTGGGAGGCCAAGGTAGGTGGATCATGAGGTCAAGAGATCAAGACCATCCTGGCCAACATGGTGAGACCCTGTCTCTACTGAAATACAAAAAAATTAGCAGGGCTTGGTGGTGCGTGCCGGTAGTCCCAGCTACCTGGGAGGCTGAGGCAGGAGAATCGCTTGAACTCAGGAGGTGGAGATTGCAGTGAGTCAAGATTGCGCCACCGCACTGCAGCCTGGTGACAGAGCAAGACTCCATCTCAAAGAAAAAAAAAAAAAAATGAAAAAATAAAAATAAAAATAAATGTGAAAATGCACAGTTAATTTGGAAATTTCAAGGTGGTCATCATACTGGAGATATATGAATGTGGGGAAATAGAAAAAAAGAGGGGCTGGGAATGTAGCCAAGAACCAGATAATAAAGAGTTTTATGCATAATAAAGAACTTTGATTTTGATATACAGAAAAAAAGAAGACTTTTATGAAGGAGCTAGTATATTTGCAATGTGGCATAATTCTAAGATAAAGTTTAAAATTAATTAAAATACTTTCCTTACATTTGGTTTTCCATTCATGCAAGTACTAATTCAGCCATTAAACTCTCAAGAAAACTCATGCTTTCAATGATAATTTTTGGGCAGTTTTCTTAAACACAATGTGTTTAATAATAGTTTTCTTCTACATGTAATAGCTTTGTGCTACAGATTGAAGTCCTATCAGAAGACTACTTTTGAAACTTGTTTCTATTCAAGAAAAGTTATTTTGTTTTTGGTTTTTTTGCTTTTAACTTTTTTCCTCACCACAAATATTATTATCTGCCTTCTTTTATTTTACCTGGAGAAGAAGAAATAAATATGTTTTGAGACTCTTTCCTGAAACCCTATTAAGGAACTACACTAATCCTAATACGGTCAATAGTCAAGATTGAAAAGTTACTATTCTTAACTTTAAGTATTATGCTTTAAGATTCCTGTTGTATCAATGACTTACAGCTTCTGAGCTAGTTTCACGTTATACATACATGGATTGTGAATCAAGATACCTGTAAACTAGCAGTGATGTTGATATTAACGCTGGAAACTTCATGACTGAATTACAAATAAGGAGAAAAATAACTCCAAAGAAGCTCCGTGCCTCAAACTCCACACTCGTTTTCAACGTTCCATCCTACAGAAGCTATCGTATGTTTCCTCAGGGCAAAAATAAACCACCTTTAAAAATCCCTCCATTGGGGCGGTTATTTTTCTCTTTCTTTCATATTCATGCCCTTTCTCGAATGCACCATGGTTTGGGACACTTAGAAGGCATACACATTTTTTTTTCCTTATGTTTCAAAAGGCTTATTTAGTAGCCCTTCTGGAGACCAGTTGAGAAAATGTTGAGTAATGCATTCTGGGGATCATACTTAGATCTCTATCACCAGCTATCAAAAAGATACGTATAGGTTGTCTAGAGCATCCTTTTGCCTTTGCTTGACTAACTCAGACTTCCAGTAAGCAACTGAAATGTCAGCTTTGTGAAATGTTTTTGATCCATGCAAACTTACTTGTGTGCATTTCTAAGTGCTGAATTCCCAAACTGCCATATGCAATATGCTTTTATTAGAGTAATTTCCATATTACATTTATTTATTTTCCTATATTTTATTGTTCTTTTCCCCACTGGATTGTAAGAGTTTTGCAGGCAGGACTCACTTTTAATTACCTCTGTATCTCCAAAATCTGGTGAGCAGTAATTATACAAATAGCAGGCACTAAAAAACATTTGAAGAATGATCAGGAATTTGTAATAGCTTTGTTCTAAAATACAATCTCTTCCCTTCTGATTGAGCTTTTTATTTTTTCAAAAAAATGCAACTTTAAGCAGATAAAATGCAAGAAGTCTTCCTCTCCATGAATAAATGTTTTAAACTTGGTTTTCTAGATGGAATGCTTTTTATAACATTTTATTGTATTATTATAATATATATGAAAACTATGTCATATCACTTCTTGGCCTTTTGGCTAAGATCGATTGTAGTAAAACTATGTTATAATAGTGTAACTTGATGAATTGTAACAGCGAACACATACATGGATTAACATCTAGAAAGATCCCTCATACTCTTGTCCGGTCAATGCTGCCCTGCCAATGCTAACCACTAGAATGATCTTCAACTGCTTAGTTTGGTAGGAAATGGAATCAAGACATATGCACCCTTTTGGGTCTGATTTCTTTGGTTTAATATTAGGTTTGTAAGATTCATCTATTATGATTGATGCAGATTTAAATTTTGAAGTATATGATAGCACCAGCTCCCTCTTTTAATACAGGAGTCAATTAAACTTACTTATACTTGTAGAAGATCAGAGTCCATATACCTAACTAAAGGAAAATCAATATATACATGTGTATATGCAGAGTAAGCCCTCTGTATCCATGGGTTCCACATTTGTTTAACTCATGACTGAACATGTACAGATTTATTTTCTTGTGATTATTCCTTAGTTAGGATAACACTTACATGGCACTTACATTGTATTAGGTATTATAGGTAATCTTGAGGTGATTTAAAATATACAGGAGGGTATGCATAGATCAAATGCAAATACTATGCATTTTATATAAAGAAATTGAAAATTTGGTATCTGTGGGAGGTCCTGGTTCAATCCCCCATGGATACTATGGACTGTGGGACAATTGTATGTATTTATATATAAATACATACAAATATATATATACACATACACACCAATGATTTAAATAAGTGCATAGAGAGGGGTGTGTGTGTGTGTGTGTGTATACATGCATATAAAAGAAATAATTCTAAGATAGACTGGATGATTGCTTCTTATTAATCTGCCTTTTATTCACTTAAAAAGTAATCTTAATCTTCATTTTTCTTGCTGTATCTCATTTTCTCTGTGGTGAAACAGCTTTTAGGAGCTGCAGAGGGGCATGGCAGAGTGAGTAGCTCACAAGGTCAGGATTTATGTCCCGAGGCAAATAAAGCAGACAAACATGATACACATTAGGTATGGGATTTCAGGAACAGAGAAGTGGAAAGGCACGCTGGTTTGACATTCAGGAATGCTGCAATGCACTTACGATTAAGGTCAAAAGGCGCTCATGCCGGATATCCCTTACCATTGCTGTGTAGCAGGATTAGGAAAGAACAGATAAGACATTCATTAGGACAAGAATAAATAAACTTGGGGAATAGTCACATAGGGAGCAAATATCAGCTATCTTACCCTGAAAATGAATACGCTTGTGGTTCTGATTAAATAATGAAATAGACCGATATTTTAAGAAAAATGATACCAAAAGGCTTTGCTCCCTACTCAAACTCCTAATCATTATAAATGAATTCTAATGCGTATTTTAATATTTTGTGTTTAGATACTGTAACTTTATGTAACAGAATATATGCTCTTGTTTTTACAATTGGAAGACAGAATAGGTCTCTTTTCTTAGCTTTCATAAACAATGACTAAATTATGGGTTTGTGATATTGTTTCTCCCAGACCGTCCAAAAATAAAACTAAAAAAAATTATTGCTCGCTCTCTCTCTCTCTGTGTCATACTGTTTAATCGCATCTTATAATAAATGTTTCTTGGTAACGGCTTAGTTTGGTGACTTTAGTAAGTCTATTTACCTCTTAAGTGAAAAGTGGAAAGAAATTTCAATGACTGCTTACTGTCTGGGTAAACTCTGTACTTGGTACCTGACTTTCAGGGGCCAGTGTTAATGCATTATGGGAAAAAGTACTCCATGGGTTTTGTTACCATAAATGCATACCCATTTCAAAATTGAAAATCAACTAGTATTTAAAATTACAGATTTCAAATAGCAAACATATTAATATCATAGTCATAGGTGCCTCTAATGGAACAATAGTAACAGTAACAATTATTTATTATTATTAGAGTTATTAACAATTATAATTGCTAGTAATTATTTAAAATTAGTTTAAATTATTAATTATTCTAAAATAGTTGTTCATTTTATAAATGGAATTATATAAATTATATAGATATAATTATACATTATAAATAAATGGATTATAAATAAGTAAAATAGATTTATTTATATACTATAAATATACATGTATATTCGGTATGAAACACTGTGCCAAGTAGTTTTTATGTTTTTATATTTTCTCTATTTTTCATAATCACACTATGAAGTATGATTATAGTCCCTGTTTTAAAGTCTTAGAAAGGTTAAGTAATATGCCTTCAAGGTTGTAGAATCCATTATTCATGTCTGTTTGATGCCTAAACCTGTGCTCCAAAACAGCATGCTATATTTTTCCTATTAAGCTGAGTGCCAGATATATGGCTAGTCCCTCAAATACACTGTTTTTAGTTCTTATTATTCCACCTTCACAAATGCAGAAGCTGGAATTCAAACAATCTGTAAATACCTTAATCAAGATCACAATAGCAGGAAGTGATCCATGGCCTGAACCCATGAATTTTTTAGTTTTATGTTTACTTTTTAGTATGTTAAAATTGAAACACAACAAAGATTATTTCTCCAAAAATGATAATGTTCTGTAAAAGAATCTAATTATTTAATTCTATTTTTTAAATAGTACTTCTAAACCCTGATGTCAAGAACATGATAAAATGGCTAAGGTCCACATTTCTTGCTGGTGCTAAATACATCGTCATAATTTTATAGATTTAGCAAAGATTTTTAAAGTGATTGAGTTCAAAGATGCTAACATCAGAAATGAAGAAACTGAAGTTCAGTAAAATTGTGCCTTTAGTAAAGCACCCACCTAGCTAGAGGCTATAGGTATTAGTTCTGGTTCTGGCAGCGACCCTTAGTGTAATAGATTTTTTTATGCTGGTTATCAATGGCAATTTTATAAATCTGGAGTTAGAGAGACAGTGTGTTTGTTCTGAAGCAGATATAATATATTTCTAACTCATGAAAAGAGGATTAAGCCACCTGAGGAATCTAAATAGAAAGTTGTTTACATATTCAATTTATGCCATGAAGGTAGTTTTATTGCTCAGAAGTATAGGTTGAGTCATAATAGACAGGAGTATTAATTGTATTTCTGTGGCTTTAGAAAGTGACGATGTTTCTGATGGTCACTTTTCAGGTTTGTAACTTATCATAAAAAAGTACATATCACAGTGTGCTTTTTCTTTTTGGTTCACATGGTGCATCTTTTGCAAAACAGCAATGATATGTGTATATATATAGACATATACATACATATATGCACATATGTATGAAATACTATGCAAATATTAGTAACATAATAGATCACATCAGAAATACTACAAATATAATAATACATTCTATTATAATAGCAGTGATAAATGATGATAAATATTTTATAGTGACAACACATTATGCATTATATTAAGTTAATATATATGTATGCAATAGTTACATGTTCTTGAAGGAAAAGTAATTGCACTATCACTTACTGCAGAATTCCAAATCCCCTATACTGCCATTTAAAATATTTCTTATTCAATACCAACACCACTTATACCTTCTTCCCCACTAAGCCACTCTTGTACCATGCACTCTAAGATATATTTGCCATCTCCTGATCCTGCCTCGCAAGTTTTTTGTCACTTTCTTTACGAATGCCTTTTCTACCATCAGAAATATCTTTCAGAAACATGATCCCTCTTCGCTACCTCACTCTCATCATATTTATAAGACTAAATGCTTACTCTGTCATTTAAAGGTCCAGAAGAAACTACTCCTGAATTCTTTTCTTATTCTCCAATGAGAAGTATGTTTCCTTATTCTGTATTTCTTTGTAGCTTTGTCTATACTTTCCTAGTTTCTTGTCACATAGTTATTTGATGTTTTGTAAGCTATGTGAAATCGGGCACTAAGCCATGTCCTCCTGTGACTCTACTGTGGGAAGAATACTCCCTGCCACTTCAGTGACTCAACACACTTCTTTTGAGTACACTTGTTAAATGATTTCCACAAATGACAACACAGGCATACAGCTGGGTGTAACCTCGACATGGATTTGAGAATAATTTTACTTTATTGCCAATTATAATTTGGGGTCTATATATATTTCAAAACATGATAGAAAGCATTAAAGATTATTTCCAATGCTGTAAATATAAAAATATTTTATTTTAATATTTATGTGCTTAAATTAGTATGAAACAAGCATTATCCTCACATATTCTTTAGTATTAGTTGACTTAGTGAAAATATTAATGAAATGCTACAGGTAGTGAAACAATATAGATAATATGTGGATAACTTAAATTTGAGAAATACTATTTCAGGATACTTTAGTTAGGAAAGAGTAATGTGATGGATAGAACTAATAAGTTGACTTATTCTGCAGGTACATGACTCACTGTTTGGAGGCCGTCGCTGTGAGTGAATAATTGTATTATTCCTCAAACTCTAGGACCATACAAGTCTGGTGACGGGTTGACAGAGCTCTCCAACATTTATTAGATGGTACACAAAAGTCAGCAACATGCAACAGTGAAACTCATGCCAAGGATAAGTACCTATATCCACCTGCTGGATAACTGTCATACATTTCTTCTGAATTAATGACTAGATTAAATCATTTTGATGATTTAGTTCATTTAAAAGATGCTAGTGTGAAAGTTAATTTGAGAAAATACCTTTTAGAAAATCCCCTAAGAATTATTCAAGCAGTGGTTCTCCAGTGATAGTCTTTTAAAATGTTTTTTTCCATATTGGAAGGAGTCACCGTTTCAAAATGTGTGTATAAAATTGTATATGTAGGCCAATTTGACATTACATTGCTTTTTGCATATGTATACAAACTACATTATACTGATTTTAGTATTTTTCTTCTGGTATTGCTTCTCTGCCTTTTGACTAAGATCAAGTATTGCATTTTTTTCCTGTAGAAGTAACACAGTATCGTAGAAATGAAGCTTTTTGCTTCTCCATTTTCTTTTGATTTTCCTGTCAATGATCATAAATAGACCAATAACATAGCTCTGTTAAGGAATATGCATTTGCATAACCACAGGTCTTCTGTTAGAAGAAAAAATATCACAGGCATTTGACTGAACAAAGCCCTCATGCAATGTTGTATCTATTGAGATGAGAATACATTAAATACTGTTTTCAGAACACCTTCCGTGAAGTTACTGAATAGTGGAAAGTAAACAATAAAATAGTTCTTTTAATACATTATTCAGCCACTTTATAACTACCAATATTCTCACTAGTGGATACCGGATAATTTACTTATTATGTAAATTAGAAACAGCAGAATCACTCTCAATTAAATGCAATAAAGCGTGCTTAATGTATTAACAGTTTGATAATAGGTGCATTTTTGAAATGGTGAAAAAATTGGCCAAGTTATTGTTTGTTCATTGTGTATTGTACTTGAAAATCACTAATATCTAAAGATTGGTTTCTAAATGAAGAAAATCATGAAGATCTAGTTGGATAAATGAATGAAAACCATTCATTATAGACCCAACCCAAGCACTGAATATCTTAGCACGAGTACTAAATTTTGTATTAGAATGAAAATAAGTTCTAATTAAAGATTATTATTTCGTTCCCTTTTATTATCTCCAGATACATTTTAGATTATCATACACATTTCCTACTTACTTATCTCTTTCAACTTTATCTGATGTCTAAAAGTCTCTAATTTAAATCCTGTATTGCTCAGGGTTCTCCAGAGGCAAAGAACAAATACCATATATAGAAATATATAGAAAGAGATTTATGATGAAGGATTAGCTCACACTATTGTGAAGGCTGAGAGTTTCACAATCTGCTGTCTCCAAGCCAGAGGCCCAAGAAAGCTGGTGATACAATTCCAGTCCCATCCTAAAGGCCTGAGAACCAGGAAAGGCCATAAGGCAAGTCCAAGTCCAAGACCTTAAGCCGGAGAACCAGGAGCTTCCATGTCTAATGGCAGGAAAATGTGATGTCCCGCGTCAAGTAGAGAGAGCAAATTTGCCCTTTCTCGGTGTTTTGGGTTCTATTTAGGCCCTAAACAGATGAGATGATGGCCAGTCGCATTGGTGAGGGCCATCTTCTTTAAGTCTAACATTTGACACAATTCCTAACTAATTTCTGGAGGTTTGGGGTTTTTTGTTGTTGTTTATTTGTTTTTCGTTTTCCAGGTTTTGGGATCAGAACAAGCTTACTAGTTTTACACAAAAGTGCTTTTATGTATATTTGTATATATAAAATACATACACATATTTATGTATACACACATGCATATATATATATATATATATATATATCTCCTACCTGTTACTAAAACCTCAATTTTAAACCAGTATCATCTATAATTTTTTTTAATTTTTGAGCAACCTCACAAACGCTGAAAATAACATTATTATGAAATCACTTCCATTCCAGAAATGAGTATTATTTTAGAACTTTCTAGTCTTAGATTTTTTTGGACCAAAAATATTCATATCTATCTATCTATCATTAAATGCTGTTGGCTTTTCCTTCAAAATAGATCCAGAACTTCTCACCACCTTTGTTGTAACCAGCTTGCTATAACAGCTACCCATGTCACCCTAGGCTGAGATTCCATCATCACTGACCTGGGTTAATACTGTGTTCTCCAAATGGACACTTTTGACCCATAGAGTTAGATAATGCTATTCTTCTGCCAATACCTTCCCATTTCCCTCAGAACAAAAGCCAGTGAAGCCACAAAGACTTAAAAGACCTTACAATAACTGTCAACTGATAACTTTTTACTTTTTTTCTTCTCAGTACCCTGTTGAACATTTTGCTGCAGCCAACTTTGTGTACTCCTTATTTCTTGAACACAAACATAACAGCTGCTCCCATCTCAAGGTCTTTGCTGTGTCTGCTCCATTGCTAAAGACACTCATCAGCAAGGTAGCCACATTTTCACACCTGCTTTTTCAGTACACCCTGTCTTGTCCACCCAACTAAAATTGTAACACAGAAGAGTACACGAAGGACACTACCTGAATGGAAGGAGGAGTAACAGGAGTGATATTGTGGATGTCAAGAGTCCAGAAGAAGAAAGTGATCAGAAATGTCAACTAACAAAGAGAAGACAGGTAGAACGGTGGTCCTTAAATGTCTTCACTAATGTACTCCATAATTTTTTTTTTTTTGACTATGTATGCTATGGTAGGAAGAAGAATGACCCTGCTAAAAATATCCACATCTTTATCCCTGGAACCTGTGACTGTGTTATGTTATACAGCAAGAGGAAATTAAGGTGGAAGTTGGAATTAAGGTTGCTAATTTGCTGACTTTAAAATAAAGAGATTATCCTGGATGATTCAAGTGGCCCCAACATAATTACAAGAATTGTCTGAAGTAGAAAAAGTAAGCAGAAGAGGAGGTTAGAGTCAGAGAGAGACTGGAAGATGCTGATGCTATGCTGCTGGCTTTAAAGATGGAATTAGGGGCTATAGCCTTTTTAGAAAAGTCTTCTAAAAGCTGGGAAAAGGATCAGATTCAGCCCTACAACCTCCAGAAGGAATATAGCCCTCCCAACACTTTGATTTGAGCCTAATAAGATGTATTTCTGACATCCTATCTCCATAACCATAAAATAATAAGTTTGTGTTGTTTTAACTCAAAAGTAAATAAATAATAAAATTGCAACTCTATATTACACTCGGCACTCTTCATACAACCTTAGTGTACTTTTTTATAACACTGATAACTTTCTAAGTATGTTATTAAATATATATATATATCACTTCTTTTTGTTTTCTGTTCAAATATAAGAAGGGCAAGGGTAGGTTTTTTGTTTGTTTGTTTGTTTTTATATATTGCTGGATCCTCAGTGACCAATACAGAGTCTATAACAAATACCATACCTGTATTTTATTATGATAATATGTTATCTTTTTACGTGCATATTCAAGTCTCTCTGGATGGACTTTTCTTAAAAGGCAGAGACTGGATTTAATCTTCATAGAATCTCACTGCAAACAGCATTCCTATACCTTAAACAAAGAAGATACTCATTAAATATTTGTCAGTTAATCGGTATTGCACGTTTTAGTCTTTGGGAACTAACTCCACAAATGTAGGGCTGCCTTTTGGAAAGTCTTTCTTTTATACCTCATGACTTGATTTGATCAGACAATTATAAGAAACTGTTTTGCTAAAATATATAGCACATGTTGTTAAGAAATCACAGTTGAAAAACAATAGAGGTAAAAAGTGTTAACAAGAGGAAGACGTCTTGTTTGGTGGTGAGTAGTGAGGACCAGGTAAAAGGCCCATTGGAACAGAAAGATTAAAAGTTATTCCAGATGACAGTGATTGTCAAGAATATGCTCATGCTGAGGCCCAGTTTCAAAGGCTAAAAATGAATAACAGGATTGAAGCAGTTATCATCTTCACAAGAATTAAATGAGGAAAAAGTCTCACTTCGCCTCTTTACTTTGACTATCAGCATTGGAGCTGTAAAAATATTCATGAGTTCTGGAGAGAAGAAAATAATTCCAGGAGACATGATAAGGCATTTTATATACTTTACCTCTGTGTTTCTTCTGAGCATTTGTTTTGATTCAGCATTCCTTGATTGTTTTAAAAAATGTATACATACTACTTATGTAAAATTAAATATGTTAAATTCTGCTGGCTCTGTCATAAATAGTTGAGTGTCATTCAGAAATAGAGTTAGCCTTCTAAAATTTATATCCTTATCTGTAAGTTAGAAAGAGAAACAGACCTCCCTTCCAGGGTTGTTTTAAATTTTAACATTTGTAATACATACAAAACACAAAGAAAGATAATTCTCAGTTATTTGTACAAAATTATAATGTTGTTACCTAAAATTTTGTATAATATCCTCAAATTCTTGTATTCTACCATAAATGTATGTAGGGTCAGGGAGGGACTCAGTGAAGTGTTTAAAGCAAAGTAGCTTCTATGTAAATCAAAAGAAAAATGAGTTATAATAATTGAATATATTTTACATATACTATATGTAGGTATATTCTTCATTTAGTACATTGCCTCAATATGCATTTGATATCTTTCTTTGTTTTCTAAAGAGACAAGATCTTTTTTGACCAGACTGGATTGCAGTGGTGCCATGAAATTTCACTGCAGCCTTGAACTCCCAGGCTCAAGTGATCCTCTAGCCTCAGTCTCCCAAATAGCTGAGACTACAGGCATGTGCCACCATGCCAGACTAAATAGATACATATATTTTTTGAGACGGAATTTCCCTCTTCTTGCCCAGCTGGAGTGCAATGGCACAATATCGGTTCACTGCAAACTGCACCTCCCAGGTTCAAACAATTCTGCTGTCTCAGCCCCCCAAGTAGCTGGGATTACAGGCGCTCGCCACCATACGCAGTTAATTTTGCATTTTTAGTAGAGACGGCGTTTCACCATGTTTGTCAGGATGGTCTTGAGCTCCTGACCCCAGGTGATTCACCCGCCTCAGCCTCCCAAAGGGCTGGGATTACAGGCCTGAGCCAACACGCCTGACCTTCGTTAAAATTTTTTTTTTTTTTGTAGAGACAGGGTCTCCCTGTGTTCCCCAGGCTGGTCTCAAATTTCTGAGTTCAAATGATCCTCCCACCTTGGCCTCCCAAAGTGCCAGAATTACAGGCTTAATGTGCCCAGCCCTATTTGATATCTTATTCCTTTTCCAGGTTTTGAACCTCTGGTCTAATCTTTTCTTCTAAGTTTTCTTTTTTCTTTCTTATTTTTCTTGCACATATATGTAGTCACTCTGTGGAGAGTACATTAGATTTTCCTAGCAACCATACCAACTTTTGCATGTTATTTTGTAGCTAAATTCAAAGTGACACTAATTATGTGTAGATAAGAATAAGTGCAGAAAAGGTATTCATTCATTCCGTGATTTATTTAACTTTTCTGAACACAAATCCTGTGGTTGGTCAGAGACCAAATTCTAAAGTGTATCTTACTGCTGAGGTGAAGACTCACAGAACGACCTAAGGAGATTTTCAATACAATTATGAAAAAAAGTGAGGAAAAAAAATCAATGATGCAGTTAAGAGTGTTACTATAGATTAAACACAGGAGGAGGTAAACGTTTAGAATGAGCCTTCATCTCCCATTGGGTTTGAGATAGAGAAAAGACATTTTATCAAAGAAATCATGGCTGAAGCACATTCAAAAATAAAATTAATGCTAAGCAGTTAAGCCGGGCATAATGGCTCTGGCCTGTAATCCCAGCACTTTGGGAGACCAACGTGGGTCGATCTCCCGAGGTCTGGAGTTCAAGACCAGCCTGACCGACATGGAGAAACCCCATTTCTACTAAAACTACAAGATTAGCCAGACATGGTGGCATACGTCTTTAATTCCAGCTACTCAGGAGGCCGAGGCAGGAGAATCACTTGAACACAGGAGGTGGAGGTTGCAGTGAGCTGAGATTGCGCCATTGCACTCCAGCCTGGGAAACAAAAGCAAAATTCCATCTAAAATTAAAAAAAAAAAAAAAATACTAAGCAGTTAAATAAAGGGAGGAAAGTTATTCCAGATGGAGTAGTTTGCATCATTTATTCCCAGTTATTTCCCAGTGTGTTATAGGAGTAACAGTCATGTACTTCACCATGTGACTTTGGAGTATTCCCTAGTAGTATAGACAGCGTATATTCTCTGCTCTAGTCACGTAAAGTTTGATTATGTCACTTGCTGTGACTGATGACATATCAGCAGAATGAGCAATTTTTTATTTCTGAACTAAGACCTTAACATGCAACATGTGTTACCACTCACTCTCTTGTAATTCTGCCTTCATTCAGAAGGTTATGCTTAGTTAAATGTTAGTTCCATACTGAGAAGAAATTTGAAGCCAGCTCCAATCAAATCTGTGATGTGAATCTATATTTAGGTTAGTGATGTCTCAGTTGATCTGCAGAACTGTAAGAACTATTTTATTGTTAGTGTAAGCCACTGAGTTCAAAGATTGTTGTACAGCCATTATATTAGAAAAATTGACCAATCAATATATTTTCATATGTATGGAAGCACTAAGATGTGAAAGATTAGATTATCCCATGTCTAAGGGCTTCAAATATAATAATATAAGAGGGAAAGAGCAGGAAACCTGGAGTCTTTAATAGCATGTCAGAGAAATTATAATAGACCAAAGTCAATTGAGACCCAAGTATAAATTTTAGGGAACTGAATAACTGAAGAGTAGACTGATATTATGTAGACATTTTATTAACACTTGAAAGATACATTAAGGAGAGTAAAAAAATGGAAGCTAAGAGACCAGCAATAGCCAGACATAGATAATGTAGTGAGAAATAATGAGAGTCTAACATCAAGTTGTAGCAATAGGGATAGACAAAAAAACCTTTGAGTAAAATATTTTGAACCAGTAGCAACTTTCTTTTTTTTTTTTTTTTTTGCAGTGTGGAAATGCATTTTTAATAAGCCATACTATTCTAGCAACAAGTTGTATTTGGTAAGACATAAAGAAACAATGTTGGTATGCAGAATAGAAATCTCTGGAATATGATACTGTATTTACTTTTGTCTCACCTATGGCATTCACAAGTAAAACGCCAAAGTGCAAAATTAATATTGTGTAGTACACATAGGAAGATATCTAAATATCCCTGTAGGCTCTGGGATACTATCTCTTATTGTTAACCTCATTATTAGATTCATTTGTATGTTGAAATAATCCATATCTTGTCATTATTTATAATTGAGAATTTTCTCGAATTTTTTCCTGAAATTTTGGAGCACACGGAATATAATTTGTCTTTTTTTTTTTTTTTTTTTTTTTTTTTTTTTTTTT
>NC_045439.1:22612965-22708791 GCF_002776525.5 Piliocolobus tephrosceles
TTTTTGAGACGGAGTCTCGCTCTGCCGCCCGGGCTGGAGTGCAGTAGCCAGATCTCAGCTCACAGCAAGCTCCGCCTCCCGAGTTTACGCCATTCTCCCGCCTCAGCCTCCGGAGTAGCTGGGACTACAGGCGCCCGCCACCTCGCCCGGCTAGGTTTTTGTATTTTTTTAGTAGAGACGGGGTTTCACCGGGTTAGCCAGGATGGTCTCGATCTCCTGACCTCGTGATCCGCCCGCCTCGGCCTCCCAAAGTGCTGGATTACAGGCTTGAGCCACCGCGCCCGGCCTATAATTTGTCTTAAAATGATTCCTGGAGAAAATCATTCTTCAAAATTAATCATATTAATTAAAATATGATAATAGGTTTTCTTTTTTTAGAACGAAGCTTGTGATATAAAGTGAGGTTAACAGTCCAGTTGTGGCTTATTTGATACATTCATAGATGTTCATTCCTATATATTTTTCCCTAGGGGTATGTCGTTTCTAGATTTAAAATTTCCCTTATAGCATTGTTTCTCCAAGGCATATGCTTCTGATATGGAAAATGTTTGTAATTTTGTTAATTCTGCCATTCATTAACTCAATAATTTCTCTCATTAAAACCCTGTAAACTATGAATTTCACAGAAGTCTATTCTATATTCATTTGGTTCATAAAGTTCCCTCTTTGTGAATGTTATATTAATAAAACAACTTTACAACATTCATTTAACATGGTTCCTCACCTGTATGAACTTTTTTATAAAGGCATGACTTGTGGCTGAAAATTTTCAGAAGAGTTACTGAATTCAGTTTTCCTGTGTATGTTCTACTATCTTTTCACATGTAAAGAACAGCTTTCTGTGGATCCTTTCCATATGCTGTGTATTCAGAAAGTTTCCATTCAGTGTGAGTTTTCTGGAGGATGACAAGGTGATTCCACTTAGAGTTTCTCTTTATATATGATTTTGTTGGTACCTTCTGTGAATTCACTTTTCAGAGTTTCATACAATTATCAATGTACCGGAGAGAAACCCTCTGGTTGTAATGAATGTGTAAAAGCCTTTACGGTCAAGTCACAGCTCATTGTACATCAAAGAGTTCACACTGGAGTAAAACTCTATGGATGCGGTCAATGTTAAAAAACCTTTAGTTTGAAATAGCATCTTTTAACCTATTTGGAGAAGCTGAGGATTAGGGGAACTTAAATCAAGATACGAAGTGGACAATGGTACCTTTCATCAGGGTATGGGCTACACAAAAAGTCAGATTTGGGGACAAATATTAAAAGCTATATTTTGCTTAACAAGTAGAAGTAACTTTGGGTTATAAAAGTAGAAATTTTTCTAAATCAGATATATCGATTTGAAGTTGGTGACTAAGTGCTAAGATGAATAAATGGATTAAGAATTTATCAGCACATAGATCTTAGTTATAAGCTTCTTCTGGAACAAAATGTATAGACTGAGTAACAGAAGATGGCAAAAGGGAGCAACTCGGTACATCAGTACTTACACTTCGGAAATAAGAGTATACGCAAAGAAGACTGAGAAAGATTATGTAGCCAATAAGAGAAAAAATTAGAGTGCATGGTATCCTGGACACCAGATAAGGAGAGTTCCATGAAAGAGAAAATTTACATGTTCAAATGATGAATACAGAATACATAGGAAAACACTGAGAGATGGTCTTTGAGTTTCTCTATTAGGAGGTAATTTTGATCTTGCATAGAAGAGCTGCAATGTCCTAGTGCTGTTTAAAATCAGATTGAAATTAGTTTAGGAAAAAAAGTGTGCTTGAAACCATCAAAATATTTTTCAGGTAGTTTGATCATAAATTATAAGGGATAAATTAGGTGCTAGGTGATAAGAAGACACAGGATGAATATCAATTGATAATTTTATTTTTGTTTTAAAATAATTACACCTAAACAGTCTTAGATTCTGAGATATAATAAAAGTCCAGTGACAGAACATGCTATACAAGAAAAAAGTAGAGAAAAATAATGGAAGGGGGACTAGAGAGAAGAGTCGAGGAAACTGTTCAGGTCACAGGCAGAAGAATCAGCTGTAAAACTAGGAGTGTTTCACTTATACTTCAAAGGCAAAAAAAGGTAAAACAAAGTAATTTAATTGTCTTTGTTTTCTTTGTCAGATTCTCTAATTCTATCTGTGTCCTCCAGTATTTGAGTATGGTCAAAAGTACCTATTGCGTTGTATGTACAGCAATTTAAGATTGTATTTTAGTCATTGTGATGATACAGTCTGTTCAGGCTGTTACAATGAAGTACCTCAACTGGTAATTTATAAACGATAGAAACATCACTTCAGAGGCTAAAAAGTCCAAGATCAAGGCACTAGCAAATTCAGTGTCTGTTGAGGACTGGTTCTATTTGCTTCAAAGATCGTATCTTATAGCTGTGTCCTCACATGCCTGAAGGAAGGGACAAGCTCCTTAATGCCACTTCTGCAAGTACACTAATTCTATTCATGATAATGGAGACTTTGTGACCTAATTACCTACCACAGGCCAAACATGTTAATTCTATAGTGTTGGGAATTATGTTTCCAACATATGAATTTGGGGGGACACCAGCATTCAGATAATAGAAACACATTATAGATTCTGTGTGTATGTGTGTGTGTTGTTTGTCTGTTTTTTTTTTGTTTGTTTGTTTGTTTTGCTTTTTTCCCCTCTTTCTTTCTTTTCTAAATTAAATGAAATTAAACTGTAAGCTCTATCTCTCTTACTGTTAGTGGCAACTGGAATGTGGTCATTATTTCAGCCTTTACTGAGCTGCTTGGCATATCCTCCATGCAAGTGCCAGCCAGAGACCAGAACAGAATTTATACACACAAGTTGGGGCACTCTCCTTCTGGATACCTCTGGCTCATGGATTACTTCTCATTTTCTATCATCTTTAACCTCCCCAAACAGTCTACCTATTTTTGCTAACTTTACAATGTTGTGGAGTAGTTGATTTACATGTTTTCTTCAGAATGTATAGTTGTTTTCAGAGAGAGTTGACCCAAATTGAGTTTCTTCTAGGACAAATGTCACAATTTAATTTTAAAACAGCCTTTCACCTATGAATTTGCAACTCCTATCTGTGTATAATTGGCTAAAAATAATTTGTAAAGAGAATTATTTATGATCCTATATCATTTAACAACAGAGAACATAAAATGTAAAAAAAAAAAAAAAAAAAAAAAAAAAGCTAAACATGTCTCACTTTATGACATCACTTAAAGTTTCTGAATGAAGCAGGTATTACTAATGTTTGTAGTCTTAGATTAATTAAAAAGCAAAGATGTTTTAGGTGTAAGATAGGGTGCCTCATTATATATATATATATATAGTGTCTTCAGTTTGGCTTCTATAAAAGCAGACCTTATCACTTAAAAATTATCTATATTTATCAAGTCATATTTTCTAGAAATTAGAATCTTACAGTAAAAATATAATTCTATATTTTTGTGAATAAGACAAAAAACAAAGCCATATTTTTCTGTGAAGCCCTATTTAAAAAGTGAAAGTATATATAAATTTAATAGTTATTTTGCAGTTGAAATTACTACTAATTGCGATGACTCAGAATTTTTCTTTATTTTGACTCAAGCTTTTATGTGCCCTCCCCATAACCCTTGTTTTTGTTCATTCAGTACACTTTTCTTTTTATAAAAACAACTTTTAAATATACTTAGCTGAAATTTGTTCATGAGATCAATGTCATTTTTCTCATTTGACTTCAAAAATAATTCACCAAGACTTGCTTAGATGGTATAAATGAATGCGTTGCACAGGCTTCCCATTTCCTGTACTGACGGTGATCATGGACCACTGCCTGCGGCCACTTTCTCCAGAAAGTTTTGTTATAAAATTGCAAGAGACCCACACTCATGCCCCATAATACTTGTGTTTGAAGGCAGAGAGTCTAAATAAGAGAACCAATCAAAGCAAAGCAAAGAAATAGGCAAGTTCACTGTCAAACAACTTAACAAAGTAGCAAATTTAATCCATAGAACAGCCTTAATTCATATCCAGTTTCCCTTTCAGTTTAACATCAAGACAACTGCTTTTACTCTCCTCTTAATTTTCACATTCTTATTTGAATGAAACGAAATTCAGTGACCCTTAAAAGAAGCCACAAAGAAAAACAACAAATAGTTTAAAATATTGTGTTGAAACCAGCATAATTCTGATACCAGAATCTGGCTAGGACATTATAAAAAGAAACATACAGAAAAATATTAATCATGAACACAGGGATAAAAATGTTACAAAATATTGGCTTAACAAATGTAGCTAGATATAAAAGAATAGTGCATTATGTTCAAGAAGGTTTTATCTCAGTAATGCAAGATTAAGTCAACATTCAATTCACAAAGTAAAAGAATAAGGTAGAAGACTGTTATAAATAGTTTAATAGAAACATAAAAAGCATTTAACAAAATTCAATACCCAATGTAAAAAAAACTTAGAAAAATAGAGATGAAGAAGTAAAAATCTAGAGATAACATCATATTAGGATAAAATATTGAAAAGTATTATGCAAATATTTGAATGAAGCAATAATGTTTATGCTTTCCAATTCTATTCAATATTATGCTCTAGCCATTGCAATAAGACAAGAATTTTTTTAAAAAAAACACACATACTGCCCGGCACTGTGGCTCATGCCTGTAATCCCAGCACTTTGAGAGGCCAAGGTGGGTGAATCACGAGGTCAGGAGATTAAGACCATCCTGTCTAACACAGTGAAACCCCGTCTCTACTAAAAATACAAAAAATTAGCTGGGCATGGTGGTGGGCACCTGTAGTCCCAGCTACTTGGGAGGCTGAGGCAGGAGAATGGCGTGAACCCAGGAGGTGGAGCTTGCAGTGAGTTGAGATCGCGCCACTGCACTCCAGCCTGGGCGACAGAGAGAGACTCCATCAAAACATACATACACACACACACACACACACACACTCACACACAGATTGTAATGATATAAAACTGTATTCATAGATGATGTGTTTGTTTAGCAAGAAAATCTTAATAAATCTTTAAAAAAACACTTTAGAACTGGCCAGGCACGGTGGCTCATGCTTGTAATCCCAGCACTTTGGGAGGCCGAGATGGGTGGATCACCTGAAGTCGGGACTTTGAGATCAGCCTGACCAACATGGTGAAACCCCATCTCTACTAAAAATACACAAAAAATTAGCTGGGTGGGGTGGTGCATTCCTGTAATCCCAGCTATTCGGGAGGCTGAGGCAGGAGAATTGTATGAACCCAGGAGGCAGAGGTTGCAGTGAACTGGGATTGCGCCATTGCACTCCAGTCTGGGCAATAATAGCAAAACTCTATCTCCAAAAAACAAAGCAAAACCATTAGAACTAATATGCAAATTTACCATGGCCACCAGGATACATGGTACACATACATACACACATATGCATACATATGTATACACATATGCACATAGAGCACACACAAATTAATTTCTATACGCTAGCAAGTTAAAATTGAAAAATTAAATTAAATACTAATACTCTTTATAACATCAAAATCATAAACAAATTATAAAACACATGTGACAATTCGAAATTGAAAAAATAAAATATATGGTAGAGAAAAATTAAATAAACCTTCAATAGATTTCTACATGGATCATGCTTGTTGACTGAAAGACTCAAGTGTTTTTGATATGTTAGTTCTCTCTCAAATGGTCTATTGATTCAATGACACTTTGATCAAACACTAGCATGATTTTTTAAATAAAAATTAACAAATTGGTTTTGAAATCTATTTATATATTAAATATGAGAGTAGCCAAATCAATCATGAAACAGAAAAAAATAATTTAGAAGCTGCACTATTTTATATCAGCACCTTAAAGTTTTATGGCCAATACAATGTGGTATTTGTGTAAACGTAGTCAAATAAATCAATGTAACTGAATAGAGTCTTGAAATACATTCATACACGTTAAGTTAATTTAATGTTTAAATTGCACTAAAGGAAATCAATGGGGCAAAAAAAAAATGACTTTTTGGCAAAATGATGCTGGAAAAGCTAGATATTCATATAGAAAATAGTGTGAGTTTCAAGCACTATCCCATTTCTAACACAAAAAGGTGAATCATAGACCTAGCATATAACTAAACATTATTAAGTTTTAATTTAGAAAAAATATGTCACAGGGAGAAGGTGGCTATCTACAAGCCAGGAGAGAGGCCTAGAAGAAATCAACCCAACTGATATTTTGATTTGGACTTCCAGCCTTCAGAACTGTGAAAAAATAAATTTCTTTTGTTTAAGCCACCCAGTCTGTGGTTCTTTTCTATAACAGTTTTAGAAGACTAATATAATGACTAGATTTCTTTATTTTATTTGAAATACGAGAGAAGGAAGAAGAGAAGAGGGGAGGGGAGGGGAGGAGAGGAGAAGGAGAAGGAGAAGAGAGAGAGAAGAAGAGAAGGGGAAGAGAAGGAAGAGAACTTTCTGGTGAAAGCAATGTTCTATAACTTGATAAGGGTGGCAGGAACATACAGATTTGTCTTCTTCATTGAAATGAATGCTAGAAATCTTTGTATTTAATTTTAGGTAAATGATACTTCAATAAAAATTATTAATAGTTGACATTATCTTTCTTTCTTCTTCAGATTTTTTACTTTCTATCTTTTGGTTAGTTTATGAATTGTGACAGAGCGAAAGTAACAGTAATGAGGAGTATGAAATTTCCCTCCAAAGGAACTGATCAAGGCCATAATGAGATGCTGGTTAGCAATATGTAAGAGTTATCTGGATAGTCCTCTATGTCACAAAAAGTTTGAAATGGCATAAAAATAGATTTATACCTAATTTAACTCTTCAATCAACAAGCAGTTCATGAGGATAATAAAAATATGTGTGTCAGGAAATCTTTTAACATTGAAAATTATTTCATGTATATGTCATTTTATGATCAAATATACAATTAAATGAAAATACAAAAATAAACTAGTTATTCAAACAGGGAAAATATTATTAATCTCCAATTTACAGATGATGAAAAATACTGAAAAAGGAAATCTGCCCCACCCAAAATGGCATAGTTAGTCTGTAGTAGAACTGAAACTGAATTCAAATGCTTTAAGATTATTCTGTTTTTCAAGTGGTTTCTCTTACTGGAGCAACTTTCTTATTAGACAAATTACTATACCAAACTCACACTTCCATTATTTACGGGTCCTCTAGAAGAAAATGATCTGAGGAGAAAAAAGAAACAGAAGGGTTTAGGGAAGATAAAAGTGGACAACAGACTTTTAAAAAGTGTTCACATTTTTTTCTACCATCAGTACAGCTACTTTCTAGAGATATAATGATAAAATTAACTATGAGGTTTGGAGAGTTAAATGTTTTTAGAAGCTGGGGGATGAAGTGTCTTAATTTCAGAAAACAGAGAGACCACATATTCTCAGATATGCTTAGCTTCACTTTTGTTTTTGATTTCCATGAAAAATGCATCATCTTGCCAAAAGTAATCATTCCTCGGTCTAAGAACAGATTTTATGTCATATGTCTCCATTTACTATCATTGTTCACTTATCATTTGGCAGTTGGCTGTCCCATGTTGACAAGCTGTTTCTTTCTTCTCTTTTCTGCCACACATTTACATTTAGATTTAAAGAAATATCTTTTTACTAGAGAAACCTCTAGATGCAAACTATAAAATTGCCTTTTGCTATAAAAATAGAAATCACTTTGATTAAATTATCTTTCTACATCGCCAGTCCTTGAAAAGGTATTTTTCCTCTCCCTTTGAGTATTTCCTCAAAGTTATAATGTTTTTCTCCAATATTTTTATTTAAAAAATCTAAGTTTCATAATATGGAGTAAAAACTTGGTTGAATTTTCTTATTTTAGCTTATTAGTGAGTATTGATTCTTCAAAAGGGCTCTGCCACATCCCCATTGTTTTATCTTAGGAATAATTTAGATATACCTATAACATTTCTGATTTTTCTGACATTGAAAATTCAGTTTTGATATCTGACATTTTTTCTTCCCAAACTTGACCTAACCCATTGCTTACAGAGCTCCTTTTGTTAAATATTCTGAAGAGTTCATTGATTTTTCACCTGTCAATATCATAGACAGAATAACAATTGATTCTACTTATTCAGGCTCCACTGTGAGTCACAATTTTCCTGGTATATAAAAATTGCTTTAAATCTAGCAGTAATCTAGGAAGGCAGAATGTATTATTCTTGATTTATAGAAAAATAAAAATTCAGAGAGGTTAGGTGAGTTGACTAATGCCACACAGACGCTAAGTAATTGAGCTGGGACAAAGTCATAGGTCTTTCTGACTTTTAGAGTTCTCGGAACTTGGCAATGTCCTTGTTAGCTACGTGTCCCTGGGGTTACTGTGCTCTATTAACCAGCTCCATAACTTTACATGAGTCAGGCCCCTTGGCTGTTACTCCAACCTTGCCACTCATTTTAAAAATTGCAGCCTCCTGCCTTATGGTCGTTAAGCACCACTATCTGGTCTTTATTGTTTCAAATCTTATCCCCCCAATTGCTATCATGAGGCCAATTCTGTAATGGCCTCTTTTACAAATCGGCCCCAATGCAGAGAGCTACCACTGAAATTCTCATGGATATCAGGGCCTCTCTAACCTACGTCACACTTAGCCAGCCTCACAGGGAGCTCTAGAGCAAAACAGGTCCTGTCAAATTCGTCCCCCATTGGAACTAAATAACTCTACCTCCAACAGCTGTTAGATATGGGCTTTCCCAGGGAAGGGCATGACCCTTACTGAGGCAGCTTTCTGCAGATGAGACGACTCCAAAAAGTCCAACAGCTGAAGGGTCTGGTACAGGATTGCTATGCAATTAATGTGCAATAAATGCATGAATGGGTAATAAAATGAAGGTGTCATGGAGATTTTTCAGTAAATACCATATATTCAGAAAATAAATATTAAATAAAATATTAAAAGTTAGCATACCATCTCCACCAGTATTTATTTATCAACTGCTTATTTAAAATATCAAGAACATTTCCAAACTAATTCAACCATCGCCAATATAATGACATAACAACGAATACAATGAAACATTTAGTGAGTCATCTGAAAGCTTATCAAAAACCTCACATCTGGTTACTTGGAACTCTGTAAATGTTGGGTTAAATGTAACTCTTCATCATGGTGTTTTGGCTCAATGTAGACACAGCTGTGTAATCCTGCTGGCAAGTGCCACCTGTGAACACTAGATAGTGAAATCCTTATTTTCAAATAAAATATTAAGATTCAAGCCAGCACTTCATAAAGTTTCCAGGTGATATTTTAATTATTAAGACTTTTTGTAGTCATTTTCATCCTCATTCAATTTCCTTTCATTGAGAAGTAATAAAAGGGAGGGAGAAAACTCTCTGAAATTGACAATGATCTTCATTTACACCTTATGTTTTCTTTTAGAGGCCACAAGCTCAAGTTCAAGGTATTGGCAGGCTCATGCTTTCTGTGATGTCCCTAGGAGAAGATCCTTTCTTGCCTCCTTCTTGCTTCTGGTGTTTGCTAGTAATTCCTGTCTTACAGACACATCACTCCAGTATATGCCTTCCTGTGGGCTGAACGTTTGTGTTCCCTCAAAATTCATTTGTTGAAACCTAATCCCCAGTGTGATGGTATTAGGGGGTGTGACTTTGCGATATAATGAGGCCACGAAGGTGGAATCCTCATAAATCGAATTCGTACCTATACAAGGGGCTGAAGGGGCTAGAGTTCTTTTTTTTTTTCAATTATGTGAAGACACAGAGAAGGCACCATCTATAAGGCAGTAGGCCATCACTAAATTGCCCAATATCTTGATCGCGGACTTCCCAGCCTCCAGAACTGTAAGAAATACATTTCTGTCATTTATAAACCACCAAGTTTAAGGTGTTCTGTTCTAGCAGCCCAAAGGGACTAAGACATGTCTCTATCATCACATGACAGTTTTCCTGTTGTGTCTAAATGCTCCTCTTCTTATGAAGATGCCAGTCATTTGGACAGCGTTCACCCTAATCCAATATTGTTGTAACTTGATTACATCTGCAAAAACCCTATTTCCTAATAAAGCCACATTCACAGATACTGGGGTTAGGACTTCAACATCATTAGGATAGGGGAGGAGACACAACTAAACCAACAATGGTGGGCTATTCACATTTACCCTTGAAATTCATATAGAGTTCACTGACAATCCATCTCAACTCTTCCATTTCCCACATATTTTTACTTCTAGTTACATGTACAGTTGTACATAAATAGCATTTAAACAGCTCTTCCATTTTATTCTAAAATGTTTCTAAAATCAGAACAAAGACTGAAACTAAACTTCTGTGGATAAACAAATTGTAATATGGAAGGAAAATCTGATGCACAAAACTTCAAAATTGTATTTTTTGTGCATGAAAAGAAGAATGTATTAGCTTATGCATGTATTTATTCACTTCTTCAAAATTTATATTTGAATGATACTTACTGGAATAAATAAATTCTCTCATGAAACTTCCAATCTAACTGTGCAAGACAGTAGCGATCTTTTTTTTTTTTTTTTTTTTTTTTTAAAAAAAGAGATGTACACCTACAAATTGTGACTAAATAGGGAAAGGAGCATACACTGTGGGAATAACGTACAAAATCTTCACAATAAGAAGGAACGTGCCACACTGGATGAACTCAAAGAAAGCTACCGGAGGCAGAGGAAGTTTGGGTGAGCTGAAGAAGGGTGAAGAGGCAGGATTATGGAGAATATTCAGAGTCTAAAAAGGCTGAAGGGTCAGCTACTCAAGCCATTATCTGGCTGGTAGTTGATAATGACAATGATAAAGGAATCTGTAATTAATTCTTATGAAAATGGTAGTATATGAGTTATTATGATACAATGCAGGCATCTTTAAATGTAACATTAAATCACAAATTATAATACAAATAAACTTCCATTATGCTAAACCTGGAATGTTTCCTTCAGTGTATCCTGTATATTTTTTAATATCCTTCGTTTAAATTTTAATAAACATTTCTAGCACAACTACCAATCATTGCCAGCCATGTGTCTTAAGCTTTGATGTATAATTGACAAAAAAGATATATAAATATGTATATATACACACACACACACCACATATACATATATATACATATATGTATTCAAGGTATACAACACAATGCTTTGATAAAGATACACTGTATCTTGCGTATTATTACAATCAAGCAATTAACATAGAAGTCTCCTTACATAGTTTTCTTTGTGTGTGTGTGTGTTAAAAATACTTAAGATCTACTAGCAATTTCCAGTGTACATTATTAACTGTAGTCACCATGGTGAACATCAGATCTCTAGAACTTACTTATCGTAGAACTGCAAATTTGTACTGTTTAATCAAGATCTCCCCATTTTCCCCACCCCGTGACCCCTGGAAACCACCCTACTACTCTGTTTCTATGAGTTAGACATTTTGAGATTTCACGTATATGTGCGTTAAAAATGAACAGAAATGTTTGGAAAATACATGATGGGATAAATAAATGTCATATCTATTTTGAATTTTGCATCTAGAAATACACGACTGAAGCTGTTTTTATTGCTTTATTTTCACATTAGTATAGAAATCTGCAAAGTTATCATGATGAAATAATTCTACTTACTTTTACACACTTCTGTTTCATTACAAAGTCTTAGAATTATTTTCATATTCATAGAGCTAGATTTTATTATTTACAGATGAGAATTAAGGTCCACTATGATGAAGTGAGTTTCAAAAGGTTGTAAAACATATGTGTCAGCAGAACCAGGCCCACTGCTAGCCATTATACCACCTCCGAATGAATTAGGAAAAGGCATCCTGCTTTCTAAAAATTACAGGAAAAAGGATGGGTGGAGCTGAAACCTAGAAGACACACCAGTCATCAAGCCTACCTCTCATTGCAGGGGTGCATTTGTATTCTTGCCTGTGACACAACCTACCCAGATCGCTGTGCATTTCTAAGCAGAAGAAAAATAAGAATGTAACTGTCCTGATTATAATCCAACATGGTACCCTTATTCCTGTAACTTAACTGAGAAAAAGTATTTTTCACATTGAGGATAAATAACAGTGGTCATTGACAAAGTAACTCATAATTTGCTAAGCACTTTGGTCAGTTTTTTAAAACAAAAGCATAACTATTGCAACCATACTTATTCATGCATTCATATCTACATACATTCCTTCAGTAAGTGCTGTCTTAGATGCTGAATTAAATGTATGTGACTCTAAATCTTGTGAGAAATATTGGAGAGACTGTACACCTGAGAATTACAAAATAACTCTAGGCACATAATGACTCTGTCCAAATCCTGTACTAAGAGACCTGACCAAATTTTAATATGGTTTCTAGCAGCCAAAGGCTATCCCCATCCAGCCTTTTTTTTTTTTTTTTTTTTTTTTTTTTTTTTTTGAGCTTGTACTAAGCCATTCTTTCATTGCTATAAAATAACTGAGACTGGGTAATTTTTAAAGAAAAGAGGTTTAATCGGCTCATGATTTTACATGCTTCATAGGAAGTATGGAGCTGGCATCTGCTTGGCTTCTAGCGAGGTCTTAGGAAGCTTATAATCATGGTGGAAGCTAAAGGTGGAGCAGGCACGTCACATGGCAAAAGTAAGAGCAAGTGAATGTGAGAGAGAGAGAGAGAAAGAGAGAGAGAAGGAGGAAGAGGAAGAGATGTTACACACTTTTAAAAGACCAGATATCTATAGAAATCATTCATTATTGCAAAGACAGCACCAAGCCATGAAGGATTTTTCCTACGACGCAAATATTCTAATGCTGTCAGAGCTCCTGTCTAAAACAAACAAACAAACAAATAACAACAACAAAAAACCTCAAGGCTGTCAAAAAGCTTTTCTGTTTGTTCCAACCAACACCTAATGATAGGCCCCTTATTTCCCTCGCTGTGAGCACTCACTATAAAGGGCTTACAATTATTAACTCTTCTCCCATCTTGTTCAGATGTCTATATATCTCCTACTCCTCAGGAGTTTCTTTCTCAAGGACTTGAAAAACTATCAACGGCCTTCTGAAGGAAGCAAACATACTTTGAAACATGTGACCTTATCATCCTGGCAGCAGATACTGGAACCAGAGGTAATATACCTGGTGCCATAATAAGAATCTACTGTATATGCTCAGGGGAGCCCACGGTTAGCCTAAAATGAATGCTCTTCCCAAAAAGGATGCTCTATTTTGGAAGGAGATGATGACCGATCACATCCTCATTTTTTAGAAGGCTAGATTAAACATAGATTTAAAAAAGTGGGGCCCTCTGTGGAGTGCTACAGAAGGAGAAAGCAGCACGTTGAAGCAAGGAATGGGAGGAAGTAAGTGAAAAAGTAATGAAGTCAAAAGAAAGATAAAACCATGAGGGTGGAAAAAGAAAAGAAAAGGAGTGAGAGTTAATTGAGACTGGAAGGAAACATGGCAGAGAGAGAAGCAGGGAAGGAGTGGGGAACTGGGTCATGTATGACACAGCATAAGAATGAGTTTGTATCCTGAGATACAAATCCAGGGGAAGTATGCCATGAGTTCAGGACACACAATTCTTCCTAACTTTTACTTCCCCACCTGTCCTGATATTGTCTCTTCCATTAACCAAAGAAACTGCATGATTTTAAGACTTGCATCCTGACAGAGGCTAATTAACACACTTAGAATGTAAGTACAAATAAAACACATCTCCTGCCCAGAGGAACTCTCAGGTTAATCAGTGAGAAATTACCCTAATTATTATCAATAGCTGAGTCCACATCAAGATCTCTGGACATGCAGCAACCTGTCATTTTGTCCTCCCCAGAACAAAGTTCTCAATTCTCATTCATCCATCAGGATTGCTACGATGAAATCGCTGATTTGGAGCTGGGTAGATAGGAGGCCTGATTGATTATGCAGAGCAGTTTATAGCTCAGATAAAAGGTCAGTCTAACTCACAACAATGATAAAGTCACTTTATATAGCCTTCAAGGTTTATTGCTGATTTTAAAAGTATGACAAGAGCATATGAAGATGTCAGAGTATGCAAATTTCATAATTTGATCACTTGCTTGCCTGCCTAACCTGGCTAAGTTTTTAGAAAAAAAAATAAAAGTTTAAAATGTCCATCAAAACAGAAAGTATCAATCCAGAAAGAAAGAAAGAAAGAAAGAAAGAAAGAAAGAAAGAAAGAAAGAAAGAAAGAAAGGAAGGAAGGAAGGAAGGAAGGAAGGAAGGAAGGAAGGAAGGAAGGAAGGAAGGAAGGAAGGAAGGAAGGAAGGAAGGAAGAAAGAAAAGGGAAAAGAAAGAAAGAGAAAAAGGGAAGGAAGGAAGGAAGGGAGGGAGGGAAAGTCTATTGCTTCAGGTAAGTCTTCAGGATTTGTTTTAAAATTACCTCAATCCCTTTACAGGCAAAACTGCTCAAGGTAATAGCCCCAAATTTGACCATGCCACTTTCTTTCAATAAAAATTCACCTGCCTTATTTCTTGTTTTTTCAGAGGGTACATAATTGGCTTCTTTCAGCATTAAACAGTTTTGCTTTATCTGTGAATTTAAACATCCTAAGTCCTAAAAAAAATATCAGTAAGAACTTAAACCACCAATAGAAGGTATTGTTAGGCTGGGCAAGGTGGTAATCTCAGCACTTTTGAAGGCAGAGGTGGGCACATCACTTGAGGTCAGGAGTTCAAGACCAACCATCTTGGCCAACATGGTGAAACGCGTCTCTACTGAAAATACAAAAATTAGCCAGGTGTGGTGGTGAGTGTCTGTAATCCCAGCTACTTGGGAGGCTGAGGCTGGAGAATCACTTGAACCTAGGAGGCGGAGTTTGCAGTGAGCCAAGATTATGCCATTGCACTCTAGCCTGGGTGACAATAGCGAAACTCGTTCTCAAAAACAACAAACAAAAGGCATTGCTAGGCATGATTTGAAAACATTGAGTTGAGTGACATCTGCTGCTTGAAAAATCATATCCAGAGATGATGTCTCATCTGCCCTTTGACTACAGAGAGCAAATTTAACTTCTGATTTCCGTGACAGACATTTTCACAAGTACCCTATTATTATAATTATGGCCAACATTAGTGAAAAGACTTATTTCTATTATTCATAATTTTCACTACTAATTATATTTCATCCGTGTGCATGTGTGTGTATATATACACACATATACACATATGTATGTGTGTATATTTGTGTATGTGCGTGTGTGTGTAAATTCCCATTCTGGAAACACTCAAATTGGATCAAAAGAAGTTCAAAGTGTTTTGGAGGTCGCAAAATTAAGAGTTAGATCCATAAATCCAACTTCTACTTTTCTGGTATTTATGACAATAGAAGGTTTTATCAGCACACCATAACTTCGCTCAGGCTTAAAATTAATGATCTAATAAAGTTGGAAGTATATGCTCCTTTTGTAAGGGCAAACAGAAGCTGTTCTGTAGGAGACAGATAGGCAAAACAAAAGATTATATTTTAGTTATTTTTATGTTTTCAGATGGAGTGGATAAGAGAGACTTATGCACTGCTACGAATAACTGAATATTTTTTAAACCCCATTTCAGAAACTATCTCTATTTTGATCATTGATGAGTAAAAAATCTATCAAGTTAATACAAACAAAACAGTAAAATGAAAATCCAAAGTAAGGTCTCAATATGAGCTGTTAATTGATCCAAACTGTATTATCCCAAAGGGTTTCATGAACAAATTAATGCAACCTTTTTCAGGTTACAAAGCATTTTATATAAGTGTTTATTTTATCCTCATAGTTTTTATGAGGCAGAGGCAGAGATCTGAATACTGTATTGTGGAGATGAGAAAATGAACTAAAAGAGGCTGAGAAACTGATTCAATCAGGTTACAACAGAGGCATGGTGAGGACGTTGGTCTCGAGACTCTTTGTTATAGCCCATCTATAGTAAAGTATGTGTTGACAAACGGTGACCCAGGAACCTGCAGCAGTGATGCTCACACCTTCCACTGCCTTCTGCGTGTAGGAGTGTCCACTCTGCATCTACACATTCTCTTCCTTTGAAGTCAGAATCGTTTTTAAATGTTTCTCCATCTCTTCTTAATTTCAAGTCATGGTTCCAGCCAGATGGAGCATTCCACCTTTGTGGTGATTTCATTGTCCCTGAGTTGTCAAATAAAGGAAGATTTTCTATGCAGTGGAAGCTGTGATGGACCTTCCGGGCCATATCCCTTCAGGAATGAACAACTTGCTACCCCAGAAACTGGAATTGTCACGGACAGACTTCCTTCATCTCTTAGACCCTTTCAGAATGACCTCAGCTAAATAGAACCTCTTAGCCAAGGTTGTTCCACCATTCCAGGCCAAAAGCATTCAAGGATTGTTCAATCAAGACTTATAAAGGCCTGACCTTCTCTTTTGAATGATTATCTGTCTTTAGAGGCTCCTCTAGTGTATGCTGAGACTGCCATCGATACAGCATTGAAGCTTGACTTCTCCCACTGCCCACTGTTCTGCCTTCCCTTCTCTGGTTATTGCTCTCAAGAGTTTCCCCAATAAACTTCTCACAATTTAATTTCTGCCTGAGTTTGCCCTCCTTGGGACCCAACCTATTTCAGTACAGGGGAAAGCAATGGGCAGTGAGTGAAAGCAGATGATCCATACATGAGGATCTGCTGCGAGTCACTTGATTTCTCAGAGTCTACATTTTCTTATTCATTAATGTACTTGTTATATCATATGAGGGCTAATTTTACATGGTTCAGAGAAACTACAGATGTTTGTTCTGTTCTGCACTGTGAACAAGACCTATCATTAGCAAAACTGACAAATATACATGTCTTGTGTTTTCTTTGGGCCAGAGAATGGGACAGCAGGATCCTCTATATTTTATTTTCCTTTCTGCTTCCTCTGTCTGCTATTCTCCAAGTCCTCCAAGTTTGAACAGTTGTGTCTTCGTTTTCATTTCCATTCACATTGTTCTCCCACCTGGGTCTCTGGCAACCATGGTCTCTGCCTTTCTTAATTGTGCTCAGCCACCAGCTCTGGAGACCAGTGCAGACTCAGTCCCTTCCAGTTCCAAAACCTTTAAGAACAAACCTGGTGTTGTATTGGTTACTCTAGTCTTGATTTGGGGTTAGACTGGGGAAGGGATGTACATACCATGAGTCTGAGTAACCTATTCCTTTTCATACTTTCTTCTTACCCCATCTCCAGCACCCATGTTCTTGATTTTCTGTCTTTGCTTCTATGATGTATATCTCCTTCTCCCTGCAGAAATGAAGCTTTACGCACTCTGGTTTAGCTGTCAAGAGCCATGATAACCGTACCCGGAGGCTCTATTCACTAGGGAGATGATTTCTGCTCTTTCTCACCCCATTGAATTGTATTAGTATGTAATATTAGTTAGCTTTTTATAGATTCACTGAAATTATGAAGACGATTCTAAACCATGGATCTGATTCTGAGTCTCATCTTTGAATACAAACTATCACATTATGTGTACCCACCAGCTCAGACCTACCTAGATTTATTCTTGGTCATTCTACGATTTGGGTAACTGACTTTGCCCCTCCCAGGGAATATTCCTATAGTCAGGTTAACTGTTTGGAGCTCTTTTCTCTTCAGTCCATTGTTTATAGTTAATTTAGTCACATTAAGAGGGTAATATTTCATAGCAAAATGTAAATGACTAGTATAAGCTTCATCCATTTCTGCTTTAAATCAGGCAGCTATTTTATATGGGATTGATTAGACACTGGTACCTCAAAAAAATGCCTTTCATCTTTATTGGTAAAATTTCAGGCACAGTGTCATTTGAAAAAATAAGTAATATCGCAATATGTGTGGTTTACTCATACCTGGGACCAACATAAGATTATAGTGCCAAAAAAAGAGGGTAAAATGCAAGTATATGCCTGAGAGCACTATGTATGGAGAAGAAAAAAATATCTGAAGTTGTAGTTCAAATACAAAATACATCAATAGTCAAAACAGTATAATTACCTTAAACTAACAATGCCAGAAATCCAGTGTATTGTAATATAAGGACCAGATACATTTAGAGTTAAAGTAGGTAAATACAGCTTCATTTTGCAGGGAAGGTTTTGGCCAAGGAAGCTGCTAAAACAGACAACAAATTTCTTACTTTGATTTAATCTGCTGAAAATGTCGGTCAGTATCTTCAATCAACACAGTAGAGAAGTGACTTCACACAGGCCACTTCCGTGACTTCAGGTCAAAGGCCATGCTAAATTTAGAAAGATCAAAAATTTCTCTTTCTGTGTGTCCTATCTCTGCTATAGATAATAAAATGATGGCTAGAAATATGAGGACATTTGTAGAGTATGAGCAGTTGCTGCAAATATACTGCGGATAATCTTATTTCTTGTCTTAGAAAATGAAAGGAAGAGAATACTCTGTCAATACTGACCTAGGTGTATCCACTAGTTTGAGCAAAACCTTTGTTCCTTAAGTAAAAAAGAGACCAATCTTCAGTTAGAAATATTGAGTGCACCACAGGAGCTGATAATCAAACATTGTTCACCATGTCAGTTTCAGGAGTGGGAAGTATAATCTTGAGCTTAATCCAGACTCCATCCCAGGAAAACCTGATTTTGCATAATTATGCAGGCTGGAACTAAGGAGCATAAATGTTAAGCTCTTTTATTATGTTGCGACTACTGGCTAGGGATAGATACATATTTTCTGTACAGTAAGTGAGAAAAAATCCCCCATTGTCTACCTGGTACATTGCAAGAAGCTGAGGGGAAAAAAAAAGACAGAACTTTGTGTGGGTAAGAGAAAGAATAAGAGAACATAATATGGAAATCATTTCAGTAACAAAACGATAGATCATGAGTGAAACTCTATAGCAGAAAAATCTCAGTTCCTTTGAAAAATGCAGTACTAGAGAAAAAATGCCGCCTGAGTGTGCATGTTAAAAAGATAGAGAATCCCAGCATTACAAGCCACAACTAGCATTGTGAAGAACATATTAGCAAGAAGAAAAAATACACACACACGAAACAAAGTTACTTAAAGCAAAAATGTAAATAAGGACAAAAGCTTTCACCAAAGAAGCAAATATCTTCAGCACATACGACCTGCTCAAAAGCAACTCAATGGAATTAGAAGCGAATATTTATACGTAGTTGGATTAATATCTGCCATGTTTATACTGCTTTCTATTCATTTCAGCCCTTTCTTTGTTTCCTATCTTCTCCTTTGTTTTGTCTTTTCTGAGTTTAACCAATCATTTTATATAAGTCCATATTCTTAGCATGTCAATAATGTCTAAAAATTTTAATAGTTGTATAGTTTGCAATTTACATTTACAGCTAATTAAAATCTACTTTCAAAAAAACACCATATCACTTCACAGGTAATGCAAGTATCTTATAACAGAGTATTTACATTTCCTGTGTCCTGCGTTAAAACATGACTGTCAATCAAGCTATATAACATGTGCATGATCTCAATAGGCCAATAAAAAGACTACTGTCATCACAGATAATGTGATTGTCTGCACAGATAATTCCAAGGAGTTGACAAAAAAACAGTTGGAATTAGTGATTACAGCCAGGTCAAATGCTATTTTTTTATACCAACAATGAACAACTAAAATTTATAATTAAGTCATAATACCATTTACATAGCATAAAAATACTTTGTTGTGAAACTAAAAAAATACGTGTATGAATCATCTGCTTTCACTCACTACCCATTGCTTTTCCCTGTACTGAAATAGGTTGGGTCCCAAGGAGGGAAAACTCAGACAGAGATTAAAGTGTAAGAAGTATATTAGGGGAACTCTTGAGAGCAATAACTAGAGAAGGGAAGGCAGAACAGTGGGCAGTGGGAGAAGTCAAGCTTCAATGCTGTCTCGATGGTAGTCTCAGCATACACTAGAGGAGTCACTAAAAGATAGATATTCATTCAAAAGAGAAGGCCAGGCCTTTATAAGTCTTGATTGAATAATCCTTGAATGCCTTTCACCTGGAATGGTGGAACAACCTTGGCTAAGAGGTTCTATTTAGCTGAGGTCATTCTGAAAGGGTTTAAGAGATGAAGGAAGTCTGTCCATGACAATTCCAGTTTCTGGGGTAGCAAGTTGTTCATTCCTGAAGGGATATGGCCCGGAAGGTCCATCACAGCTTCCACTGCATAGAAAATCTTCCTTTATTTGACAACTCAGGGACAATGAAATCACTACAAAGGTAGAGTGCTCCATCTAGTTGGAACCACAGACTCGAAATGAAGAATAGATGGAGAAACATTTAAAAACGATTCTGACTTCAAAGGAAGAGAATGTGTAGATGCAGAATGGGCACTCCTGTACGCACAAGGCAGCAGCTTTCAGAAGGTGTGAGCATCACTGCTGCAGGTTCCTGGGTCACCATTTGCCAACACATACTTTACTGTAGAAGGGCTGTAACAAAGAGTCTCGAGACCAACGTCCTCACCATGCCTCTGTTGTTACCTGATTGAATCAGTTTCTCAGCCTCTTTCAGTTCATTTCCTTATCTCTGCAATAGGCTATTCAGACCTCTGCTTCTGCCTAGAAGTCTTGTCTCTTCCTCAAGTATGAATTTCTTCAATCACCTATATCAGGAAAGGCTCACGGATATATTTTATACTTTGGGTTATTAAGATTGGGTTGTGTGTACATATATATTAGTGTATTTATACACATATGTGTGTATGTGTGCATACATATATATGAAAGTGAATATATATGTATATACATATATATACCACACAGTCTTAATATTTGTCTGTATACAAATATATAAAGAAACTGAAATGAAATACAGACCATAGAAACGGAATAGCTCATGTAAAATAATTTCATTTATAACAGACAATCCTGCAACTTAAGAAAATTTCGTATTTTGCTTTTTTTCTTAATAAGTGATATTGGGGAAAGTGGAATTTCATGTTTAAAAGAAGAACACTGACCTTTTCATGAAAATAAATAAAATAATAAATTTGGTTTGGATCATAGGTTTAAAAGTAAATATAATTAAATGCAAGGAGAAAACAGAATAAATAATTTATATAGCATGAATCCTTAAAAAAAGTAATACATTTGATTTTATTAATATTATGAATATATGTTTAGAAAAAGTTTGTTAACACATTGAATTAGAAAGCCAGAGGCTAGAATATGTGCAGTATACACATTGATTTATATACAGAATTATAAAAAATCAGTAATAAGAAAAATCAATTTATAAATGGTGACATTTTTTAAATAGTTAATAAACATGTAAAAGCAGACTTAACATTATTACTCATGCAAACCGAATGCAATTTCAAACAATGAGATACCATTACATATCCAACAGAACAGTGAAAATTCAATTGTTGAGGATGTGGAACAACTGGAATCTTCATTCATTGCTAGTGGGAGTGATCATTGTTTTAAGGACTTTGAGAAAGTGCCTGACATGTGTGCTAAACCTAAGCATATGTCTTCTTTATGACAAAACTATCCACTTCTAGGTATAAACCTAAAAGAAATGGGTCTATTTAGTGGCAAAATCCAATCACAAGATATATATGGCAACTTCATTCATTGCTGTCAAAAATCCAGAAAAAGCCCAGATATTTATCGATAGGAAAATGGATAAACAATCTACGTTGTATTCATAGACTGGAATATTACATAAAGATAAAAACAAAGTTGCATAAATGGATTTCAAAAAATATTAAGTATAATGAATGAGAGACAAATAGTTATAGTTTATGATTTCTTCCACATGAATTTTAAGAGCAGTCAAAACTAGTCTGGAATAAAAGAAGTTGGAATAGTGATTACTTCTGAGACAGGAATATTGACTTCGAAGAGACCCGAAGGGAACCTCTGGGGTTCTGGCAATTTTCTTTTGTCTTTTTTTTTTATTATTTTATTTTTGATATGGAGTCTTGCTCTGTCGCCAGCCTGGAGTGCAGTGGAGCAATCTTGGCTCACTACAACCTCCGCCTCCCGGGTTCAAGTGATTCTCCTGCCTCAGCCTCCTGAGTAGCTGGGACTACAGGTGCATGCCACCACGCCCGGCTATTTTTTTATTTTTTAATTTATTTTTCAATTTTTAGTAGAGATGGGATTTCACCATGTTGGCCAGGATGGTCTTGACCTCCAGACCTCATGATCCTCCTGCCTCAGCCCCCCAAAGTGATGAGATTACAGGCATGAGCCACTGCACCCAGCTGGTTCCTTCAATTTTCTATACCTTCGTGGGTGACAGTGTACATGTGTGTATACATTGGTAAGTATTCACAGAGTTGTATGTTATTGATGCACTTCACTTCAATAAAAATATAGTTAGAAACAATATCCAAATGCTGGTCAAGAGCATCATTACGGTCAAGTTTAAGTCACATCCACCTCTCTGCCCTCCTGAGGTAGAAAGAGCAATATGGCAACTTTATCTTCTGAGGTGGCAGTGAAATTGCCTTTCACAGGTAGAAGCAACAAGGTCATTCACATACAAAAAAAGAAAAGAAAAGAATTGCTTGGTCATTAACAATGGAACTCAATTCTAAGTAAAGTTATAAGGACTCTGTAGGTACTCTGGAAAATTACCCTAGAAAAGTCCCCAAAAATTCTTTTGATTTAGGAAACAAATACCTTTTTGGATAGTAAATTTGTTTTCCTAAAGACTAAAATTTGTTGAACTTTCTGAGTAAAGACCTACTGGAAAACTGAGCTCTGAACTTGCATTGGAGATTAAATTAATCTGGCTATTCCTGATTATACAATCTTCATTTTGGAAGTCTTAAAAATGGTTTGACCACTATGAGAAATAAACTGTGTCATAAAAAAAAAAAACTAATAACTGTGCTAGAGAGGGCTAAACAGCGTTAGAATACATATAAAATATATACGTGTGTGTGGGTATATATACATATATGTATAAAATATATTCCCAGCCATATATGCTATCACATTTCCTTCTACATCTTCTTTGAACTTGTGTTTGACCTATTCTTCAAGAAACCTGGAGGAGAGCAGTGATAGTTACTTCAAGTGCCTAGCACTCATAGTATATAAAAAGGTATTACATGAGCATTTATTTTGAGTACTGATTTTTAACCTGAATTCTTAGTTACTGAAGATCTCATATACAAGACAGAGGAAATTGTCTTTGATTATCTTTATTTTTACCCCACGGACAAAATGTGTAGTAATGTCCATTCCTGTTCAGCACTATATACTGGCATGATTTGGATTTGCCAGCTAGACCCTTGGGGTGTGTAAGTTATGCACAGTTTATATGTCTCATAGAAACAGTCGAGCTACAATGTGTGTCCTGAAAAGCTGTTGCATAGTACAATTCTCTGGGTTTGATTTTTTACATATTTTCAAGGGCTACAGATAAGTTCCGTTCCTACTGGAATGGTAATTCCACAGCATCCTACATTAAAAACACAATCTTAATTTAAAACAAAACATTTGTAACATACAAATCTAAAATTTAGAGATGGATACATTGATTTCAAAGTTTCCACATTTTAACTTCCTACATATTTGACACTTCCACTCCTAGAGTATCTTTTGTCTCCTTAGTGAAATCCTTAGTAAACAATTTTGACAATAGATGTTGCTTCAACCTCCTGGCTGTTCTATTTTTCTTGCTTATTCAGCTTTCACTGTTTGTAGATAATTTCCCTGGAGCAAGAACACTTGTTTACTTTCAAATCCATTCTTTTTGGATGTAGATTCACAGCTGGATTCACTACTTGAATTTCTCATAAATTTATTGATTGTTCACACACATTGTTTCTCTTTCACAGTCCTTGATAGAAATACTTTTTTTTTTTACTTCCTTCTCGTAGTAGCAAAAAATATTTTAGTGACATTCTACCAAGACATACGTTACCGCTACCGTGTTTAAAATCCTTCAATGGTACAACAAACATCTTACAACAAAGTAAGTATTTCTTCATATGATCATACTAAACAGTTTAAAACATCCCCTCTCCTGTCCCTCCCAAGTTTCCATCTTCTGATTCTCAGTGGAACATTTACTACGTATTTCTGTAAGGTGTGTCCGGAATTGGTGGGTTCTTGGTCTCGCTGACTTCAAGAATGAATCCACGGACACTCGTGGTGAGTGTTACAGTTCTTAAAGAAGGTGTGTCCGGAGTTCGTTCCTTCAGATGTTCAGATGTGTCTGCAGTTTCTTTCTTCTGGTGGGTTCATGGTCTCCCTCACATGAAGAAAGCTGCACATCTGCGCAGTGAGTGTTACAGCTCCTAAAGGTGGCACGTCTGGAGTTATTCATTCTTTCCAGTGGGTTCCTGGTCTCTCTGGCTTCAGGAGCGAAGCTGCAGACCTTCATGGTAAGTGTTACAGCTCATAAAAGCAGCATGGACCCAAAGAGTGAACAGCAGCAAAATTTATTGCAAAAACCAAAAGAACAAAGCTTCCACAATGTTAAAGCCAACCCAAGTGGGTTGCCTGTGGCTCACTTCGGCAGCCTACTTTTATTCCCTTATCTGGCCCCACCCACATCCTGATGATTGGTCCATTTTACAGAGAGCTGATTGGTCCATTTTGACAGAGTGCTGATTGGTGCATTTACAATCCCTGAGCTAGTGCTGATTGGTGTGTTTACAATCCCTTAGCTAGACAGAAAAGTTCTCCAAGTGTCCACTAGATTAACTAGACACAGAGCACTGATTGGTGTATTTACAAGACTTGAGCTAGACACAGTGCTGATTGCTGCATTTAAAATCCCTTAGCTAGACATAAAGGTTCTCCAAGTCCCCTCTAGGTTAGCTAGATACTAACAAATCAGAGTACTGATTGGTGTACAAACCCTGAGCTAGACACAGAGTGCCGATTGGTGTATCTACAATCCCTCAGCCAGACATAAGTTCTCCAAGTCCCCAACAGACTCAGGAGCCCAGCTGGCTTCACCCAGTGGTTCCCGCACCAGGGGTCTCTGCTGGAGCTGCTCACCAGTCCCCGACCGTGCACCCATACTCCTGAACCCCTGGGCCGTCAACGGGACCAGTGCAGTAGAGCAGGGGGCGATGCTAGTCAGGGAGGCTTGGGCTGCGTGGGAGCCCACTGCCCGGGTGCCGGAGTGCAGGGGTGGGGGGGTGGGGGGCGGGGAAGGAGAGGGCTCTTGGGGAAGGGGGCACGGTGCTTCGATCATGGCAAGCTGCAGGTCCGGAGCCCTGCCCTGTGGGGAGGCAGCTGAGACCTGGTGAGAAGTTGAGTGCAGCGCCAACCGGCTGGCACTGCTAGACCCTGCACACCCACCACAGCTGCTGGCCTGGGTGCTAAGCACCTCACTGCCCTGGGCGTGGGGGGTGCCAGCCGGCCGCTCGGAGTGCGGCCGGTGGAGCCTGCACCAGTGCCTGCCAGTACTCACACTGGCCTGGACGGGCACGGCCCAGGTTCCTTCCCGCGCCTCTCCCTCCACACCTCCTTGCAAGCAGAGGGTGTGGCTCCGTCCTCGGCCAGCCCAGAGAGGGGCTCCCACAGTGCAGTAGCATGCTGAAGGGCTCCCCAGGCACTGCCAGAGTGGATGCTGAGGCCGAGGAGGTCCGGAGAGTGAGGGCTGCTAGCACATTGTCACCTCTCAAAGGGACTTTGCAGATGTAGTTAATGTTGCTCATCAGCTGACTTTAAGATAGAAACAGTAGTATGGATTATCCAGGTGGGCCCACTGTTACCACATGAGCCCTTAAAAGCAGAAGAAGAAGATGGCAGAAATCTCAAAGAGATGCAGCTCAGAGAAATGCTGGGGAGTTTCAAAGCATGACAGGGCCTTGACCCCATGATTCCTGAAAGGTGGGGTGGAAAAAAATGAGAAGAGACGCAGATGGCCTCTAGGAGCAAAGACCAACATCCAGCTGACATCTAGTAAGAAATGGTACATCCTTTAGCTGTAAGGAGCTGAATTCTGCTGGGAATCTGAATGATCCTGGAGGCAGGTTATCTTCCAGAGCCCGTGGTAAGAAATATAGACTGTCTGACACTGATTTCCACTTTGTGAGACTCTAAGCAGAGCACCCAGGTAAGCCCACCAGATTTCTGAACTAAAGGTCTGTGAGCTAATAAATGGTCACTGTTTAAAGTTGCTAAATATATGCTAGTTTGTTCTGTAGCAGGAGACACTGATAGGGCATCCTATAATTAGAATAAAAGTCTGGCCCTTAGAGACCCTTGACCTCTTCCCTCTCTCTTCTAGAACCATTCCAGTCATCCTTCTGTCATTGTCCTCTTAGCCACAGAGGTGTTTGTTCTGAATGAAATATTCTCTTGACTCCTTCATATGCTTAGCTTCTTCTGTCCATTCTACACATGAAATACCAGTGTTAGAACCTCAGGAAGGAGATATTGTTAAATTGAACCCTAAAAATTTGAATCTCCACATTATATTGCCATGTAATCATTCACTCTCCTACCCAACACTTTGAGAAGTTGTCGATATACATTTATCAGGCAGTTATTTTATTGGTCGATCACCACAACTGGAAATCAGGCCTCAGAGAGCAAAGATCATCAGCTTTTAATCACCATTACACCTTCAGCATTGCACTGGGCTGAAGAAATCTGAGGTGAATGAATGAACGAGCTGAATAGTTGGGGTACCGCAGATAAAACTGGCAAAACTAGATCCAGGTAAAACCAATTTAAACTGAGTTCCTACCAGGGATAGTCATCATGTTTGGGAAGAAAAAAGTTCTTTTTGTCTGTGATCTGATAAACTTTCTGTCATTCAGGTTCTATAATTTGAAAAGTATACCCCGACACAAATTTAAACAAACTACATCAGATATTTCTATTTTTCCTAGAGAGATCGCAGTGCTTTCAGAGGCAGAACATGGATTAAGCCCAACTCTAGTTTATCAACACCAAATTAATATTTATATCCCCTATATAGTCCCTAAAGACAATGTGGAAAAGGATTTCCATTCTGAACAGAGAGAGAGAGAGAAAGAATCCAAACCAACTAAGATAATGAGTCACGTATTGGTCAAGTTCACCAACCAGCAGTGATTCTGTGTATATATAACAGAAAAGTGGGGAAAAAACAACTAGGAGGCAGTAGGTAGCTTAGAAATCAGCAGCACCAGACTGGAGGAACAAAAATCATAAGCAGTATTGGTGGGGTTCTGGGCCTCAGCTCACCTGGCAGAACTGTAGCCCTGGCAGAATATGTCATGGCAGGATCTAGAACTATGAGAGTGTTGTAAGTGCTCTTGAAAATGCCCATGGGAGAGGAAGAAATGCCAGATTTCCCTGTTCTCCCAGATTCCAGTCTTCCATTGGTACCTTTTATTGACCGATCTAGTTGAAAGCACTTTGACAGGCCCATGGAACTCAACCTTCCTACAAAACAAAGCAGAGTAGAAGGAGGAAGAGAAATGGATTCACCACAAAGGGGCTCAAGCATGAAACAGCCAACCACTCACCTCCAACAAGATCCTATTTGAATGCACGTCCATGGCCAGATTCACTACTTGAATTTCTAATAAATTTCTTGTTTGTTCACATGCATTCTTTCTCTTTCACAGTTCTTGGTGGAAATATTTCTTACTTCATTCTCTAAGTAGTAGCAGAAAATATTTTATATGACCACATATAGGAAAATCTCACATAGTCCCTAAAGACGACAGTGCAAAAAGATTTCCATTCTATTCTTATACTTTAAGAGCAACAGAGATAGAGTTAAACATGAAGAGAATATTTTTCCTTGGGAAGAATGCACTGTAATTAATTATTTCTTCATTTCCTTGGGAAGAACTAACTGCAGTCCACCAGCTCTTAATGATGACACATTGTTATTATTAAACCGAGGTCTGATTAACAATAACTTGACTCACTAGAGTACATTTTGAACTCTTCTAAAATGAAATAAGTAGGAATAACTCCCAGGAAAACTGGAAGTTACTACACTAGATTAGATATGATTAGTACATCTCAAATGGATTATATGAATTAAAAAGTTCATTTAACTTTGATACTTACAATATCTAGTGTGTTTCTTTAGCTTGAGAAAAAGTTTTCTAGCATTAAGAGTAAACTGAAGTAACATGAGACTAAAGTAAGGAAAGACTTTTTCCTTAATCCAAGTTTTTACTATTCTCTAGATTGAGTTTCCTCTCTTGATGCTCATATGCATTGTATAGTATGAAATGTAAATGCCATTGTATGTTAAAATATTTACTTTTAAAACAATTTTTGGGAAAGGAATATTCTACTTAGATGTGAAAAGCTGTAATAGAGATCATCTCCCTTATTTTACTTGCATGTGATACCCAGCCTTATTGTTTGTTTGCCACTTTCAAATCCTAGAGTGCATTATTGAAATTTTTTGAATCTAACCAAGTATATTATAGACCTAAGCCTCATCATCTCTTTCCTGACTGACTAATCATGGCCGTAACTTCCACATTTGACCTTACCCTGGGTCCACTTCATACACAGCAGCCTGAGTAATCTTTCAAGAATGCATATTAGATCCAGTTGCACCCTGGCTCAGGCATCCTCAGTGCATCCTCATTGCATATATGCCACATCCAGAATCCTAACCTGGCTTGTAAGAACCCATAACTGGCTCCTGCCTACCATTCTGTATCTTGCTCTCTACATCCCACCCCATTTGGTGGTTTTATTTTCCTTCAACATGACAGTTCACTGTACTGCCTTGGGGGCATTGTACTAGCCATTGTTCTACCTAGAATTCTTTCTTCAGATTCTAGTTTCTCTGTTGATATGTCACCTCTCCATAATCCTTAATTAGAGTCTCAGTCAATCTCAATTTTATATTTTACTTTTTATCATATTGTATTACTATGTTTTACTTTTTATTTTTTTTATATTTCAATATTTTAGTTTTATCATAGTGCTTCTGACTACCCAATAATCTCACAATAAAGGAGAATGCGTCACACAAAAAACGAGAGTGAGAACTTTATATGTCTTGTTTAATTTTTTATCTCGGCTGCTAGAACAGTATCTGGCATACAATAGGCTCACAGTAAATGTTTGTTAAACAAATAAATACTTTAAAAATCCTAGTACTCAACTTGGGGTGGTTCATCAAGAGATTTCACCAAAGAAATTAATTCATAAATCTGAATTTCAATATAGTATCCTTTTTACTTCTACCCTGAATTTGATTTTGAGGGAGAAGGGAAAAAATAATCATTATTATGTAATTTTGGAAAGCTGCTAGAGTTTACATGAGCCTTTTTATGTTAGAGCAAAGCTATGTTGTAATGTCATTATTTCTATTTATTAGGGAAAACAAAACAATACACATTTCCTAATAATATTAGTAGGATCAAACTGGCCTCTCATCTCTGGACACCTTGGGATGAGACAAAACCAAACACTTTCTGGTAAGAATAATAGGTAACTAGGCAACATTTTGCTGTTTCTTTCTGTTTTTATCCACACAAAAAATAAGACAGTTTTCATGACACTTCTGAGAAAATTAGAAAAAATATAATGCATTACACTCAGATAAACCAGAGCTATTGTTCTAGTTCTCTAGGAAAAGCTACATATCCGTGACTCTCTCATCCTAACATTTGCCTATAGTAATTTTTTGAAGTTGATATATATTTGATTTGCTACTTTGCACATATTAAAATGTTCAGTAATTTCTCTCACCCACACATCAAAATTTATTTGTTTCAAATGCCCTTCCTACTTCCAAGAGGACTTGAAAGAACTTGTAATTTAAAACAGTATTCAGAACCAGACAAGTAGGAATAAAATAGAACTCTTATTTTAAAAAGAAAAAGTACTTAGGAATTGCTAGATTTCTGTAATGAAAAGACTACTGTACTTGGATCCTTGATATACACTCAGTTTTCCAGCAATTAAGAAAACCTTTTTGTCTTAACCAAGGAAACATGTTGGTTTACAATGTTTGTCTTTTCTGACAATAGATAGCCTGCAAATCTATAATAAGCTCTACAGAACCAGTATTTTCTTTTAGCTCTACAATTCAAGCAGGAAGTTGAGCTCTGCAGTGTATTGAATTATTGAGCCCGATTTTGCACTTTCTTTTTATAGAATCCTACATCCATATGGTTTCCATGGCCTCTTGGTAGGCAAAATACACTTCTCTGTATACTTGAAATTGGCCTTAGCCTTGTAATATGGTCTGTTCAATGCTATGGTAGGGCACCACAGGAGAAGTGTTTGGGATTGCCTGCCTGTGCTTCCATGACTATTATGAGAACATACCCCACATAGGAGTTACTTCATTACCGGGTCCAGAAAACCATGAAGCATAGCCATCCAGCAAGCCTGTAGTTTAGAGCAGAGCAATCCAATGCATGATGTATAAATAGAGCATAATTCTGGCAATAGCTAACACTACTTCCTTCCCCAAGGCAAAAATGGAAATCATGCAAGAGAAATTGAGTAATAAAGAACAATCTCTCTATCTACATACTTTAAAACTACACGCTAGTGTCTTTAGATCAGCAAAACATATATATGAGATTTCTGTTTATTCTTCTCTTCCCATGTCAATGTATAATAACATAATCTCTAAATTGCTTGATTATATTAAAGGTGCAATTAGTGCAGAATTAATGTATACATATGTGCATGTCACACTACCTCTAAAGATTTGGGAGGTTTTTAATTTTCAAAATATATTGAAAACAAACTTGTGTATATCTTACGACTGAAAATATGTACTTCAAAGGTATTACTTGTAACAAACTTGTGCATGTGTATAAAACCTTTATGAAGGAGGTCAGTTGTTTTTAATGGGTATAGAATTGAAAAAAACAAAAAGAAAAATCCAACAGTGAATAAATGTTTATATCATGGTGCATGCAATAAACATAAATAAGAAAAATATAAAAACTTAATTTTTATATTTTTGAATTTTCTAAATTTTTTTCAATGAACATAAATTAAATTTTTAAAAACTTTATTTTAAAATTTAATTTTTTAAAATTTTGTTCAATGCATATAAATTAAATTTTAAAAATTGTTCAATGAGTATGAATTACATTTTAATTTTAAATTTTAATGTTTTTAAATTTAATTCATACTCAATGAGCAAAATTTGGAAAATTCAGAAATATCTGAAGGAAAAGAATTGTCAATATTTTTATCTTCTACTCAGTTAGTGTCAACATTCTGTTATATTTCCTTTTTGGCTTCTCTTGTGGTCTTTTGGGTGATTAAGGAGAATACTGATATAATGGAGACTTCATTCAATTATATTGGGTATAATTTGTCAGATTGCCTTTCACTTAAAATGTAAGCATTTGTTTTTAGTCAACAATTTTTAAATACTAATTTTAGATGGCAGGGAATATTAATACATTTCTTTGGTCAGGTTTGTCTCTTATCCCTTACTATGACTATTTCAAATTTTCTTCATTCTCTTCAAATATCTGGCCCTCCCATATTTTTTCTCACCTATCTGTTTTCTGTGGATCACCTTATTGAAAATTGGAATCCTCCACTACCTTACTACTGAATATGTATGGGCATTCTTGTATTTTGCTATGGTGAAGGTGCTGTGGGTAAACCTATCAGATGTCGATCCCTCTTGGCTTTTCTTGCATACACTAGTAATTTTGTTTCTTGTCTATTCACCTTCACCTTGGTAATAGATCTTTCTGATGGCTGTTTACAATATTCAAGTGACTCATAATAAAGTGGAAAAAATTCTTTATAAATTCATCCATGTTGCCACTGCATCCCCCACACTTTATGTATGCCTTTCATAGACAAACAGAAGATCAATCCATACATATGATTTCCTTTTAATCAAAACCATTCAGTTTTCAAGCCACTAAAATCTAGCTCCTGGCCTCATCCTTTCCCGAAATGACTGCCCAACTAGTCTGATTAGCTAAATCAAACATGTTCCATATTTAACTACGTAAATAAGCATATTGCACTGACTGTTCAAAAATACCCTATGACACAAACACTTTTTGGAGCCATTTGGCCATCAAATGAAATGTAATAACTTGGTATTGCTGAATTCTTTAAAGCCTTTCCTAGAGTTCAGATATTTATGACAGCTCTTTTAAAAAATGAATATTGTATGTTTTAGAGATTGACACCCTTCAGTCCCTCAACCCTGGTTCAGTTTATTTTCAGTTGATAATTTCCCTCCTTACTCTCAAATTAGGAACAAAGCAAATTCTTTACTGTGGAATATGAGACCCTCCATAACCTTATGAGTCACAATCTTTCTAGGCTTTTCTCTTTGTGAATCCTGAGCAGCCCTACTGAGTTTTTGTTTTTATTTTTTTCTTCTAAGTAACAAACAACGGGTTGTGGTTACCCACATATGTCATATTACTATGAACATTAAGATGATCAAGTCCTATTTTGCTTTTTTGTTGTTTGTTTGAGATAAAGTCTCACTCTGTTGCCTAGGCTGGAGCGCAGTGGTGTGATCTCGGCTCACTGCAACCTCTGCCTCCTTGGTTCAAGTGATTCTCCTGCTTCAGCCATCCCCGGCCTGGGATTACAGATGTGCACCACCATGCCCAGCTAATTTTTTGTATTTTTAATAGAGGCAGGGTTTCACCATGTTGGCCAGGCTGGTCTTGAACTTCTGGCCTCAAGTGATTCACCCTCCTTGGCCTGCCAAAGTGCTGGGATTACAGGTGTGAGCCACCACACCTGGCTCAAATCCTATTTTGGATATGTTTTCTTGTGTTTATCATTAAAACTTGGGAATATTTCTGTTCTATATAAATGTTTAAGTATGTATAAATATATATAAAGTAAGTATTTACTATATAAATAAGTAAATAAATGAATATTAAATTCTGGATGAAAGCAGTTGCATAGTTTGACTAGATTTATACAACATGGGCATACCGATTCATAAAAATAAAGGTGGAGTTAAGCATATGAATCTGTTTGCATGGATATTTTTACAAACAGTTCTTACCACTATATCCTGTCATTTGCTCCTCAGTCCTTCTACCACTTTTTTCTGGGATCTGATTTATTAATATTGTATTTAGTAGCCTTAACCCCTTCTTTTATACAACTGGGCATGAAGGTAAGCAATAAGAAGAAAAGGAAATATTTTGCACTCATTTTTGCACTTAATAAAAAAGATTCAGCATAGTGATTGGCCATAAAATTTGAAATTAAACTGCCTAGGTTTGAATGCCAGCCCTATCACATATTAGCTGTGTGATTTTTCTAGAATTATCTATTCCCATCTCTTCCCCAGTTTTCTCACTTGTAGAATGGAAGAATTACTCCTCAGGTAATTAAACTTAGTGCAGAAATAAACAATAGCAACACAATCAAATGAAAACAACCTGGTATTATTTGCATTTCCATATTTTGTGAACTGCATACTAAACTAAAATGAACCAATGAAACGTCACCTGAAATACAAAGGCTTTGGTTGACAGAGTCTCATTTAATTTTCAGATTATATACAATTTATAACTGCTATTTAAGTCTGGCCTTTCTGGAACACCTGCTTCTATGTAGTTTCCAAAATCTCTATATGATGAAAAATTGATGTTTAACTTTATTAACGTCATAGGAAGCTATGACTGAGAAATTGGAAAATTAAATAAAATAGAAATACATGGTTTGCCCTGAGGGAAAGGGAGACAGGGAGGTCCCCTTGAGAGCAAGACTTCTTCCTGGATTCTCCTCACTGATAAATTCCATAAAGTGCCTTTGTTTTACCCACACCTTATCTCCGGGGTGAGTAACTCACAGTTTTAAGAGTGATCAGGTTTCTTGTTAATTCATGCTACAGATGGGCCTGCTTTTGCTTTACTTCATCCAGCTGCAGCTTTTGAAGAAAGATAAAAATCATGTAATATATAGTAAGGATCTCTTCATTTCAGACCCAAGTGAAAAGTCAAACAATAGCATTGGCTTTTATGGAGGAGGAAACAGTTACTTGTAGTGCCGTAGTTCTTAACAAGCAGATTCTTCTTTTATGCCATTAAAGAAAAAAAAAAAAACTGAGTTAGAAATTGTAACAGTGGCCCCATAATGAGACCCAAAGTTCCGTGTTTGCAAAAATGTAAATTAACATATTATCTAAACTGTGATGGCGAGTATTTGTGTTATGTTAAATCCCTTTAATGCTGCCAAGGAGGTTAACCAAGCAGTAATGATAAAAGTGCTGCTATCATATGAGTAAGAGTGCCTCAATAGCTCAGACACCTGCATTTATTTTGTTGAAAATGTTACGGCTCCTTACTCAGCTTATACTTGCTTCCGTAGATATTAACATCTAGTAGATGATGAAAGAAAATGTGTATATTTTCAAGAAGATCATTAACGCATTGCATACTCTCAGCACATTCCTTTTGGTTATTTTCTGTATTTCACTTTTTCTTATAGCATTACATAATTTTGCAACATTATTTTTCTCTTAGCTGAGGGAGCAAAGGACACGTGAAAGGATGTTTGCTGTATTTTTAGAGCTACTACTCATATATGAATTCCCTACACTAGAGAAAAAGTAAAATGTTGCTGACTAATAGGAGTGAAGGCAAAACAATAGGAACATGGCCATAGAATGCAGTGGCTTAGTTTTAAAGCACACACTCGCTGTATGATTCTTAGCAATCATTTCCTCATCGGTAAAGTGAGAAAGATACAACCTCATTTCTTACAGTTTTTGTTATGAACATAAAATTAATATTTTTAGAATATCCAGAACTCCTTCTGAAATAAATTTTTTGCTGCTACAAAACTCAGAAAGAATAGACACCAAAGGCGCTTTTCTTTCTCTGGCACCACTGCACTAGATATTAAAAATTACACTAATGAAAACAATTCAGTCCAATGTTAATTGAGTCCTTGCAATGCACTGGGTAGTTTGTTAAGCGCTATACAAATATGAATTACTTAATCCACATAAAACATGGCTTTGTATTTGCTATTTCTATCACCATTTTCCCAGTGAAAAAGTGACTACCTAGAAAATTTAGCTAAATTGTCATCTGACCATTGTCCTACATTAAATTAATGGTAGATACAGAATCGGTACCCTTTTCTAAGTGCTCTCACCTGCTCCCCATGTTTATAATAAATGCATCCCCATCAGTCTCTCGATACAGCTGATATCTCACTTTAATTATATTTTCATCAGCTTTGTTCTTGCATGTGGGACTTTTTGCTGGAGGAGCAGAGAGGCCAGCAATTCTCTCATTTATGAAGTTGAGACGGGGAACATAAACTTTCCATTTTTCTAGACTACCTCTGCTTTCTCTGTCCACTGAGCTGGAGGGTGGAGTGAATAAGGGAAACAATAACCAGATGTATCTCTACCTTGAAATCACATGTTTGACTCAATTACTGTTAAAATAAATATTTTCTAAGTAAATTCTTTATGCTTTTTTTATTATTATACTTTAAGTTCTAGGGTACATGTACACAACGTGCAGATTTGTTACATATGTATACATGTGCCATGTTGCTGTGCTGCACCCATTAATTCATCATTTACATTAGGTATATCTCTTAATGCTATCCCTCCCCCGTCTCCCCATCCCCCCTCCCCACAATAGGCCCCAATGTGTGATGTTCCCCTTCCTGTGTCCAAGTGATCTCATTGTTCAATTCCCACCTATGAGTGAGAACATGTGGTGTTTGGTTTTCTGTTCTTGCGATAGTTTGCTGAGGATGATGGTTTCCAGCTGCATCCACGTCCCTACAAAGGACATGAACTCATCCTTTTTTATGGCTGCATAGTATTCCATGATGTATATGCGCCACATTTTCTTAATCCAGTCTGTCACTGATGGACATTTAGGTTGATTCCAAGTCTTTGCTATTGTGAATAGTGCTGCAAGAAACATACATGTACATGTGTCTTTATAGCAGCATGACTTATAATCCTTTGGGTATATGCCCAGTAATGGGATGGCTGGGTCAAATAGTATTTCTAGTTCCAGATCCTTGAAGAATCATCACACTGTCTTCCACAATCATTAAACTAGTTTACAGTCCCACCAACAGTGTAAAAGTGTTCCTATTTCTCCACATCCTCTCCAGCACCTGTTGTTTCCTGATTTTTTAATGATCACCATTCTAACTGGTGTGAGATGGTATCTCATTGTGGTTTTAATTTTCATTTATCTGATGATGAGTGATGATGAGCATTTTTTCATGTATGTGTTGGCTGTATAAATGTCTTCTTTTGAGAAGTGTCTGTTCATAATCTTTGCCCACTTTTTAATGGGGTTGTTTGTTTTTAACCATATGATTCATGAGACTTATAATCAATATACCATGTGATAAGGAAAATGATAAGAAATGAACACAATGTTATGGACAAAAACTCTCAAAAAATCTACGGTAAATATAAGGATCGGGGGAAAGAGTAATATTTGAGGTTCATCGTGACAAATTAAACATTTGTTAATGATACAATGTGAGAAAAGCAACAAAGAGAACAGCTTGCCCAGAGACCTGGGACACTTGGTTTAAATTAAGTAATTTACCATGCTAAGGGATGGTGCTTGAGTATAGTTGAGAGGCAGCGGGTGGACCAAGGATTAAGCCCTGGTAGAGAGATGGGCTAGAGAAGGCAGCAAGTACAAATAATAGCTAGCCATAGCTAGCACACAAAGATTTCTTATTTAATTCTGTAGATTATGGGAAGTGAATGGAGGGTGCGGGTAGTGAAATAAAGCGATCAGTTTTAATTTTAGAAATATGATTCTGGTGAGACGGTTTGAACATGCAAACCTGGAGGTAATGAAGTGTCAGAAGTCTTTGAAAATAACCTACTTCCAAAAAGATAAACACATTAGGTGGTCAGATATATTGGTTAGGAACAGAAACCCTACAGTTTACTGTGACTCGTCTATGTGATCAGTCAGGGCACCTCTGAGGAAATTTCTAATTTTGTCTATAGGTACATGGGAATCGAATTTATTATGAATTATTTCAGACATATAAATGATATTATGAATAAATATTCAACAATTTAAGTTTAGAAAGCAGATTAGTACTTACACAATTAATGTCATTGTGGAATCCTCATTGATATATAGACCCTCCCTAATAGGCATAAACACTGTGGTGGTTTTCATCCCCATGCATGTCATTCTATTTTGGGGTCATATGTGTGTTTTCATACAAATTAATATTTTATTACTCAATACTATGTTTATGGCATTTATACATGTTATTAATGTTAATTATAGTTCTAATTTATTTGTATTTCTGTATAGTATATTCCATTTTATAAACAAACATAAACTTATTTTCTATTTTTCTGTTGTGGTCGTTCAGATTGTTTATAAGCTCTCACTTTATCAAATCATGTTGCTATGAACAATCATGTTAACTAGTGCAATATTCTAGAATGTTTTAAATGTATATGCCAACTGGTATAATTCCTAAACCATAGAGTATACCCATCTTGCAATTTACTAGGTATAAACAAATTTCCAAAATACTTTAACAAGCTTATTCTACCTTGAGCAACATATAAATGAGTGACACTGCATTTTTCACAGACCTTACCATCATCATCACATTTTTAAGTGTTGCTCAATCTCATGTGTGTAAGAGAGAGTGTATGTTTGCTTATTATTGGTATTTAAAAATTTTAATTCCATTTAGCTACCGTTGAAATGAGTGTGTTCATCAAAATCTGGTTAACATTTGTCAATGCATCAATTCCTTTAGCAAAGTTCCTTTGTCATTCCTCTTAATTTTTTTGTGAAAGAAAAAGTCAACAGGCAGTTGGATGTGGAATTCATTCAGGCTGTTACTCTTCGATTCATGTAATAGCACTTCAGATCTACCTTTTATTAAGAAAAAAATAATAGTATGGTACCGGCCAAGGAGCGCTGGGATTTATTTCATGGTAATATCTAGTTCTCAAATATTCATTTTAATCCATTAGAAAAATGTCAGATCATCCTCCCATGAAAAGTGATCTATGTTTTTATTGTGGGCTTCAGATTAATATTTTGTAGCAGAAGCATCAATCTGATTAAACTGAATGAAAAAGCAATGATGCCGAAGCAGCAAATTTCTACATACAGATGGTGTATTAGCTTGAATCTGGGATAATGGTGATGATTGGGTTTATTTTTATGTAAGATTTGCTGCTATGCTTATGAGTGCTGACATTTGCATACTCTGCTTTATATTCTGAGGTTCTTTTTAAAAAATGATTCAATATTTACTTATAATACATTGTTCTACCATTATCCCAGCATGTGGCTACTGACCAGTAACAATTTGTGTGTGTGTGTGTGTGTGTGTGTGTGTGTGCACGTGCGTGCTATTATTTTAGGCAAAATACTATGATGGTATCTGAATCTGTAACATGACATGTTTACTCAAAATACAAAAATGTGCTAGAGTCAGCATTGGTTTTCAATTAGCATCCTTTTTTTTTTTCCCCCTAGTAGGAAGAGTTGCCTGAGAGATAAGGGATAAAGATAGAGAAGAAAGTGACTGACTGGATATGGAATTCAAATGACTTACCATCGGGGTTACCTGTGGCAAATAATTCAACATCTATTGCTTTTCTGAAAATGAGAATGATATTGACTATACAAAATATTGTGATATTTCTTCTGTGCCTTGCTCATGAGCAATCAGCTGTGTGTGTGTATATATATGTGAGCTAATGTTGTTTATAAACAAACAACAAAGCAGAAAAAAATGCGACAAAATGCAACATTATGCCACATCACACTTTAGAATTCAACATGATTTATGTACCTCAGAAGTTTATAAGTTACCACTTCTTAAACAGGCTTTCTAGACCCCAAGAATCTGCTAATGTTTTCCTCTTTTATTTCCACACAAATTTAGACCAAAATTTAATAATAATACAAGTACATTCTGGATGATCCAAATAACTCCCATACATGCTCATTTAATTATAGTGGTTATATGTAAATCTTGGTTTTGCTTGTGTTGGATATAAGTAGTACTAATTTTATTGGCAGAGGCTAATAATATAAAGAAAGGGTAAACACTGTATGTACATGAGCTGAAGATTACCTAAGTGATTTCATAAAGTTTGAATTGCACCAAGATACTTTTGAAAGTTTGAAGGAAAAAAATATGTGCCAGAAGAATTGAATTTCATAAAGCATAAGCCAAAATTGGCATATTAAACTTTGAGTTTGTTTGACAATCTCAGTCAATGCCATAACTATATTTGCATATAAACTTAGATCCAACAAAGCAACTGAACTATTTATTTCATTGAAAATGTAGTATTGCAGGAGTCAATTTGAAGGGGATTAACATGGTCAAATTTGGAAAAACTTGAGCACCAAAATAATTGAGGACAATAATAAATTGCAAGTCAATAAAAAATTATGAAGTTGTAAGTCTACACTGATAAGATCATAAGTTAATAGAAGAGAAAAAAGAATTATTGCATTATGGTAGGATACTGAGGACTGGAGTTGGAGCCTCAATGGTTTGCATACAATTATTACATCTGCCACTTATATTTAAATGTTTCAATTGAACTAAAACTAACTTTTACTGCAACCATCATAGTAAAGTTTGGATCACAAAGGAATAATAAATGGATGCTTAATCTAGGGGAAAATTTGGGTGAGGAGCTTAATATTTGCATAGTTCAGATCACTTTAAATTTAAAATTTAATATCATAATGGGAGTTAAGCATGTTTTAGGCAGTATAAAATGAGGGTTGTGTTAGATAAACCCAGATTAAAATAATTCCTTTTCATTCAGCCATTTACTCATTTGAAAATATCTACTGGGCCAGACACGGTGGCTCACGCCTGTAATCATTCCCAGCATGCTGGGAAAATGAGGTGGGTGGATCATTTGAGGTCAGGAGTTTGAGACCAGCCTGGCCAACATGATGAAACCCCGTCTCTACTAAAAGTACAAAAAATTAGCCAGGCTTGGTAGCTCATGCTTGTAATCCCAGCTACTTGGGAGGCTGAGGCACGATAAATGTTTGAATCGGGGAGGTGGAGGTTGCAGTGAGCCAAGATCATGCCATTGCACTACAGCCAGGGCAACAAGAGTGAAATTCTGTCTCTAATAATAATAATAATAATAATAATAATAATAATAATAATTTTATATATATTATATATATAGAATATTTAGGTGTATCAGGTACTCTTGTAACCACTGAATATCAAGATTTTGCCCTTTTTATACCCTACTTTGTAACAAAAGCTTGGCTCATGATCAAGAACATCCTGTTCAACTCCTTCACCAAATACTTGAGAATACATTATTTGGAGGAGGGATTGTACTGATAAGTGCTTTTTTTAAGTTTGTGCTCCATAATTCTTTAATTGGAGAGAGAAGACATAAATCTGAGGCAATATATTAATGCTTCCCAACAAATTGTGAAGATAAAACCAAAGCAAAAAAACAAAAAAGTTAATAATGCTAATAGAATAAGGTGATCTTTGTTGACTATAGACTATAGTAGTGACATCACAGAATATTTGAGTAAAGAATAAGCATGACTATGCCTAAATAGAGCTTGATACAGCCCCTGAGACTGCAAGCAGTGATGGCCAGTGTGAATGGGTTCAGTTCATATGAAGTGGCCAGTGTCAAAGCTGTCTACTTGTGCTTGCAGTTCCCATTGCTGTTCCACAAAGCACGACCTACTTTGGAGATGTCGGAAATCATTAGTGATTCTGGTTGCAGGCTAATGTACTGGATTTAAACAAAAATTACCATAATGCCAAGTTTTAAAAGGCAATATTCTTCTAATCAGTCATCATATGTAAATATGAATGATGATGACTGACCATCAAGTGTGAAAATTGCTACTGCCTAAGCACAAAATGTGCAGAAAGGTTGGTGAGGCTGTTATCGCCAGCTAAAATAATTAAGCAGTACAAATAATTTGATAGAAGACATACCATGAAAGCCATAATTGCATTTTATTTTTAATTTTGTTCATAGAAACCGTGTATAGCTTCCTGATTTGCCAGGAAGCAAAGAAGTTGAGTTTTCTGCTATGTTTAATTTGCCTATGACCTTTTAATTTACATTCTTAGTTCATCACCTCCACATTTTCCTTCCTTCATTTTTCTTCCCTAATAATCTACTAGAATACATTTGTCATCTTACAAATTACACAAAATTATAGTTTGATGTCTTTGACATTTTTGTAGTGGTTTTAAATATTAAGGATGTATCAGATTTCTTCTGAACTATGTGTAATGAGTGATGAAATATTCTAATCTTTTTTACACATCCAGGTTTAGTAGAATAAATTTCCTGACTGTAATAGGACTAACCAAATGATAACATTACTTTTAGCTGTATCAAAACCAAAATGGCATAATCATATACATTCTATATATTTTCATATATATCATCTATTTATATGTTATTTAAAATTATTTAAAACATCTTAAGAGTTATTCAGTCATGTATATTTTTTCTTGTCCACTTTGACCCTGTCATCTACTCCAGGACTTCTCCTCACCCGCAAAGAGAAGAATCTTCCTCTGTTCTGCAGCACATTTACTGTTCAGTCTGGTTTTATACATAATCCACAGAGATAATGATTCCTTGGTAATAATATCTTTATTTCATATGCATTCTCTATAGCAAACTTCCTCATATATGGTTATGCCTCAGATAGAAAAAAACCAAAAAATTAATAAAGCAATTATAAAACAAAACTATTCTTTCTCATTCAACAGAAATTGACTTTTAGCTTCTGGAAGTAGAAGACATAGGGTAAATAAGGAATCAGGAAGTCCAATTACAGATTTTGCTGGCTATGACCCAATATATTTATTACAAAGTAACAGTCAAAGAGGCTTTATATATTTCCACTGAGATACCACATCTGAATCTCCAGATAAATCAGCTAAATAGCTGTATTATAGGTTTGTTTTTAGTTTTAAGTTGTAAATACTAAAAAAATAAAAATCAACATGAACAGATATAAAATGTAAAGCAAAAGTTTGGCTTCGGTAAAGAGTTGATAAAGTGACTCAATCATGCTACTGTAAACCTACATTCATTCTGCTCTGTGTGTCCCTACATAGACTCAAGGTGGCTTTTATTAAATTCAGTGGTACATGCTTTCACATTCATATCCAGAACAACAGAGAAAAATATTTGTCTTCACATTGCCTTCAACAATCCTGTGATTGACTGGTGTAGAATGAGCTTGTTCTGTGCAGTATCAAAACAAACATCAGTCAGTGTAATGGAGTGTATTGATTACTTTTATCCTAAATCCCTTCCTCCCTATTGGAATTGGTGGGTTAGGATTGTCTCCTCTAGAAACACATGAGGCCTGCAATGGAAATTTGAATTGTTAGGAAGGAGGAGAGCATGAATGCAATAAAAATATTTCTACAAGAGACACCATTTAACATGACATACACTATTTTGAAGCAGCCTAGTGTCACTGCAGCAGTCTCATTATCTGCTGTATTACCTGGAGTTCTTTGTCTCACAACCAAGAAAATTAAGGAGTGTGGACACCAATAGAGAGGTTGGAGTGAAAGTGTACTAAGAAAAAGAGGTAATCTCTCCACAATGGAGAAAGGGCCTGGGAGTGTTATCCTTTCACAGTTGAATGCAAAGGCTTTTATAAACAAGCTAATGGGATGAGGTGTTTCATTTGCATACGGTAAGAAAAACTGGTTAAGGCTGGGTGTCTTATTTGCATAAGGTGTGAATTCTTGTAAGCGCCACCCTGTCTCTCTAGTGTGCATGTGGGCCCTTAGCCTGAGTTACTCCATGTTGTTGCATTTCCCTTACTGTGCTTGTGTCAGGAGATGGACTTTTCCTCTGCAGACGTGTTTGATTCTGCATAGATTTTCTTATCTCTACAGCTGCAGGTCTGCCTTAGACAAGCCCCCATGTGCAAGTTCTATTATCTGAGTATCCCTGAAAAGGAAAGGAATATGCTCACTGAAGGCCACCGTGTACAGGCAGAACTCACTGGTTGCACAAGAGACAAAGGCGTTGGGCCTTGCTTCCTTATCTGCTCTTGCAGCTTGATTTCTTCCAGGCTGCTTTTTTGTTGGAAAGACTTCTATTGAGAACTTTCTCCTAACTATCTGCCTAACTGGTTCCTTACTATCTCCTCTTTCAGTTTGACCATGCTCACTTGTGGAAACCAAAGCACCTTTAATTCATAAAAGAAATGTTCAATTCACAAATTCTTTGCGCATTGTACGGTGTAATGTAGTCCAGGTCAGAGGGCTAGAAAAGATGTCAGTGATCATCTAAACATGTCACATTGCAGATGAGAAAAGGAATTAGGGATACAGAGAAATAAAATGACTTGCTAAAAGCCACAAGTCTAGTTGTTGGCAGATCAGAAACTAGCTAAGCTTTTTCCCAGTTCATTACTCCTTATATTACTTACACTTGAGATTTTTGTGGGAGTAGTCAGTCCAAGATAGAAATTTTTTTCTAATGGAAATGGTAAGAGCAAAAAGTTGTATCTTCTCATTGCTGGTGGAAACTAGAATTTCAAAGTTGCTCATATAATGGGTTTCCTAGCTTAGAAAAAAATCTTAAGTATAATGTCCCAAGTTAAGAGCACCCAATTAAAATAATGAAACCAGATGCACTTTTCAAATAAATACAAGCAATCATTAAGGAAACTCATTGTTCCGTAGTTAGAAATTAGCTTGTGCTGGCAGGAGACACATTATAAAAATACATCAGGTTTTCTTTGATGATTAACTAGTATAAGGAGAAGAAAGGATTTTTCATCAAACTGCTTTCTTTAGTAACTGAGTGTAAGACTATCACTTGGGAAAGACATGCACCATTTCAAAGCACAAAGAATCGTTGGTTAATAAATGATTCGCTTGAGCAGTGATCCCCAACCTTTACAGAGTTGCCTGAAGATAATTTATCATAATTTGTTTGATTTTGTGATTTTCTCTGGTCTTTCTCTCAGGTCCAGCTGAAATTCTGCTTCCCCATGAGGCTTTCTTTTATCTTTTTAATGACACTTTCAGACCTTTCTGATCTCTCTCGTATCTAAACTGTGAATACACTTAGATTCAGTGCCACACAGCCTGGCATCTAATTTTTCCCTAAGGATTTGATGGGATAAATTATTGTTTCTAGTACACCATCACAAGTAATTCCATTTTAAAGAAAGTGAATTGTATGTATTTTCAATCCAACAGGTCTGAGATTTCCAGAGTATTTAGTATTTAATATATAATGGTTATGTGGTGGAGGAACATTCAATACAGAGAAAGGGAAAGTTCTTATCCAAAAAGCTATAAATAAATATTTATTATATGATAATTATTTATTTTGAGATTTTTGTGACCCGAGAGACGTGAATAAGTTAAATGAGTTTTCACATGAATAGATGACAAATTTTAACTAAAAATTTGAAATTGTCTTATAAGTGTATGCATGTGTCTGTTTAATGTGTTTTTCAAAATTGGGAAGTATCATACACACATAGCAATGTGCATAAAATATAAATGTAGACTCTAATGAATCATTTAAGACTGAATGCTTGAATAATAATCTCCCCTGAGAAGAAATAGAATATTGTTGGCATCCTCAAAGCTTTACCTATCCTTTCACATCATAACCCTTCCCTCCCCACTAACATTTAAATTCTATTTCCTCCTTTCATTTTTCTCAATACTTTTGCCAATGAGTATACATGACTGAACAATAGCAGTACTTATTGTTTTGTGCCTCTCTTCTTTTGATCAGCATTATGTTTGAAAGATAAAATCCATGTGTCGTGTGTAGCTGTTGTTTATTCATTTTTCTGAGTGCACAAAGTACTATAGAGAGAATATATCACATTTCATTTATCTCTTCTATTGTCATTAAACATTTGGGTCATTTTCAAATTTAGACTATCATAAACATTTAGCATTCTCCTACATGTCTCCTGGAGCGTGTTTATATGCAATTTTGTAAATTTTATACCTAAGACAGATTTTCTTAACATAGGCACATTGGGATATCTTGAACCCTATAATATCTTGCTTTCGGGGGTTGTCCTGTGAATTGTAACATAATTAGCTACAACTCTGGTCTCTGCTGACAGGATGCCAGTATCACTATGCTGTCCACACGCTGCCCTCACAGCCATGAACAATCAAAAAAGTCTCCAATTATTGCCAAGTGTCTCAGGGGAAAAAGTGTCAACGGCCCATGATTGAGAAACACTGACCTAGGAGTATTTCTGAATTCTGTAAATAATGGCAAACATTTTTCAAAGCAGTACTTATAATTTGCATTTACACTGGAGACTTTCCATTACTCAACATTTTCATGAACACTTGGTGTACTAGTTTGCTAGAGCCGTCATAACAAAATACCATGGACCTGGTGGGTTATACAACAGAAACTTTTTTTTCAGGTTCTGGAATCTGTAAGTACATGATAAAGGTGTTGGCTAGTTCAATTTCTCCTGAGGCCTCTTTCTTTGACTTAAAGACGACTGTTTTCTTGCTGTGACTTCGCATGGATTTTCCTCTGTGCAATTCCTGGTTTTACTTCCTCTTCTTCTAAAAACACAAATCCTATTAGATTAGAGCTCCTTCCTGTGACTTCACATAACCTTAATTTTTCTTTAAAGGCCCTGTCACCAAATACAGTCTCACTGGGGATTGGGGCTTCAACATACTGAATTTGAGGAGCACAAAATTAAGTTTATAACAATTGGCATTATCAGTTTTCAGTCTTTCCAATTCTAGGGATGTATGTTGTATGCCTGAAGTTTGACAATTAATGAAGTTGACACCTTTTTAGATGCCAACTGGCCATGCAAATCAACAAGTGTGTGAGGTTTCTATTAAAGTTTTTAGCCAATTTTTTTCTTCTTGGTTTAAATTATTTTTCTCATTAATTTGTTAAAATTATGTAAACATTTCTATTGTCAATAGTATCATTACAGGTGTCTGCCCCAGTTCTGAGGTTTTGCTTTTCACTCTCTTAAAGGCGATATAAATGAAATAAAATTTTTATTTTTATTGTAGTTAAATTCGTCAGTCAGTTTTCATTTTGATCTGTGATTTATGAGGCACACAATGTAAAGTTAAGGTCAAGTTTTAATGTTTCCTTGTGGATGTCAAATTGACCAACATTATTTAGTGAAAGGTCATCCTTGCACACTGCTCTGTTATACCAACTTTGTCATAAATCAAGTTGAAACCAATTGAAATTACTCTGTGTCCTATTTTATAAATATACTGTAAATTAAATTACAGTCTCTCAAAGAGAAATTATCTTAACTTGCTTTAAAAAAAATTCAGCACACACTGTTATGCAGAAGCATTTTAAGCTGCACAATTAAGTGGGAAAATTGGATAAATTAATAAGAGATTGTCCCTACTTATTTTACATGCTCGGTCTCTGAGCTCAATGTTCTGTTTTATTTCAGCAGGATTGGACAACAGTTAAATCCGTAACAATTAGAAACAGTATGTAAATTCCATCCTAGAAGACAGACCAAATCATTATAGCTAAACTTACTTGTCACAAAAGATCTTAATTGAGGAAAATATCTGGAGATCATATCATGTCAGGTATTAACAAAGTAAGGAGAATCTTAAAATAATGTTAACATTTTTAGGCTCCTAGTTTGTGTCAGGTTAGTTCTTAATATGCATAAATTTTCAAAGTAGCCCAGAAGTCAGGTAGCCACTAGTCCTTTTTATCTTGTAAGAAACTTGGGTACCCAAAGTTTCTCCACTCGTCAATGCTAGAGTCTTTTCTATGTGAGTCCTAAGTCTGTACTCTTGAACAATTAGCTACATTGTATCTGGAATCATCAGTAAAAGACTAATGGAAGACTAATGGAAGTCACATTATGTGATTTCAAAAATCTGAAGCTTATCAATGAGATGCAGAAGACACATATTACAGGGCTCCAAGAGTTGAGGACTAACTGCTAAGAGTTTTAAGGTGCTACTTTTGGTCTCTATGTTAGTAAAAAATCTACACTTAATGGAACAGCCATTCTTCTGCAAAAAAAAAAAAGAAAAAAAAAAAGAAAAAAGAAAGAAAAAAAAAAAAAGAAACAGCTCTCTTGAAGCTCAGAATCTTCCTAAAATTTGTAGTATTTTAATTACAAATCTAGAAGAGATTTCTGCACTCGATGGAATGTCGAGTGAGAAGACTTCTAACTGCTCTTCCAGATAAAATATATTGTAATTGTTTATTACTAAATATCTACTATGTATACATTATTCTACTTAGTTCAGTTTTGTGCATGGGAGAAAGAGTGTATAAAAGAAATTTAAGACATCCAGCTTCCAGTATTTTATAATACATAATTGCAAATACAAGCAATATATTAAACTGAAAAAATTTAAAGTATCTACTGTATTTCCCTTATCAATGACAATTTTTTAAATTATATTTTGTGTGAATAAGAGACAAGGAATTCTTATTGCTTCTGTTTTGTACAGTTTACAAAACACTTATTCTTAAAAAATGTGTAAGCCAAAACCCCATGCCATTATTACCATCCCTGTAAAGCTAGAAAAGACACTTGAATTAAGGCTGTTGATCAACTGTTGATATTCTACAAAGTAGAATTATGGTTCAAAAGAAGTACAATAAAAAGCTGCCCCAAACACATAGGTTTTGTCTAATCTCCATGTCTGTAAGATGACTCACCTGATGCTAATAAAATTTTAGAATCTCAAGCATTTCAGAAAATTGATAATTGTGCCTCATTTTTCTAATAATTACAGTCTGCACATTTATCTCATATTGGTTATTCTATCATCTACAACAAATATACAGAAGAACACTGGTAGAATTAAAACAGACTATACTGTTGTAACGAATACCTACTGAATCTGTTTTTAAATGTAATTGTATCACTTGTGCAAGGACTGTCATAGATTTGGACTTCTCTTTGGGGCAGCTGTTCCCTTTGTAGTAACTAGACAATGGAATTGGTCTCCCCTTTTTGGTTCCATTATGTCAAAACATAGCCATAGTAGGTAAAGTGATAAAAATTCCCATCAATTATAATTACAAATGCAATTCAATGATTAATGCTGCAGCATGATAATAGCATTTTATAAAGGAGGATGCATCTAACTATTCCACATAATAGCATTTTATAAAGGAAGATCCATCTAACTATTCCATATCGCATTGCTATAAATGTGGTCAAATCAGGGTTTTTTACTACTTTAAATAAGGCAATAAACATTTCATCTGTATCTCAAGTGCTGTGCTTGAAAACTAAAGGAAAATACAATGGTCTTTAAAAATTAAACTTTATGCATTAAAAGGAAAATGATCACATTAGCGGCTGTGTTATGTAGGCAATATATTCATTAATTCTTAAGAATGATGTACTATTTAAGGTTATGTTCATGAATTTGTACTTATGCTAAACAATAATGACATCCATTAAAGACAGAATCATTATACTAAATCTGTACACGCTGGTTTCATAAAACATTTAGCTGTTTTGTCAGGCAGAGTTCCGTTAAATTGACATTTATTTTTAGTTTTTTGGGTTTTTTTCATAATCTCATAGAGTGGTAGTTAGATAATAAGCAATTAATGCAATTTAGGTACACCTCACTTTTATTCTGGAGGAGACAAATTATTTAGATTGATGGTTAGCATGAATGTTGAATGTGCCAATTGCAACAATGATTTGAGAAATTATTTTGATAAAGTATCATTTCATTAGAATAAAACTTAACAGAGGAGGAAATCGACAAAATACTAGTCCACAATCCAGTTGTGGAACTCAGTCCTAATATGTTTCAGGATGTAGATTTTTTTCCGATTTGAGATAACTAATATATTACAGAACTCCACAACTAGACACTCTGAAATTTCTCCAGCAAAAATGAGAATATTCCATCTAAAAGTCATACATGAAGAATGTGTAAAGCTTTATATGTGAGCAGCACAAGTTTCTCACTGTGAGTGAAGCTCCAGTCAAGTTTGCCCAACAAATGGGTTATTTTAAAACCTGAATTTTCTGAGATTTTTGGATTTGGGAAAGATGGATAAAAATTGTAGACCTATATGAATGAGTTTTAACTGCTGGCTGCCTATCACATATACAACTAAATGCATACACATTCTTTCAAGCATCTCAGAGAATAGAGATCCATTCGTGCACCTAGTCATGAGCTGGACCATTCTTTGTGTCCCTGAACATCACCTCCACTTCCACCTCCTAAATTAAATACTTCCTGTGTCTTTCAGACAAGAACCCAGGAAATACACTTTCCAGAATCCTTTTCCTCTGACTTTGAACTAATTTCCTGCCACATTTGGGAGTTGTAAGGAAAGGAAAGACAAAGGCCAAAAACTGAGTGGACCAATGACAAGGACAAAGTTCAATGTGATTTGCTGATGAGCATCTGAGAATGAGACCTACTGGTGCTGCAAGCTGACTGTCTAGTGGCTTCCTAGAGGTTCTGGGGATGGGGGATCAGAGGAGTTTCTGTGTGAGCTCTTAAGAACAGCTCTGTCCCTTTGATGCTGTAGGTTGGCATCCTTGGTGACAGCGTGTCTGAAAATCTGGCAAAAATTCTTAATCCAAAGTACCTAGAGTGTTTGTTTTCCTGAGTGAATCCTGAGTCAAGATCCCACAATGAAGAACCAGTTCTCAAACTGTGTAGAAGTGTGGCAATTGTTATACTTGCCTTTGAGATTTACTCAAAACAAACAATGAACAAGGTAATAAAATCTACCAATAATAGATTCCTGATTTTCTGTATCTAACCTTGTCTAAACGTTTAAACAAGGGTATTTGCATTGAGCATCCTTTCATACATGGAAAGATAATTTACTGTAAGCTTATCCCTGCTGTTCACAAATAAATCTAATATGGCATTTCAAACAAATAAATAAGAAGTAATTAGGCTTAACAAATATTCTGCTTCTCCAAAACACGTCTTTATTATTATTGTTATTGTTATTGCTATTATCTAACTAATCCATCCTTTTGTTATTTACCTTTATGACTAAGCCTAGTGAAGTCCAAATCAAAGAACATCACTTTTATTTTTAGGTCCTTTGTCATTTAAAAAGAGTGTTATTGAATGTCATATTTTTATTAAATAACTGAAAGTTCAAAGATGTGTAGTCTCCCTATTTCTTCTGTAATCTTTTGAATTTAGGCATTTATTTGAGCCTGAACCTGCATTTCTTACCTATTTCCATCATCAGAAAAGACATTTTATGAAAATGTATTTCTCTGGGTTCCAAAAATGGGAGTTTGTGAATTAGAGTGTTATCGTTCTAAGTTAAATGCTTCCAAAGGCCACCATGGGATTTTACTGCTAATTTCAAGATTTATGTTACTAAATATGTGCTGGCTAATAAAGCCATTCTTGAATGATAACTCAACAGACTACTTGGCATAAAAACAATTGTTCACAGCTGCATGCAAGATGTCACTACATGAAACACAACAGAAGCACTTATCTTTTGCATACCGTTAACCACCTCCCCTCAACAAAACAAAATACATCTACTGATTTCTCTTTGTTCTATTCTTTTACGAGAGAACAAGAATGGAAGAATAAACTACAGCTGAATAAGCATAATAATATGCAAAATATAAGATATACAGACATATTAAAGAGACTGCCACATCTGTGTGTCCATTTTTATTTGTTTTGATAGTTGGGAGCAAACCTGAGGTTGGTAAATTAGCTTCAGGTAAATTAACTCATTAGGAAGAATATAAGTAACACCTCTTCTCTTTGTGATACATGCCATCAACTTTATTACTTACTTTTGAGAAGTTAATAAAGATGGAAAAAGTTTAATGTTATGGGTAACATTCAGTCTCTTCCTCTCATAACTAATAATTGCTTTTGATACAGAAGATTGATTATCACTGGAAAGTTGAGTTATTCTTTCACATATTTTTGTATTATCCAAAATTCATATATTGATGTGAATGAATTGCTAAGAAATACTTAGACTCAATTACATAAATTGCATTTATTTTATAAGTTTTTATGCACTTTGGACTGTTAAATATATGCAAGAAATTATCTTTGCATGTCATGTAGCATCAGATCACACTTACATTTGCCAATTTAGTTGTGTCTCTGGAATGTCAATTTAACTAAGCTACTTGCTTCATTCATTAGGTCATGTGCATATAAAAGGTGAAGCTGATACTGAAGGGTTATCTAAATAATTTAGTTTAAGCTTGCTCTTTTAAAATATTTATTCCTCTATTGGAAATATCTTAAATAATTTCCTTGCTAATCTTGTTAGTTGTCCGAATCTGTTATTTTGATTTGTCTATGTAGACACAGTCTCTTTCTTAGTTTAATAATATATGATAGATTCATACCCACAGGGGTGCAACTGAAAGGTGACATTAGGGACTTGATAAAATGGGTAAATGAGTCCTTGTGTTGTATACAGAAATGCCATGGTCATGTTATACATGCACATCTTTCTAAACATAGAGAACATAGCTGATGTTTTCGAAGCAATCTCTGACTCACAAAATCTTAATTTATTCCTACAAATTATTTTATTTTCATTTGCTAACAGCTTTTGGCTAAGTATATTAATTATTATAGTAACTTTCTATTGATCATCTCGTGACATCTTCACATCCTGTTGATGAATTTTACTCAACATATATAATCCTCAAACCTAGAAGCTTTCTTTTCTCACATTATCTGTGTATTCCTTTACTCACCTGTCAATTTTATCGTGATCTTTTGAAATATATGGTGGATTTTCCAGTGCTAAAATGTTTGGACTGTAGTGGTTTGTCATCGTTGTTTCATTTTGTCTTGTTTTGAACCTGAGATTGGTGAATAAACTGTAAATTATATTTTAGTAGTCATTTAGAAGAGCTTAAAGGCTAGTCCAAGCCACCTGGTACCTTTGAAAATATACTAAACAAACAACCAAGTGTCAAATGTCTAGCTGTCAATTTCAAGCAATGTATGTATTCCAAGGAAGAAGATGGTCTTTGAAATTTAATTCTTTTAAACATCTTAAAATCTATTAAGTGGCTATTCATTACTCTAAGGCAATATCATGTCACTCTGGAAAGCTCAACTAAATGTTACAGTTACCAATTTAAACAGTACTTAACCATGATGACATTCAATTATATTCTATATTCTGAGCACTTACTTTTCTTCTGATAAACTGATCTTGTGTTTGGGGAAAAAATAATATAAAAACACACAAAATGCATTCTGATATCTTAGAGTTGAATCGCAAAAATAAAATAAGGCCTATTAAAATCAGCCACTTTGTATTGTATTAAATTAACAGAACACATTAAGTAGGAGTTGGCAGTCAACAAGCTGTTAGAATTGTATTGCTCACTGAATTTCATGCCATTCTTTACCTGTGATGAACTCAATGAAAACTGAATCTTAAAAAAAAAAACAACATAGCCATTAAGCAGACGTAATTCCAGATCCCAATGAGATTTTGTATTTTAAGTGGCGGTTTCAAATACATAAAATAGATAACATTGCACTTTTTTCTGCCAATAGCAAATGTTTTTCCTAAAAAAGTCATTTTTAAGATTGCCTTGTGTACAAAATAGCGTTTCTCAGGATTGGATTTAGGTGAGTTTTTCTTATCGTGCATTGAGAAAAGCAGGAAGAGAAATACTGAATATTAGCAAAATACAGACTTTATCAAGTGTGTTTCCAGTTGAAAATAATGATTTTCTTATTTTATTATAAGACACGAGATAATTTATTCAATTGACACTGAGTATGAGATCAGAAAACTGTGTAACTGTTCATTTCTTTTCGTAGGCTGGTCATTGTGGCTACTCTGAAATGCCTTTTGCTGCTGGCAGTTTACTCTTGTTCCTTCTCTCAGCGTGCCTAAATCCAGCATAAATCTCCTTTTCTTTTGTGAAAGTGTATTCCTATGAAAGCTAGTTGCTTTGCGTACACAAAGTTGATCACTTCTTGTTGATTATTTAAGGAAATAAACAAAAATCATGTCCATGTGAGCAGGAAAAATGCAGACAGGTGGCACCAATGTTGTTTACATTATGAAATGTTACTGTATTTTTCTTTTTATTCTTATATACTAAAGATGAAAAGGCATAAAAAAGGACAATTATTAAAAACTCCTTTACTAATAATTGGTCTTGGTTAGACTCTGTTATAAATATAGGTGCCATGTATAATGTTTTTATATGTCCGTTGCTATGTTCTAGAATGTGTGTGTCCCCCAAGGCGGTAATAAGAGTGTTTGGGAAGTGATTAGATCATGAAGGTTCTGCCCTCATGAATGGCATCACTGCCTTTATAAAAGAGGCCCAAGGGAGCTTGTTTGCCTCCTCTGCCCTTGAAAATGTGGCAAGAATATGTCATGTATGAAGCAGAGAATAAACCTTCACCAGACACCGAATCTTCTGGCACCTTTACCTTGAACTACCCAGCCTCTGAAACTATGAGAAATATATTTCTATTCCTTATGAATTACCCAGTCAAAAGTATTTTTTTGTGATAGTAGTCTAAAGGAACTAAGCCACCAATCATAATACCACACACCATGTTCCTGACTGACTGAAATAGAACAGGCATTATTTTTTTCTGTTTTTGTAACGTCCCTGGATTCTGTCCCTAGAAAGGATCAACACATGATAAATAAGCAGTTTTCTAGTCTAAAAGTTAAAATATAAACTTGTTAAAATAACTATAACTACAATAGTTTGTTAATAGATGCACAATATAAAAGATGTAAATTGTAACATTAACAAATAACCAGTTTGATTATGATGTCATGGAAGTTACTTTTACCTTCTGAATATCAAGATGTCTCACATACAATATATTCTAATATGCTGAGCTACTTATGCATAATTGAAAGTTTGACTAGAACATGTATTATTTCCCTTTAGTAAATATCTACTGAGTTCTTCAATTCTGTGCTTGGCATTAAGGGTAGAGAAGGAATAGCCAAAATATCCTAGTTAAAGGGGCCTTAGAGCATAGGTATTCATGTCGCTTTATAACTTTCAGCCATTGACCTTAGTTTTCTCATTTGTGTACAAATTATGGTTCGAACACATCTCGCAGACCCTTACATATTTGAGTTAGTATGCCTCTATGAAACAAATTTAACTAACCTTGGCAAAAAGAAAATGTTAAAAAATGAAAATACATTTACTCACACAAACCCAGGCAGGGCAGAGGTGCCAAGATTAGGGGGTTGTGCGAACAGGAATGGGACACCACCAGCACTCTTTCTTTGGCCTGTACTTCTATGTCTAGATGAACTTCATCCTCATATCCCAGAATTTTGGAGAAAGCTACACCCCTGGTATGGTTCACAGTAGTCCTTAGGGTTTATATTTTCCCAGATATTCAACTAGAGAAAGAGATTGCAAGGATTCTTTTGGCTATGGAGTTTCAAAGTATCATTTGGATAGACTTCAACTTGCCTGACTCTCATGACATGTGTTATAGTCAGAAAGCTGCTCTACTTTCAGAGCCTCCATTCAAAACCAAGGAAAAATTAAATTAAGAAATAAAGCCCAGGAAACAAATTTGAAAAGCGAACCTCCAGGGTAAGCAGTGGTGGGAAGGAAGCATACATGTACGCTGTGCCCATCAATGAACTTCTATTCAAATATGCTAAGAGAGCATGCTTGTTTTGTTATTAACTCATAGAGATGTTTTAATGAACTAAAACTCCGGGCTTCTTATTTAATTTTTTGTGGATTTTAAAGTATGTGATGATTTAATGTAGAAGTCAGAATTTATATTTATTCTGTATCATAATTTAGCCACCTTTACAGAAAATAATCATCAAAAGAAGTAAAAATGACTAACATAAAATGTATTTTTCTTTCTAGTAAATGAATTCCAGAAGTTGCTGGTACAGGAATAGTGTGATCAATGCACATTCATCAGAACCATAGCCTCCTGGCCCCAGAATATTCTCCTGCATATCCAGCTGTCAAATCTGCATTCCTGGCAACAAGATGGAAGCACCAGAAGAAAGGGACGTCTTATTAACATGGAAAATTCAAAGAAATTTCCTAGATCATATCTACTAAATATTTTAGCTAGAAGGACACCTGATGAGTGTCATGTTTCACTTTAAGAGAAATATACCAGCTTTGATCAATGTTCTGCTGCCGACAAGGCAAGGAGAGTAGATATTTTGGTATCAATGAGTAGTCTCTACAATGTGAAAATGTGTGTGTTTGTGTGTGTGTGTGTGTAAATGTGTGTGTTTGTGTGTGTGTGTGTGTGTGTGTGTGTGTGTCCTAAATATTTTTGATGCAGATCTTCTTGAAAAGTTGTAATGAAAACATATAATTTAATTTTCTGAGATACTTATTGAGAAACTAAGTGAAGCAGCTCTCAGAAAGAATTTTTGAGAAGTCAAAGCACTACATTCTTTGTTAGTTTTACTTAAAGAAGTTTATACAATATTTGAATTTTAGTTATCATATAATGCATATTAAGTCTATACTTTTCATATACTTTTTATTGTAAACATGAGTTTCTAGATGTTTTCTTAAAAGTGCAATGTCTTTCCTATAAAAATAAAAAATGTATTTAAATAATTTCAAGGATTATTGATTAGTCTATTGAAATATATTTTAGAATATTAAATATCTTAGGATATTACTATGAAAAACTTTGCATATTCATTTAAAGTTGGAACAGTATTTGTGATAGAAGCTAAATTTTCCCAACAATTTTATTATAATTAACCTGCTGACTATAACATAATTGCTGACTGTTACATAATACTACAAAGATTTCCTTAGATATATACCTGATATTTTCTCTCAGATATATATACACACACATACATATGTACGTATATACACATGCACATACATATTTTTATTTCAAGCAAATTGGTTTTTGCATTGTTTTCCAAGCAAAATAAACACAATTCTAGTTATTTAACATACATTGCAGAATCTTCATTACCTACAAAAGTCATTGTTGGTTGGTAATGATTATGATTTTGGTTCTGTTGTCAAGTATTCTAGGATACTTTCTCATTTCGTTTCTGTGTAAAATGGATTGGCATGAGAAAGGAAGAGAGTCAAGGCTGCCAAGATTCATTTGTCAACATGTATTGAGTCTAATCAGTCAAATAACTCTGACTTTTTACAACTGGACTATCATTCACCCTAGATTAATCCTGCTGATTCAATATTTGGTAATGATTTACTTTATAAATACCTTGCTGAAATGAACATGAGCTATATTTGTCATTCTTCTAATAAAACAATTTTTCAGTAAAAATTTAGTTCATTTGACTTTCTAAAAAATGAATCAATAACAATTCCAAGAAATTGGACTTTAGTTTTAAGACATCATAAAATATTAGTCCATGGTCCATTTCATAATCTTGCCAAGCTTTGTGTTCATTGAATTACAGTGTTCTGTAGTTGAAGGGGGAGTCACTTCTGGTCTGCCAGTGTAGTAAACACTGTTGAAATGCCCACAATTCCCCTTTGGGAAAAAAAAAAAAACGTAATTCTACCATGGTCAGTAATGTTATGAGATGATAGTTGCAGTTTTCAGCTTTTCTTTGAGAACTGCCCTTAGCTGAAGAGGAGAAACTAGTCCAAGATCCTGCCCACATTTCCAGGGGCAGCATGTTTTTAATAACTAGTTGATGTGAGTATATAGAAGCCTAAATTTCTGGACACCTAAACCCAAATGGGCTCAATTTGGAAGGATGATACCTCATCTTTATAGCTCTCTGAAATATCTTCTGTGGCTTTGGGAGGATCAGCTAATCCCTCTACCTAACTAAGCCTTCTTTCCTTCCACAGCAGGTACTAACCTTAAAAGCACTCCCTAATTAATCTCTGAATGTTTATTTATTTATTTATTTATTTATTTATTTATTTATTTATTTATTTATTTTTATTATACCTTATGTTCTAGGGTACATGTGTACAATGTGCAGGTCTGTTATATATGCATACATGTACCATGTCGGTGTGCTGCACCCATTAACTTGTCATTTACATTAGGTATATCTCCTAATGCTATCCCTTCCCATTCCCCCCACCCCACAACAGACCCCAGTGTGTGATGTTCCCCTTCATGTGTCCAAGTGTTCTCATTGTTCAATTCCCACGTATGAGTGAGAACATGCGGTATTTGGTTTTCTGTTCTTGCGATAGTTAGCTGAGAATGATGGTTTCCAGCTGCATCCATGTCCCTACAAAGGACATGACCTCATCCTTTTTTATGGCTGCATAGTATTCCATGGTATATATGTGCCACATTTTCTTAATCCAGTCTGTCACTGATGGACATTTGGGTTGGTTTCAAGTCTTTGCTCTTGTGAATAGTGCCACAATAAACATACGTGAGCATGTGTCTTTACAGCAGCATGACTTATAATCCTTTGGGTATATACCCAGTAATGGGATGATGGCTGGGTCAAATGGCATTTCTAGTTCTAGATCCTTGAGGAATCGCCACACTGTCTTCCACAATGGTTGAACTGGTTTACAGTCCCACCAACAGTGTAAAAGTGTCCCTATTTCTCCACATCCTCTCCCGCACCTGTTGTTTCCTCTGAATGTTATTCTCAGTCTTAGTGTGTGCTTCAAAGAAAACTATCTAAAATCGCCACCATTTCTGATTTGCTATGATTATAAATTAAGTGACCTGGACCCGGAAACTGAAACTCTTTTGATGTAGTAGCAAATTATAACTATATCTATTCTTAACTTTTTGATTTCAAGTTAATTTTACTTTATCTTGAACATGAAAGTAAAAACTGTGTTAAACTGCTCTGCCTTATTCTAATGGGAATGCTTCTCTTTTCTTCTTCATGTACTTTATAAGGAGATTATTTTTAAAGAAATAACTGGTTAGTTTAATATTTGAAAATCAATTAATGCATTTTAGCACAGTAAGAGAGTAAAAACAGAAAGAAATCATTTCCACACATGCACAAAACAGCATTTGTTAAAATCCAGTGTCCATTTCTGATAGACACACATAAACACCAACAAAGAAAATAAACACACAAACCTCTCGTTAAACTAGAAATCAAAGTAAACTTCCTAAATTTGATAATTGCACCTATAAAAAAATCTATATTAACATCACACTTGATGATTAAAGACTGAATGGTTTCCTTTACAATTTGGAAAAAAGTACAATATTTGTTCTCACTCTATCTGTCATTCTATTAGTATTTCTAGGCATCAAAATAAGAAAAAGGTAAATAAATAAAATAAATTCCTATTTGCAGAAGAAGAAACAGCATTGTCATTAGTTTTCCCATTTAGAAAATTTTTTGGAATCTAAGAAAAGCAACTTAAGCTAATGATTGTGTTTATCAAAATACAAGACTATTATACAAAAAAATCAAACCTATGCGTATATACTCAGAACAGATCATTGAAAGCTGAAATAAAAAAAAAAAAAAATACTATGTAAAACTGAATCAGGCTATGATTTTCTTTTTTTTTTTTTTTTTTTTTTTTTTTTTAGATGGAGTCTCAACTGTCACCGACGCTAGAATGCAGTGGGGTGATCTTGGCTCACTGCAACCTCTGCCTCCCAAGTTCAAGAGATTCTCCTGCCTCGGCCTCCTGAGTAGCTAGGATTACAGGCATGCCACCACCATGCCAGTCTAATTTTTTGTATTTTTAGTGGAGACGGGGTTTCACCGTGTTGGCCAGGCTTCTCTCAAACTCCTGACCTCAGGTGATCCGCCCACCTCGGCCTCCCAAATTGCTGAGATTATAGACTGAGCCACCACGCCTGGCCAGAAAAGATGATTAGATGCCACGAAGTAGGTGGCAATGCCTTAACCATGTGTGTATTGTCAGGCCCAGGGGCCTCTTCCATGCTTGTCTAGGGGAGTGCTATGAAATTTTAAGACATAAATCTGACAATGAATGAACAAGAGCTCTACACTGAAAACTTTAAAATTTGCTGAGAGAACTTAAGAAGATACAAATAAGTGAAGAGAAATACCTGTACTGTGTTTATGGGCCAGAAGACTCAATATTGTTAACTTGAAAATTCTCTTTAAATTGATCAATAGATTCAAAAGAATTTTAATTATAATTGTAGCACAATATTTTTGTTTGGTAAAAATGACAAACTGACTCTAAAATTCATTTCAAATTACTTTGAAAATGAAGGACAACTGTGATGGACTTACACTTCTGAATTTAAGTCTTATTAACTTACAGTATTCAAGAGGTTTGGTATTGGCATCAGTTTAAACAAATAGATCAATGAAACAGAATAGAGTTCAAAAATAGACCTACACATATATGGTTAATTGATCAACACAGGTGTAATAATTTGCTGTGGATATGAAATAATACAAACTTTGATCCAGGTCTCACATCATTTTTTGAAATGAACTCAAAATGATCACATCAATATGTAAAGTTTATAACTATAAAACTTCTAGAAGAAAAACTTATTTTGGGCCTTGGGTTCTTATACATGATAGTATGATGTATAAAAAATCATAAATTGAATTTCTTAAATTTAGAAATTTCTGCATTTTGAATTACACTGGTAATGGAATGAAATGACAATCTACATATGGGGAAAACATTTGTAAACCACATATGTGGTAAAGAATATGTGATTCAGAATCCATATAAAGCAGCCAATATTCAAAAATAAGACAACAAAAAACTCAATAACAAATTGTCAGATGATTTGAACAGACAGATAACTAAGTAAGATATAGGAAAGGAAAATGAGCAGTGAGAATATGTTCAGCATCATTAGTTGGTAGCAAAATGCCAATCAAAACTGCACAGAGACACTACTATATGCCTATTAGAATGTCTAAAGTTTCAAAGACTGAGCATGCCAAATGTTGGTAAGGAAATGGAGGAACTGAAATATTTATACTGTTAGAGCATAAAATGTTAAAACCACTTTGCAAAAGAGTTTGGCAGTATACAAGTCAAAGACTCTATTTTTTGTTTGATCAAAGACAGCTTTCAAATCTCACCCTTTCCTTCTCCCCTTTGCTCCACCTCTTCGGAAGCCAGTAAGAAAGTCAGCTTGCTCCCTTCCTTGGAGCATGCAGAAAGTTTAAATTCACCTATCTTGCATCATTATGAACTGATACTGCCCTATTTTCCTTGGGGTAAATGTTTGCCCTTTTCTATATGAGCAATAAACTATATTTCATACCCATTGGTCCTATGGGTCCTTTGTCTCAACAATTGTATAAAGTCTCAAAGTTGGTGGTGGGGAGGGAGTGATGACCAGTGTGCAATAGGGAAAGTGGTGTCCAATTAAAAATTTAAAAGAGACAATTTCTTAAATAGGTAAACAAATATTATCATCTCATTCATTCCAGTAAAATGACAGTGTGTAACTACACAAAGACTTGTACATGAATGTTCATAGAAGCTTAAATTTTAATAGTCTCAAACTGGAAATAACCATCAAAAGGTACATGGGTAAACACATTGTGGTACAAGCATGTAATAATTATACTGAATGAAAGAAATCCTACAAAGGAATTGTGTATACTGTATAATTCAATGTATTTGAAACTGAAAAAGATGCAATGAATCTGCAGTGGCAGAAAGCAGATCAGTGGTTCCTGGGAATGAGGGAGTGGTTGTAGGAAGAGCTGGAATGAAGGTGATATGGCTTGGCTGTGTCCCCACCCAAATCTCATCTGGAATTGTAACTCCCACAATTCCCACGTATTTCAAAAGGGACCCAGTGGGATTTAACTGAATACTGGTGGGGGTGGGTCTTTCTCATGCTCTTCTCATGATAGGGAATAAGTCTCAAGAGATCTGATGGTTTTGTATAGAGGAGTTCCCCTGCACAAGCTCTTGCTCTACCTGCTGCCATCCATGTAAGATGTGACTTGCTCCTCCTTGACTTGCGCCATGATTGTGAGGCCTCCCCTGACATGTGGAACTATAAGTCCACTAAACCTCTTTTTCTTCCCAGTCTCCCAGTCTCAGGTATGTCATTATCAGAAGCATGAAAAGGGATTAATGTAGAAGGGATTAAGTAAGGAAACATGGAAAGTTTTGGCAGAGGAATACACTCATTATCTTGAGTGCAGTGATGGTTTCACAGGTGATTCACGTGTAAAAGTTTATCAAATAGTAGATTATAAACCTGTACCATTTATGATATTCAATAATGTCTTAATAAATGTTTTTTAAAGGTCAGTTTGTCTTTATTCAATACCTGCCTGCATTACCCTTTCTTTTCATTCCATTTCTTCTTTGTGAATTATGGCTAGTTCATATTACATGAACAGCTAAAAAAAAAAAACCCTCATCATTCCATATTCACTCTATTGCTTCCTTTACCTCTCCTTATAGTACACCAATACTAAATTACTTTTTATATGTAACTAACTCCTATGGCTTGAATCTTCCCTATCTGTGGTGCTTCTCCTGCCAACAAGAGTCATCTACTCCTATTCCTCATTTGGCTATACACAGTTCTTTCTTCAAGACTGAACCCATTTCTTTTCTACTTCTTCCCCAGTGCTCTGTTTTAGGTGATCCTCCTCCTCTGCATTTCCAGCAAAGTTCTCAGAGACTGTGTGTGACTCCTTCATTGCGTTCTTGCCTACTCCAAGTAGGAGTCCTGGATTTTATAACCCCTAGCAAAGTGAAAGATGCCAAGAAAGCATCATATAAGTATTTGTTCAGCTGAACTCAGCTCCACTTCCTATATGCATTGCTGTGTTCCTTAGAAGAACCACTAAAATGCTTTCAATATCATTAAGTATGCAATTATAATATATGCTTGCAAGCACATTTTTAAAAAACTAAGAATTGACTTATACATAAAAATAACATGATATTTAAAGCAAAGCAAAACCATATGAAACAAATACATAAAGAAGAATTTCAGACTTTGGTTAAACTGCACACAAATCAGAAAACACATTTTACTTTCAAATGGAAGAATAAAAGCAACACTTTAGGTTCAATAGCATTTTGATGATAACAAGTATCAAATATCCATGTGTATATGTGTTTATTTACTAAAAAATTCAATATATATTTATTACATTTGTCTTTGAAAAATGAGTAACATAGTGGAGAATATTGGTGAACCAAGACATATCTTCCATTGGGCCATTTTTATATTAACCATATAGAAAATTAGATATTGAATCAAAACTTGGAAGATATTTCTTTAAGATTCTGTGATCACAGGCCACAGCTCTTCTATTTCTGATAACAGATCAGTACAAAGGAGAAAGGTAATTAGGGGAGATTGCCAGAGACACATACTCATACTGCCTATATACCATAAATCATAGAAATGTGCATTTGCATTATTACATTATCCTTTTTTTTCAGTTAATCCCAGTGTCACAGTGTCATAGGACAAAAAAAGTGAAGATCTATATGGCATTAAATTTATTTCATAGAAGACAATGGTTTTAAAAAAACAGTATTTTGGCTATATTAATATTCTCTAAAGAAACAAAACAAAGCACATTTTATAAACAAAGTTATGCTTAATAAAATATAGCTTATTTTTTATAAAATATAAATTTATATAAATTGTATATAAAGTATATAAAGTATACTTTATTTTATAAAGCATAAATGAATAAGATAAGCAAAAACAAAAAGATATATGCACACACACACATACACATACCTGTATAAAGAGAGAGAGAAGGAGAGAGAGAGAGAGAGAAAGATGATTTAGAAACTGGGCGCAGTGACTCATGTCTGTAATCCCAACACACTGGAAGGCCGAGGCGGGAGTAATGCCTGAACTCAGGAGTTCGAAGCCAGCCTGGGCAACATGGCAAAACCCTGTCACTACAAAAAAAATACAAAAATTAGCCAGGTGTGATGGTGTGTGCCTGTAGATCCATCTACTTTTACGACTGAGGTGGGAGGATCACTTGGGTTGAGACTGCAGTGATTCATGATCACACCACTGCATTCCAGCCTGGATAATAAAGTAAGACCCTGTCTCAGAAAATGTTTTAAATATGAAAACTAAAAATAAGAGACTTATAATGAGAATTTGGTTCATGTGATTATGGAGATTGACGGGTTTCAAATGGGTGAGTCAGGGAGCTGGAGACCCAGGAGAGTCAATTTATAGTTTCAGCCCGAAGGCCAGCATGTTCAAGGTCCAGGAAGAGCCAATGATTCCATTTGAGTTGGAAGGCAGGAAAAAGCCAATGTCCCCGTAGAAAGTCAGTCACTCACGGAGAGTATGTCTTACTTGAGGAGGGAAAGCCTTTTCATTCCATTCAGGCCTTCAACTGATTAGGGGAGGCCCACCCACATTAGAGAGGGCAACATGCTTCACCCAGTCTACCAATTTAAATAATATAATCTCATTTAGAAACACTCACAGAAACACCCAGAATGATATTTGACCAAGTTTTGGCACCTGATGACCCAGTCAAGTTGAAACATAAAATGAACCCTCACATTGGCATTTCTGGGGACTTCCATGAAATCTGCCTCTCTCATCCCAGCAGGAAGCTGCCAAAGTTTCAAGATTATCCCTGAATGACCCTTCTGTGTGTTGTTAACAAGTGCATGCACACTAAAGAATAATGTCATATTGTTACCATCATTTGTTTCACAACAATTTACCCTGGCAGGTGTTCTGGGGTTTTTTATTACATAGTATATAACTTTTGTGATCTATTAAACCTATGACACAGTGTTGTCTCATGTCCTCTGATGACAAAATTGAACCATCCTGTTTTTGACAGCCTCACTAAGCCTCACTGCACCTACAGTGAGTTTTAGCTTTTTCACCAGGATAGAATAAAAAGCTACTATTGACATGTGTGATATTTTAGTGAGAAAGTAGCTTTTTAAACAATTGTACTTAAAGTGCTAGTATGTAAAAGGGCAAATATATTGTTAATCTAAATTTTCTAACATACCCTCTTCTCTCAGTTATAAATTCAGTACAGATGGTGATGATGAAAGCATATGTGTTTCAGATCCATAGTTTGTGCAACATTATTATCCAGTTCTATAGAGTACTCCTTGAGGAAAAGCCAGTTCAATAGTATTGTCTTACCTTTAATTTGTCTCCAATTCCCCTAAGAAATAATCATTGTACATTATGCAATTTTTAAAACAAGCTCTCTCCTAGATACAGATGAAAACTTCATTATTTTGAAAAACTGGATAAATAGAGCAGAAAGTACATTATAATTTCCTTTGCCTTTTGCCTTAACTCCACAACCATGTGATACAATTCAAATTCAACAGCAAGTAAGTGTTTTGTTTGTGTATGTAGGTGTTTGTGTGCTTGTCTAAGAAGCATTTAGATTTCTGACAAATAAATAACAGGGATGATAGGTTTCCCTTATCTGATTGAGGAAGAGAACAGAATTTTGAGTTCCTCAATTGTTTATTTCAGGAAAAAAATAAGTGGACAACTCTCTTTGTGAAACACTGTCGAAGATGTGGCAAAGACCAGGTCTAAAAAGGATAAACACATCCAAGTAAGCGTATCCTCCTCTCCAATTTGTTTGTTTACTAGGAAATAGTGCAACATATATATTTAATGTAATTATTCAAGGCTAAATAATTTTAAATGATGTTAATGCAAGGGAAACTGACAGGTGCAATTAGCGAACTCCTGGATAATATGAGTGATCCTTTTGGAAAACCCAGCTGCACCTAGAAAAAAGCAAGAGGTACCTCTCCTCTTGCCACCATTTCAGTGAATGATATATAACAGACTTTGGAAACATGGCAGCAATATTCAGGTTATTTTTAAAACAGATGGCATACTGAGAAGTAATCATAGACTCAACATTCACATTCTTTGCTGGCATTATAAAAGGCCAATTGCAGGAAAGCATAAGATCTCTTTCCCTTAAAGACTCTAGCTAGTGACAAATATTCAAGATGGTTCAAACTAAAACCCCTGCTCACACTATCCACATGATAGGAAGTTTGTGTCATAGCTAAACCTTAGAGTACATCATAGAATCTCGTGGTCTGACTCTGGGCAGTACATGAAATCCCTGTTGTATCTTGACGTCCTATCAAGCAATATCTTGCTCAGTTGAGCTGAGTAGAAAAATAGGTCGCTTGCTTTTGTACACTTTTAATTCATTTTGTGCATAGGATTTTGGATTTTCTTGTGGAGAATAAATTTTAAAAACTGAGATGTGTTGCTAGTAAAAACAAAACAAGAAAATAGAGGATGATAAAAGACTATTTTCTTGACAGTTTCACATCCCGTGAAAAGACAGTCTGTTTACTTTTGTTGTAAATGTGGACTATATATTTATTTTGTTCACATCCTCTTTAAAATAATATACATTTTTTCTAAATAGAAGGTCAAAAGTGAATTCTTTTTTCTGTATTGGACAGTTGATACGAATAAATGTGTCTATTAGCTAGTAAGGTCATTTAGAACCAACCTGACTGGTAAATCTCTTTGAAAAAAGGTTGACTGTAATGCAGGCATCATTACTGTACCTCAGTACAGTAATGTAAACTGCTCTAAAACAAGTACATAGTAAAACAGATCTACGGGAGATTATAATCTGATAACTTTGATAAGAGTGTTGATTTAGTTTATTTCCAGTTAGGTAGAGTTTTGCCATGTCAGATTTGCTTTACTCATAAATAAACTCTTATTATTTTAAATTGCATTAAAAGATGAGCTGAGCAAGGATAGGCTAGACAGAGCCAATAAAAGTGAAGTTTTTTTTTTTTCCCCTCAAAAAAAAATTACTATTTTCTACTTTCAACAAAAGCCAAAATTTGCTTTTGCAATCTCGATCGAAAATAAAACTTTCCTGTCTTCCCCAATCCGTTTGAAAAGGAGTATTTGACATAACACTATAGAAAACTTCAACTATTTTATTAGAATAATAAATATATCTGAGGCCATCAGTGATCTGCTGAAACAATATGGCTCATAGAGAATAATGGGAAAGAAAGAATACCCCTCACAGTAGCCTGAGTCCCCCAGTTTCATGTCATAGGGATTTTTGGTACTTGAATCTTCAACTCCCATAAGAAAAAAAAAAGTTTGAATCATGATTATGTTTGATCACTGACCCAATCCTGTCTCTTACAAAGTGAAATTCAATGAATACAATGGAGTATATTTTTTCTGAATAAACAGGTTTCCTTGTTGTTAACTCTGATTCATCTTCTTGGAAATGGATCCATGTGAGAATTCAAAGCCAGTGTAAACTGCTTCGCTGGTTAGCAAGAAAAAAAAAAAAAATTAGAAAATGTCCAAACCAGAGGTTACCTAGCGATCAGTGGAATTCAAGGTGATGTTAAATTAAATACAGTATAATAAAGTCTAAAGAAATCATGTAAATATTTTTTTCAAGGATGTGAGCTGGCTTTCACCTGAGACTGCAGAGGGGATAAAAAAATGGAAACTTGTAGTAGATTAGACTGAATCTAAAATATAAAATTCACTTTTTCTATTAGTAGAAATGATTATACCTTTCTAAATATCACCGTGAATTTATATCTTTCTAAAGAAGGGGAAATAAATGAGTTGTGAGCAAGAATAAATATAATTAACATCGAAACCCATGAGCCATTGTCATGTAAGTTCCTGAAATACATGTACATTTAAAATTGATGAATTTATCCTATTGAGGAGGAATATTAACTGCTACACAAGTCATTTTTTTCAGATTTCATGATCAGTCATTTGCAATGGATTATTTCAAACAGAGAAATTTGGACCACCCTGGAGGTCAGAGGAAATTGCAGTTGCTTCTACCTCCCCAGAGCAATTTTAGCAGCAAAGTTACTACCCAGGGAATGACAATTTTATGTTCCATTAGTGATAAGTGCTATTTTTATACTGCTCATGACCATTTCTCACTCTGTGGATACATGTGCAGTTATCTACCCCACATTCCATTTATTTCCAATTGCAAGAACTATACTACACATCTCAGAAGTTCAAAAGTGGTTGTAGAGTGAAAAGAGGACAATGTACAGGCTATGAATTCACATAAGTGAATGAATATGTGATCATTGACATTAAATATTATGCAGTACCTTTTGTGCCCCGAGTTTAGTAGTGAAGAGTCATTTTCAAGACATGCCAGTCTCTCACTATTAGCTTGAAAATCAGTTGCAAATATAGAATTATCTATTGATGTAAATAATACATTTTTCACTTCTAATGTATCTTAAAAATGTAGATGCATCTGGATAGAATAATAGAAATAATGCTTTAAGTAGGATTTAAGTGAAATTAAACTGACTATAATCATGAAGCATTTACAGTAGTCCAGGCTTTGTTCTAAGAGTTCTCCATGATGAGATTTCTGATGTAGTCTTCTAATTCATCTAGAGCATCTTCTCCATACTACAAATGAGACAAGAATGGCAAAGAGATCTTCATGAATATATCATCTGAAGCGTGCTTAGTGTACATTATGAGGAGAAGACTCAAGAAGCAGTGGCAATGCTAAACTTTACATGCCACTGTGTGCCTAAGGATGGAGGTTCTATCTCAAGGACTTAATCAACAGACTCATTTCCTCTCTGAAACTCAAAAAAATTATATTGCCAAATTTACCTTTTAATAAGGAAGATACATTTTAAATTTATTAGACTTTGTTGTATGCTCCATCTCATAATCTGCTACTAGTGATATTCTAGTTACTTCTAGTTCAGCATTTGTTAAACTGACCACTTGTTGTTGCCTTTTTTTTTTTTTTTTTTTTTTGAGACGGAGTCTGGCTCTGTCGCCCAGGCTGGAGTGCAGTGGCCGGATCTCCGCTCACTGCAAGCTCCACCTCCCGGGTTCACGCCATTCTCCTGTCTCAGCCTCCGGAGTAGCTGGGACTACAGCGCCCGCCACCTCGCCCGGCTAGTTTTTTTTGTATTTTTTAGTAGAGACGGAGTTTCACCGTGTTCGCCAGGATGGTCTCGATCTCCTGACCTCGTGATCCGCCCGTCTCGGCCTCCCAAAGTGCTGGGATTACAGGCTTGAGCCACCGCGCCCGGCCGTTGTTGCCTTTTTAACTGTGTACATAGTCATAATTCTAAAAGTAAACAAGTCGATATGGTCCTTAGAATGCCTGGCTGCTGAATCAAAGGGAATATACAAAACTCTTCTGTAGCAAAACTCAGATGTCTAGTGAAAATAAACTCACAGTAAGTGCTGCTAAATGGATTAAAGATGAAGTTTAAGCTTTTCTTTTTGTTGGTATCTTTATGGATGGCATTATGTATAAAGCAGTTAATCTTTTAATATATGACATAAACTTTTATATATATCTTAAAACGTCTTTTCACGATTCCAAATACAGAAAAAAATGAAAGTGTATTTTAAAAGTCATTAATTTATCCTATCCCGTGTAACTAGATTTGGAAACAGAAGAAAGCAAATTAGTATCTGTTGGGTGTCATCTAAGTTCTAACTATTTTGGTAGGAATTCACATATATTACCTCATTAAATTAAATTTAATTATCACAGCAATGACTTGAAGTAGGCATTTGTAGTCCCGTTTCTCAGCTGGGAACACAGGGAAGCCTGGTGGTTAAGTTGTAACCAGTAATAGTACTGGTAAAAAGGAGAGGCTCCAGATTCGACTTGCCAGGGTCAAATCTCGGTTTTTCCTCCTTTTTAGGTGTATGTACTTAACAAAGTCATTTAATTTTCTAAGCACAATTTCTCAACTTAGGAACTAGAAATCACACCTGCACATGCACATGACATACTTAGGATAAGTATTTTCATGCTTGCCTGTTTACATACTCACTATGATCATCATTCTTATCATCATGGTCATCCCTGTCTCCCTCGGTTAAAGGACATGCAATAATCTGAGATTTGAACACAAAGTAATTTGACCCTCGAAAGCATACTATTTCATCTATAAACACTAAATTGTAACTACCTATTAGACTATTGAAATATAGGCTCCCATTTTTCTAGGACTGACATGTAGTATTGATATAGTCCATCCTCCTATTGGTTTGGTTAGTGTATGTGGTATTATCACTTTAACTGCTGCTTCATCTCTCTCATGGCTTAATGGTTCAGTTTGTCTTTTCCATAGAGAAACTCCTCGAATTGTATTTATAACTCTCTATCACCTTATAGTATACATATTCCCTAGGTGACCAAATGTATTGTCAATGCTTCAATTAGCAGAAAAATATTAAAAAGTGAAAAATGAAAGTTCTGTTACCAGACAGTATTATATTTACAATTTTAAAATGTAAAAGTTGACATATTTATTAGATAACCATATGGATATGCTACAGAGACAGATTTATGGATCTGAAGTCAGCAAGGAAGTCAGGGCTGGAGGTAGGCATTTGGGAACAATTGACATATCAACAGTACTTAAAACTGTGGAACTGAGCATAGAAGCACCACTAACATAGATTGCACCGCAAGTGGTTCTTCCTGAGGTTGTGCAATATGGTAGCCCCAAATATTCACCACTGTTTATTGGACTTCTCCACCTAAATATACCACAAGCAACTCAGCATGTACCATATTAAGCTCCACATAATTATCCTCAGATATATCTTACTTCTCATGATGCTTCACTTGGTAAATGGGTGACCAACCATTTCTAACTTATCCAAAGCAGAGACTTGACCAAAGCAGATATATTTCTGGGCTAGGTCTTTACACTTATCTTCATATCTAATCAACTCCTTTTGACATTGTCTCTTTAGAAAAAGAAATCACTGCCTACTGAAAATAATTCAAAAGCTATACCAAATATTTTGCATGTATTATTCCAAATCTTGTAACAATCATATGACATCAATATTATTATTATCCATTCTATTTTAGGTAGAAAAAAATGAATTGCAGAGAAGTTAATTACCTGAAAAATATCACACAGCTAACAAGTGGTAGAGCCAAGACTTCAACTGAGTCATCCTGACTCCAGATGACATGTACTTTCTCTCTAAATATAAAGCCTTCAAGACTTGGTGATGGATTATTAGTAGAAGCTGTAGGTCACACAAGACTCAAAAGTACCCTGACAGTTTTATCTTCAGTAACTGGATAGACTTACTAAGATGAGGACAACTGAGAGAGTAAGTTTTGGAGCCAATAAAATCAAATGTAAAATTTGACATCTTTATTAGATAACCATATGGATATGCTAAATAGACAGATTTATGAATCTGAAGTCAGCGAGGAAGTCAGGACTGGAGGTAGGCATTTGGGAACAATTGACATATCAACAGTACTTAAAACTGTGGAGCTGGATGAGAACTTTTAAAGCCAGCATGGATGGGAATAACTTTTTGCACCTTTAGCATTTATTCAGTGACCAAATCATAGTAAGTGTTTCACAAATATATGCTGAATAAATAGATAGATACATAGAATCCCATTATGTGTCAGGTACTAGACCAGCATTGGATATAAGGAAAAATTGAGGAGCTCATTATTTTAGCTGTTTCCATTACAAGTTTACAAGCTAACTGGGCAAAATAAAATGTGTCAAATTGTGAAATAGAAAGAGCAGGCCACAATGTTACAAAATTCCAGTTTAGGGCTCAGATTTGGCAATTTGGTCCTAGGCAAAGCACTTAATTATAAACACTCTGGTTTTTGATCAATAAGTTGATCTGGAGGGTTGCTCCTTCTAACTTGAACAATCTTTGAAAGAAGGAATTAGAAAATATAATCTCTCTAAGGTCAAAAAATAAAAGTACATCTAAGTGGTCTGTAACACAATACAAGGAAGTGAATGAGATTAAGTCAAGATTTCAGAAGTTAGCTGAGAAACATAAACTTTGGTTTACATACAACAAAAGTGATAGGAATTTCAAAAGAGCAAAGAGAGCTTTCAAAAAAGTAAAGGGAGATTTGGGGCTGCAATCTGCTGATCTTGCCAGTTTATCAGCCCTATTTCTTAGGATGTATACCAATAAAAAATCTTGTGTAGCATTAATCACTGGTGAGAAACACCGTTATCATAGAGACATGCCTGCATCCTCCAGAGGAAGTTTTATAAACGGACAACCACCATTTTGCCTTCATGGTTCTTAGATTTATGCAACAAGACAGTTTTTAGGATGAGTTAGCACCCATCATACCCAACAAGATTGCTACCAATTTTTTGTGTGTGTTACTAGGGTGAAGAAAGGGTTCCGCTGTGTTTACTTTTCAAAAATCTTTTTTTTTTTTTTTTGCAGCATCAAGAAACCAGTAAAAAATCATATGTAAAAATATATAATTTTCCGCTAGCAAAGAGTATTAGTCCTTTTTTATATTTATCTGACATTTGCAATAGCAGAATTTTGTGGCTATTGGAAAAGAAAATTTCCTCACACTCCTTCAAACATCTCACCCCAACTAGAAATCTCCTATTATTGATTTGGAAGAAAAGATTGAGAAGTTGTAATTATTTCTTTCCAGCTATGTCTCTTATCTAGATTTTTTAAAACCATGTTGTTTTTTACTAAACACACAAGTGACTACTTTTCAGGGGTCAACTAGGTGAGGTGTTAATTCAGAGAGACAGATATATATATATATATATTTTTTTTTTTTTTTTTTTTCCAGACAGGCTTTCATTCGGTTACCCAGGCTGGAGTGCATTTGTATGACCATAGCTCACTGCAAGCTTAACCTCTGGGGCTCAAGACATTCTCATGCCTCACTCACCCAAGTAGCTAGGACCACAGGTGCATGCCACCATGACCAGATAAATTTTTTTCCCATAGAGACAGGGACTCTCTATGTTGCTCAAACTCCTGGGCTCAAGGGATTCTCCTACCTTGTCCCCTCAAAGTACTGGAATTACGGGCATGAGCTACTGCACTTGGCTCCATTCTCTTTATTTGGACCATAAGTTAATAACAATTTAAAATGAGGAAGATCTCAGTAAGGCATAATATTTGAGTACAAAATTTCCTATTCATCCCTGCTGTCAAACTCACCATAAATCCACAATAAATTACTACTAATGATGTAATTTTCTGTTTAGTTACTTTTTCAATATTATTTAATGGGGAGTAAGGTCTGTCGTATGATTTGTATCAACTTTGGCTAGATATTATTAGATGTTCATGGTGAAGACCGTCTAATTATAGAAGTTAATAGGTAACATTTATATGTAATAATCTGACATAGGTGACTATATCTTAAGTTTATTGTATTTCCCCAAGAATTGAATGGGGAAAGGAGACTGAAGAAAACTTCAAGGATCAGTTAAGTATTCAAGTGTCCCGTCTCCTCTTCTCTGAGCTCTAGAATGACTATAAGGATCAGAGGTGGTCACAAATTCAGCTAGACTGAATTCTTCTGTGTATGTCACAGACATCCATACCTCAAATGGGATCCTGATAGGCTAAGAAGGTATTGCAATATGACTTTTGTAGACAAAGTTTATAAACATATCAGTTTTTGAAAATCAGAATATCAGTTGCTTTAATATTGCAACCACAAACTTTTTCTTCCTTCAAAATTGCCATTTCTTTCTTAATACTACTGAAATTCATTACCAATGACATAACAATTATTCTGATATAATATTGTGATCCAACCAAGAAGAGAGTAGCAATTAATAAAATTGCTACTTGAGAAACACTCCAGATCCATAGGAGAATTCAGGATATATAATGGCACATTTGTTTACCTGATTACATTTATTTGTAAGTGTCTTGATTATTGCTTGATGTTTATAACACATATACATGTAAATTTAAAAGTAGTCATAAGATTTCAATATTGACCATGATGTTTTCTGCAGGGTTTTCCCCAATTTAGGAAATTCTCTTCTACTCTCATTATACTATCAGATTTAATCTTACATAATTCTTAAAATTTGTGCTGAATGTTTTATTCTGAATGTTTTCACATTCCTATTTTTCTTCTTTATTCTGCTTAAGGAATGCAGTTATTTAATCTATTATTCTATTGGTGAAATAACTTTACATTGTTAGAATAAACCCATCTTGGTTGTGATATTTTATTTTGCTTACAGAATGCTGGAATTTGTTTCTCATTACAACTATTTTTATTTTACATTTGACTGGAAACAGATATGCATATATATAAATTACCTTATATGTTTTGCTTTTCTCATTTTATTGTCAAGTTAAAACCTTATAAATAACCTGGAGAACATTCTATCTTCTTTTTCTTTTTTTTTCTCAAAAAAGGATTTGTGTAAGATTGTGGATAGCCAGTTCTTCAATAAGTTTTAGAACAAGCCTCTCAAATCATCTTGACTTACAGTTTATTTTGGGTGAATATTTTAAATATATATTCAATTTTATATACTTTACAGATAATACAGCAGGTTTATTATTTTCTCTTGATTTAATTTTGGTGAGTTAATTGTTTGGTTCTTTTGGGGATTTTTATAGTTATTGTTAATACATAGAGTTCAGCTAGGTTTTCAAATGGTTTGACTACAAAGTTGTCCTTTTTACTAAAAAATAATATCATATTATTTTAATTTCTGTTGAATTATGTTCTATTTTTAAATCCTTAATATTCATATATTTTTACTTTATTTTACTTTCTTGACTCATCTTGTCAGAATTTGCTATTTTTCTCTGTTCCAGCAATCAATTTTTGTCTTTACTAAACTTCTTTATTATTTTGTATGCAATTTTATTAATTGCTACTCTCTTCTTTACTGTTTCTTTACTTTTTTAGTGTGTTTACTTATTAATTTATTTATCTGATTTTTAAGTTGAATGTTTGGGTCTTTTCTTAGACATTTTTTAAAAAGACAATACTTTAAGGATATATATTTTCCTCTAAATACTCCTTATACTCACCTACACTTACACTTTTAGATAGTTTACAATTTTAATCATATCTAAGCATTTTTCACTTCCATTGTTCTTTTTGTCTCATGAGATATTTAAATATAGATTTTGAATTTTTAAAGTGCATATTTCTAACTTACTTGTGCCATGTCCAGAGAATGTGGGCTCTATAATATTGAAATTGGATTTCATATATTTTTTTGCTGAGTAAAAGCTCTACATTTGAAAATGTTCCATATATCTCTGAAAGAATATGTGTTACTTCATATGTTATTTGTTGCAATGTTCTATATATTTCACTTTAAAAATAGCACTATCTAATTATTTTGTTCTCATTTTTTCAGTCAGTTTACCATAATAGACATGCTGTAATGTGTCCTAGAGATAGTGAATATAAAAACTTATTTTCATTGGTTAACACTATTTGCCTTAAAATATACTTTGTCTAACGCAAAAATAATTATATAATCTTTCTTTGGATTAGTACTTAATTATTTATATTTTCTAAAATTTTAATTTCAGTCTTTCTGACTCTTGATCATTTGGACGTGTGTCTTGTAAAAATCACATATGTAGAATTATTTTCTTCATCCAATATGAAAAGCTTTATCTTTTAATTTGACTTGTTGGTTCATATATATTGATTGCTATTATTATTTTGAATTTGCTTTCCTCATCTTATTTATTTATTTGTCTTACTTTTACTATAACATTTCTTTGTTCCTCTCTTGAGTTGGATTGATTGGATTAAATGGACCCATTGGATTGAAATATTTTTTGCTTACCTAAGTTTTTTTTTTCTCTTCTTCCGCAAATAGCTTGACAGATATACATGTTATTCTTCTTGTTTATGGATTAACTTTTAAATACCAACATCAGCATTTAATTAAATTTTATGCCAATCACTGAGTCACTTTGTCTTTGTAATCTTGCTATTTCACTTTAAGTGTCTGGTGTGAATGTCATTTAATTTCTTTTCCTTGGTATTTATTTGGATTCTATGAAAAGATTGATTTCTTTAACCATCTTGGTAAAATATTTTATTAAATAGTATGTCTCCTTCATTATTTCTATTGTCTCATGAAACTCCTACCAAGGCATGTGGACTTTCACACTTTTCCCTTGTCTCTTACAATTCTGGGTTCCATTTGCTATAAATATCTGAAATTATAGCTCTCTCTTTGCTAGTTCTTGGTTTAATTGAATTTCCTTTTTTCTTTAGCATTGAATTTAAAATTTCAGTTATTTTAGCTTTATGTTTATAGTTCTATTTTACTTTTCATATGATAGTCAATTTTGATAGTCTTTTAGTTATACCTTAATAAATACGTGTATAATTACATAGTATTAGATATGTCTTCTATATTTTATATTTAACAATTTACATATGTCTGTAAATCTAACATTATACCCAACTTAACAAGTTTCAAAATAAATTCATTTAAATAACACAGGCAACTGTTCCAGATGCCCTAAGGAAAACTCCAACACTATTTTATGTATTCTCTGAAGACAAATTTGCTAATTTTTTCTCTCTGAAGAATGTTTCTCCTTTCTCTTCAGCCTAGTTATGTGGTAAAACACTTTAATATTCTTTTTTCTACTTAAAAAGGTTAAATATGCTGTATATACCAGGAGTTCTTTTTTCTAATTATCTTTTTCACTACACTGTATAGAAAAGAAAGTTTCTTAGAAGTCATTTCTTTATTTAAATTTCATTTATTTGTCTGCTTAGTTTCTGATGCTCATCTGCTTTCTGAATAGTTGAGGTGAACATGTAGTATAATTCTAGAGATGGGAAGTGTTATTTTAATAAAATATTTAAGATTCTTACTTGAGTTGGTTTTCTCAAGTTTCAGAGTGATTAGTAAAATCCTATGCTGTTCAAAAGGTAATCTGAGAGGAAGTCAATGAATCATCCCCAAATATTACATATTACAAATCTACTTAACATCAGCATATATACATATACATATATATATAATTTTATGATATGGTAAAATATACATAGCCTAACATTTACTATTATAACCACTTTTAAGAGAACATTTCAGTGATATGAAGTACATTCATATTGTTGCACAGCCATCATTTCCATCTATGTCCAGAGCACTTTTACACTTGCAAAGCTATAATTGTATGCCCATTAAATAATTCCCCATCTGTATTTGTTGCTGGTACCTTAAAAAGCAATTTGATTTTGTATATTGATCTTGAATCCAGTGGTCTTGCTGAATTGTCTTATTAATTGTAATTCCTTCTTTTCTATGTATATCCTTATGCCTTTTGTGAATTGTGTCAGTTTTGTTTTTTCCTTTCAGATCCTTATGAGTCTCTTTTACTTTTGACTTAACAACTTCACTGACTAGACCTTATGGTACATTCTACTACATATCTTTTAGTAAACTTAGGTGTGCAGCAACAAATAAAAAATGAAATTAAAATTATATTCACAGTAGCACTATCCATAAGAGCCCAAACTAAAGACTACAATGATCAGGAGGAAAGGTAAAGTGTGCTGCATACACAGTGTGAAATATGCAACACTGAGAATGAATAAAGGGCAACTATACACAACATAGATGAATCTTACACACAGAATCTCCAGTGAAAGAAGCCAAACACAAAATCGTACATATTCTATAATTTCATATATATAAAGGTCAAAAATCAGCAGCATTATTCTATGTGTTAGAAGTCAAGATAATGGATTGCTCTGTGGGAGGGAGACTGGGAAGTGAATGGAAGGGGCAGCCCGAGGGCTGTGCCAGCTCTGTTAACGTTGTTTCTTGACGAGGGTGCTAGTTATGTGGGATGTGTTTATTTGGTGATAATTAAGCCATATATTTATTTAGGACATGTGATGTTCTATGTTTATTTATTATACTTTAATAACAAGTTCTTTAAAACAGTAACTCCCCATCTCCTTCACTCCCCAGACCCTGACAACCACCATTCTGCATTGTCTCTATCAATTTGACTACTTTAAGTACCTTGTACAAGTGAAATCGTGTAATATTTATTTATTTATTTTTTTTTTTTTTTGTGACTGGCTTACTTCACTCAGTGTAATATTTTTTCTTTATTTATTCTTTTTTTTTTTTTTTTAACATAAAGTTGTTTTGTCTGATATTCGTACAGCCTTTCCTGTCCTCTTTTGGTTACTATTTGCATGGAATGTATTTTTCTCTCTGTATTAGTCTGTTCTCACACTGCTATGAAGAAATACCCAAGACTGGGTAATTTATAAAGGAAAGGAGTTTAATTGGCTCACAGTTCCATGTTGCTGGGCAGTCCTCAGGAAACTTACAATCATGGCAGAAGGTGAAGGGGAAGCAAAGCACCTTCTTGACAAGTGGCAGGATGGAGTGAGTGCAAGCAGGGGAAATGCCAGACACTTATAAAACCATCAGATCTCATTAGACTGAATCACTGTCACAAGAACAGCGTGGGGGAAACCACCCCTGTGATCCAATTGCCTCCATCTGATCCTGCTCTTGACATGTGGGCATTATGGAGATTACAATTCAAGATGAGATTTTGGGTAGGAATACAGCCAGACCATATTACCATCTTCTCCATTTCAGCCTATTTGTGGCTTTGGATCTAAAGTGAGTCTCTAGTAAATACTGATAATTGGATCATATTTTATATTAATTCAGCCAATCTTTGTCTTGTGATGTGACAATTTAATTTACTCACATTTAAAGTAATTACTGTTGAGTAGAAACTTACTTAGGTCATTTAGATGTTAGTTTTTTATATACCTTACAGAAATTTTTTCCTCATTTTCTTCATTGCTATCTTCTTTTGTGTTTATACTTTAATAACAGTATAAACACAATTTTTGTAGTGAAATATTTAAGTTTCTTTCTCATATCCTTTTTTGTATATTCTACAGCTATTTTCTTTGTATTTACCATGGGGATTATATTTAACATATTAACATTATAACATTCTAATTTGAATTTATGCCAGCTTAACTTTAATTTAAACATACAAAGCCCCTGCTCTTTTACAGTTTTGTCCCTTACCTTTTCAGTTTTTCATGTCACATGAAAACACTTTATACACTTTATGCTCACAAACATAAATGGATAATTCTTTTAAATGCATTCATTTCTCAAATTATATATAACATAAATTTGGAGATAAAAACTAAAGTTACATTAATAGTGGCTTTTATGATTACTCATGTATTTATCTTTACTGAGATCTTTATTTCTTTTTATGGCTTCATGTTACAGTCCAGTATCCCTCCATTTTAACCTGCAGGATTTCACAGAATTTCTTTCAGGGAAAGTCTAGTGGTAAATAACTCCCTCAGCTTTTGCTTATGTTTGGAAAGTTTTCGTTTCTCCTTCACTTTTGAAGGACAGTCTTGCTGGCCATAAGATTTTTTGTTGACAGTTTTCTTTTTCTTTTAGTATTTTGAATGCATTACCTTACTGCAATTTGGATTTCAGAATTTCTGATAATAAATCAGCTGATTATCTTACTGAGGATCCCATGTATGTGATGAGTAGCTTCCGTCTTGATGCTTTCAAGATTCTCTCTTTGTCTTTGGCTCATGACAGTTTGATTATAATATGTCTCAACTGATTCTTTGACTTACTCCTTCTGGGAATTCATTGAATTTCTTGAGTATTTATACATTTTTAAGCAAATTTGGGAAGTTTTCAGCCACTATTACCTCAAATATTCTCTTGCTTGCTCTATTCTGCCTCTGGGACTCACACAATGAATGTGTTGATAGACTTTATGGTGTCTTACAGTCACTCCATTAGCTTTTCTTCAATCTTTTCTTTTTGGTTCTACGTACTGAATAATTTCCATTGTCCTGTCTATCCTCACATTTGCTGATTCTTCTGCCTGTTTAAATCTGCTTTGAATCTATCCAGTAAATTTTTAATTTATTATTTAATTTTTAGCTTCGAATTTTTTTGTTTGTTTCTTTTTAGGTTTTCTATCTCTATTGATATCTCCATTTTGCTTATGCATCACTTTCGTGACATTTTGAACATCTTTTTTTAGTTCTCCGAGTATCTTTATGAAAGTTACTTCAAAGTCTTGTCTAGTAAAGATTGTCAAAGATTGTCAGATTGTTTTAGAAACAGTTTCTGTTCATATTTTTCCTTTCAAATGGGCTATACATTCCTAATTCATTTATGCCTTGTTATTTTTTTCTTGAAAACTGTATACAACACTTGTATCTAATAATGCAATAATTCTGGATATCTAATTTCCCTGTTTTCTTAGGGTTTACTGCTCTTTATTTTTGTTTGTTTGTTTGTGTGGGTTATTGTTTTCTTTTTGAATTGTTGTAGGCTGTCTCTGTGACAAGGGCCAGACTGAAGTATAAATTTAAAGTGTTTTTAGGTATTTTCTGAGTCTGCTGCTTCCTCTGTCATGCTTGGTAACTTCCTAATGTCTGTCGTACATGCTATTGAGTTTAAATTTCTTAATCTTTAATATTGGCTCCCAAAAGAAGAAACAGAAAAAATGAGGAAAGGAAAAATAGATTATCAGTCCTTTAAGTCCCTGGAAGTCATATCAGAAATGTGAATAATTTGCTGCAACAGAGTGAGGTGCAACCACAATGGCCACCCATTCATTTTTCTGTAACTGTCTGATTAGAAGTAGCAATCAGAGACCAGAGCACAAATTCTCAATATTTGGAAAATAGTGTTTCCTTTACTCATGCTGGCTCCTGCAAGCTGCGTGAAAGTTGCTCAAAGACTGCATGGGGCTGTCTGCGACAGTGCTGGGGGTGAAGGATAGGTAGCTGCTTCTGTGCTAAGAGCTAAATTTGACCAAAACTTACTGCAATTTAACATCCCATTCTTTCTTTGGAAGTAGCAAGCTTTGGTATAGAGGGTTCTCAAACAATTAGATAGATTCTATCAGTGTAATTCTTGTCCAGCTGAAGAAACAGACTGCTAGTACTTCCTACTCTGCTACCTTTTCATTTTTCTCTATCACAATTAGCTTTTCAAGGCATTAAATTATCTTGTCTTGTATAACTATCCACATGCATTTTGACTGGGATGTGTGCTATAATTCATATCAGAGAAAATAGTCAGGAAAAGGGAATCAAGATGCAGGTTTTAATGGGAAGAGCAGAAAAGGGAGTTTCATTGTGAGAGTGAATGCATGTCTATATGTGTGTGAAAGGTACATATGTATCTATACAGGATCTAACATACTAATTATAGCTATACATATTGATTACTTACTCTAAGCCAGGTATATGACATAAACATTTTCCTTCAACTCATAGAACCCTAGGAGGCAGTATTATTATTGTCATTAGAATTTATAAAATTTTAGCTTTTAGTTTAGGTACAGGTACAATTCATGTAACAATCCTAGGTAGTGGACATAACACCCAATATGTAGTTTTTCAACCCATTCTCTCTGCTGTCCTCTGTCCTCTAGTAGTCCAATGTGTATTGTTCCCACATTTATGTCCATGTGTGCCCAATGCTTAGCTCCCACTTATAAGTGAGAACAAGCAGTATGTGATTTTCTGTTCCTGTATTATTTCACTTAGGATTATGGCCACCAACTCCATTCATGTTGCTGCAAAGGATATGATTTAATTCTTTTTTACTGTTGCATAGTATTCCATAGTATATATGTATTATATTTTCTTTTTCCAATTAACTGTTGATGGGCACCTAGGTTGATTGCATTTCTTTACTATTGTGAATAGTGCAGGAATGAACATATAAGTACATATGTTTTTTGGCATAATGATCAGTATTCCTTTACTTCAGAAGAGATGTTATTAAAACATTAAAAACGAAAAAAAAAAAAAACAGATGCTAGTGGGGCTGTGGAGAAAAGAGAATGCTTATGTGGAGTTGGTGGGAATGGAAATTAGTTAAGCCACCATAGAAAGCAGTTTGGAGATTTCTGAAAGAACTTCAAACAATTACTACTGTTATTTTAAAGATAAAAATGGGGATTGAAGCAGTTAAGTCAAACTTCACCTAATAAGGAAAGAAATTAACGTTCCAACGGAATCTCTATAACCCATTCTGCACTCTTAAAACTAAACCCTTTGTATTATACCTAAAAAAAAAAAATAGTAGAAAGAGGTGAAATGTAAATTTCTTTCAGACTCAGACCCATCTTTCTATAATCTACTTCAATAGCATTTAATTCATTTAGTCAAGATATTGCTTAACTAACAAGCCTCAAATATTTCATTACTAATTATTTCTATTTAAACAATAAACTAACTTTCTAACTTACTAAATTTATTAGTGCATTCTCATTCTGCAAAAAGGACATATGCAAGACTGGGTAATTTATAAAGAAAAGAGGTCTAATTGATTCAAAGTTACTCAGGGCTGGGGAGGCGTCAGGAAATTTACAATCATGGTAGAAAGGTAAGCAAACACATTCCTCTTCACATGGTGGCAGCAAGGAGAAGTGCCAAGCAAAGGGGGAAAGCCCCTTATAAAACCATCAGCTCTTATGAGAACTCACTCGCTATCAAGAGAAGAGCAGCATGCAGTAACCACCTTTATAATTCAACTACCTCCCCACGGGTCCATCCCATAACACATGGGGATAATGGGAACTGCAATTCAAGATGAGATTTTGGTGGGGACACAGCCAAACCATATCATCAGCCACTTGCCCCTCCTAAATCTCATGTTCTCACATTTCAAAACACAATCATGCCTTTTCAATAGTCCCCTAAAGTCTTAACTCATACTAGCATTAACTCAAAATTCCAAGTCCAAAGCCTCATTTGAGACAAGTTCCTTTTGCCTATAAGCCTGTAAAACCAAGAGCAAGGTAGTTACTTCCTAGATACAATGGGAGTACAGTAGTTGGGTAAGTACACCTATTCCAAATTGGAGAAACTGGCCAAGATGAAGGGGCTACAGGTTACATGCAAGTCCAAAATCCAGAGGGTCAGTCAAATCTTAAAGCGCTGAAATGATCTCCTTTGACTCCTTGTCTTACATTTATATCATGCTGATGCAAGAGGTGGGCTCCCACAGCCCTAGACAGCTGTGCCTCTGTGGTTTTGCAGGCTGTAGCACCCCTCCCAGCTTTTCTCAAAGGTTGGTGTTGAGTGTTTGGAGCTTTTCCAGGTGTGCAGTGCAAGTTGTCAGTGGATCTACCATTCTGGGATCTGGAGGATGGTGGCTTTCTTCTCACAGCTCCACTAGTCAGTGCCCCAGTAGGAGCTCAGTGTGAGGGCTCCAACTCTACATTTCCCTTTCACACTGCCCTAGCAGAGGTTCTCCATGAGGGCTATTCACTGCAGCAAACTTCTGCCTGGACATTCAGGCATTCAATACATGCTTTGAAATCTAGACAGAGGTTCCCAAACCTCAATTCTTAAATTCTTTGCACCCTCAGGCTCAATACCACATGGAACCTGCCAAGGCTTGAAGCTTGTACTCTCTGAAGCCATGGCCAGAGCTGTACCTTGGCCCCTTTTAGCCACAGCTGAAATGCAGGGCTCCAAGTCCCTAGGTTGCACACAGCAGGTGGGCCCTGGGCCTAGGAAACCATATTTCCCTCCTAAGCCTAGGAGCTTGTTATGACAGGGCCTGCCTTGAAGGTCTCTGACATACTGTGGAGACATTTTCCCCATTGTCTTAACGATTAACATTTGGCTCCTCATTATTTATGCAAATTTCTGCAGCCAGCCTGAATTTCTCCTCAGAAAATGGGTTTTTCTTTTCTATACATTTTCAAGCTGCAAATTTTCCAGATTTATGCTCTGCTTCCTCTTGAATTCTTTGCCACTTAGAAATTTCTTTCACCAGATACGCTAAATTATCTCTCTCAAGTTCAAAGTTCCACCAATCTGTAGGGCAGAGGCAAAATGCCACCAGTCTTTTGCTAAAGCATAACAAGAGTTGCCTTTCCTCCAGTTTCTACTAAGTTCCTCATCTCCATCTGAAACCACCTCAGCCTGGACTTCTTTGTCCACATCACTATTGGCATTTTGGTCAAAGCTATTCAACAAGTCTCCCGGAAGCTCCAAACTTTTCCACATCTTCCTGTCTCCTGAGCCCTCCAAGTCTGTAGGAATTTGCAAACTTTCTCACATTTTCCTGTCTCCTTCTGAGCCATCTCAACTGTTCCAGTTTCTGCTTGTTACCCAGTTTCAAAGTCACTCCCACATTTTTGGGTATATTTACAGAAGCATTCCACTACTTCTGGTATGAATTTACTGTATTAGTCCATTCTCATCTTGCTATAAGGACATACTTAAGGCTGGGTATTTACAAATGAAAGAGGTTTAATTGACTGACAGTTCCACAGGGCTGGGGAGGCCCCAGGAAACTTGGAATCATGATGGAAAGGGAAACAAAAATGTCCTTCTTCACATGGTGGCAGCAAGCAGAACTACCACACAAAAGAGGGAAAAGCACCTTATGAAACTATCAGGTCTTGTGAGAACTCACTCACCATCACAAGAATAGCAGTATGGGGGTAACAACCCTCTTAATTCAATTGCTTCCCACCAGGTCCCTCCAATGACACATGGAAATTATGGGAACTACAATTCAAGAAGAGACTTTGGTGAGGACACAGCCAAACCATGTCACTAAACTTCACATTGTATGATAGAAGTCCACCAAAGTAGTCAATGTCATTGCATCTCTCTATTGCATAACACAATTTCATCTCTAGTAATAATTAGATGTTGGGGACCTAGTGAGGCAAAGTACAGCCAGATAATTTAGTTGGGAGATTTTAGGCAGTAGGACTGATTTTATAAGCACACTAAACCAAGGTTGGATCTATGGAACCCAGTACAAAGAGTAAATGAGTAAATGATCCTAGTTAAATGATAGAAAGAAGTGTCATTAAAGGTAACAGAGTATAATTTTTATTTATTCTTCTACAGTCTCTGTCAACTTGACATAGTGTTTTGTGTTTACTATTTAATATCATTCTTATTTTTAAAAATTGTATTTTTTTCAATTTTATTTTAGGTTTGAGGTTACATGTGAAGTTTTGTTACATAGATAAACATGTGCCATGGGGATTTGTTGTACATATAAATACATCATCCAGGTATTAAGCCCAGTTCCCAATAGTTACCTCTTCTGCTCATCTCCCTTCTCCCATCCTCCCTCCTCAAGTAGACCCCAGTCTGTTGTTTCCTCCTTTGGGTTCATAAGTTCTTATCATTTAACTCCCACATATAAGAGAGAATATGTGGTATTTTGTTTTCTGTTCCTGTGTTAGTTTGCTAAGGATGATAGCCTCCAACTCCATCTATGTTCCCACAGAACACATGATCTTGTTCTTTTATAAGGGTGCCTAATGTTCCACAGCATATATGTACTTTTACTGTTAATTTGGATACTGCATGATGTTTGTTTTAAATACAAATATAAAAGTGTCGAAATTGTATGCAGAATCGCTGACATTGCATAATTCATATATCACAGCTCATACATACATATGCTAGAATAGTGAAAACACTGCATCAAACTGACTTAATTATTTATTTGGTTTATTTATGCATGTATATTCTATTAACACTCTCTACTGTTGGCTTACTGATTGAGTAAGGAAGCTTAAAAAATAAAAAAAAAAAACAGCTATAGGTTGCCATATATCCCTCTCTTTCCTCCCTTCTATGCCATCATTTTCAGTATAAGCAGTTTGTTAATATATAGACATAACATGGATAACAAAAATATATTCTGGGATTTCTTGGTTGCCATGTTTTATAGAACACTATTTTCTTCTTTCTACATTCAAAAAAAAATTTCTCTTTTAAAAAAACTGTGATATCTTATAATATCAGAAAGTTCAGTGTCAAATTAAATTCTGGACTGTTTACTTAAATATTTCTTCAGCTTACACATGAAGACACAAACATAATGAAATTATGAACTTTCCAATAAATGAAATCTTCAGGATTTTTCTATCCTCTATACATCAGTGAAGACATAATATTTTAACACTTGCTAAAATCATGACACAAATATCTGCAAATTTAATTTGACATTTAATACCTAGTCACATTTTTAATTGATGCATAAATTGCTCTTTAAATCTTTAAATAAAAGTTTTATTTCAAAAAAAAAGCAACTCTTCTTCATTTAATATCTGCTTAAGAGATTCTCACTCTTAAAATCCTGAAAAATAAATAAACAACAATGTATATTTCCAAAACAAAATTTAGTGCCCAATATTGGTAGGCTAGAACCACAAATACCCCGATCCCTTTCTTTCCACTTAGATTGCAATCTACCAAAAGTCACTTGGAGACACTGATATGGCTTGGCTCTGTGTTCCCACCAAAATTTCATGTTGAATTGTAATTCCCAATGTTGGGGGTGGGACCGGGTGGGAGGCGATTGTATTATGGAGATGGATTTCCCTATGCTGTTCTCATGATAGTCATTGAGTTCTAATGAGATCTGATGGTTTAAAAGTGAATGAAACTTCCCACCTTACTGTTTCTCTCCTGCCACCATGTGAAGAAGGTGCTTAAATCCTCTTCACCTTCTGCCATGATCATTAGTTTACTGGGGCTTCCCAATCATGCTTCCTGATAAGCCTGTGGAATTATGAGTCAATTAAATCTCTTTTCTTCATAAATCACTCAGTTTTAAGTAGTTCTGTTTAGCAGTGTGAGAAGGGACTAACAGAGAAAATTGGTACCAGAAGTGCGGTATTGTTATAAAAATAATTGAAAATGTGGAAGCGACTTTGGAATAGGGTAATGGGCAGACGTTGAAACATTTTGGAGGGCTCAGAAAAAGACAGGAAGATGAGGGAAAGTTTTAAACTTCCTAGAGATTTGTTGAATGGTTTTGACCAAAATGCTGATAGTGATATGGACTATGAAGTCCACAATAAGGTGGTCTCAGATGAAAATTAGGAACGTATTGGGAATTGGAGTGAAGGTCACTAGCGCTATGCTTTAGCAAAGAGACAGACAGCATTTTCCCCTGCCCTAGAGGTCTGTAGAGCTTTGAACTTGAGAGAGATTATTTAGGGTATTTGACAGAAGACATTTTTAAGCAGTAAAGTATCTAAGAGGTGACCTGGATGGGTCTAAAAGTGTATGCTTATATGCATAAACAGAGGAGAAATTATCAGAAAATGGAACTTATAATTAAAAGGGAAACAGTCATAAAAGTTTGTAAAATTTGCTGTTTGGCCATGTGGTAGAAAAGAAAAGGCCATGTTCTGGGGAGAAATTCAATCTGCCAGCTGCAGTGATTTGCAAAAGTAACGAGAAGTCAAATGTTAATAGCCAAGATAATTGGGGAAATGTCTCCAGGACATTTCATTGACCTTCATAACAGCCCCTCCAATCAAAGACCTGGAGCCCTAGAAGGGAAAAATGGTGCCAGGCTCAGTGTCTCACACCTGTAATCCCAGCACTTTGGGAGGCAGAGGTGGGCAGATCATGAGATCAAGAGATGGAGACCATCCTGGCCAACGTGATAAAACCCCATCTCTACTAAAAATACAAAAATTAGCTCAGTGTGGTGGCATGCACATGTAGTCCCAGCTACTGGGGAGACTGAGGCAGGAGGATCACTTGAATCCAGGAGGTGGAGGTTGCCGTGAGTCAAGATCACGCCATTGCACTCCAGCCTGGTGATAGGACAACACTCCATCTAAAAAAAAAGAAAAGAAAAGAAAAGAAAAATGGTTTCATCTGCCAAGTCCTGGGCCCTGCTGCTCTGTGCAACCTTGGTACACTGCTCTTTGCATTCCAGCCACTCAAGCTCCAGCTATGGCTAAAAGGGACTTAGATAGAGCTTGAACTGTGGCTTCAGAGGGTGCAAGCCCCAAACCTTGTTGGTTTTCAAGTGGTGTTGGGCCTGTGGGTGTACAGAAGATGGAAGCTGAGGTTTGGAAACCTCTGCCTAAATTTCAGACAATGTATGCAAACACCTGGATGTCCAGGCAGAAGTCAGCTGCAGGGGCAGAGCCCTCATGAAGACCCTCTAGTAGGGCAGTACAGAGGGAAAATGTGGGATTGGAGTCCCCACATAGAGTCTTCACTGGTGCACTGCCTAATGGAGTTGTTAGAAAGGGGCTACCATCCTCCAGACCCCAGAATGGCGGATCCAACAACAGCTTGAACTGTGAGCCTAGAAAAGCTGCAGGCACTGAATGCCATCCCGTGAAAGCAGCAGTGGGGGCTGTACCTGCAGAGTCACAGAGGCAGAGCTGCAGAAGGCTTTGGGAACTCATCACTTGCATCAGTGGGCCCTGGATGTGAGACAAGGAGTCAATGGAGATTATTTTGTAGCTTTAGGATTTAATGACTGTTCTGTTGGGTTTCAGACTTTCATGGGGCCTGTAGTACCTTTATTTTGGCCTATTTCTTCCATTTGGAATGGGAGCATTCACCCAATTCTGGTACTCGCATTGTATCTTGGAAGTAACAAACTTGTTTTTGATTTTACAGGCTCACGTGTGGAAGGGATTTGCTATCTTTCAGATGAGACTTTGGACTTGGTATTTAAGTTAATGCTGGAATGAATTATGACTTTGAAGGTCTGTTGAAAGGGCATGATTGTGTTTTGAAATGTGAGGACATGATATTTGGGCAGGGCCAGGAGCATTATGATATGTTTTGGCTCTGTGTCCCCACCCAAATGTCATATTGAATTGTGATCCCAAGTGTTGGAGGTCAAGTGTGGTGGGAGGTTATTGGATCATACGGGTCATTTCTAATGATTTAGCACCATCCTCCTAGTGCTGTCCCCATGATGGAATTCTCATGAGATCAGCTTGTTCAAAATTCTGTAGCACTTCCCCCTGCTCACACTCTCTCCTGCTCTACGCTGGTAAGATGTGCTTGCTTCTCTTTCCCTTCTGCCATGATTGTAAGTTTCCTGAGGGTTCCTGGCCATGCTTCCTCTACAGCCTATGGAACTGTGAGTTGATTAAACCTCTTTTCTTTATAAATTACCTAGTCTCAGATAGTTCTTCATAGCAGTGTGAGAACAGAATAGTACAGACACTTTCACTTTGGACCTTGAGGGCTTAACTTGCATCTGATTGATTCTACCATAAGAGCCATTAGAGAAATGCATGAATCATCACCAATACAACTACCCTCACCTTCACCAACAGTGAAGGCATCAGAGTAACTAATGTCGTCGGAAGTTTATTAGCTAACATTTTTGAGCAAAGAAAATGCAATGATGAGAGTCTAGTAATTTTTATTCCTTTCCCTTTATGGTACTGACTGATAACAGTAAGTGGTATTAGGCAATACGTAGACAGAAATCTAATTGGTATGGTGATAGAACTACATTTCAGAAATATAAAGGAAGGATGACTTTAGGACACTAAGCTTAAGAGAAAGAACAATGCAGATAAATCCAATAATTTATGCTGCTTTTTCTCTAGAACAATTTGCTGGTTCTTAAGCTGTGAGAGGACAAAAGGGCAAGAAATTTGGAAGAGAACCAGGAGGTAGTATTCAAGAGCAGTCGGTAAGTGGGGTATTTTCCTGTTTTCTGTTGTTGGATTTTTTTTTTTTTTTAATGGAACTTAGAGTTTGTTGAGAAAAAAAAAAAAAAAAAAACAACACTATAAACAACTCAGGTTTTCTGGTAAATCTAGGCAAAACTACACCCTAATAGTAGGAGCAAACTGGAAAATCCAGAAGATAATAGGCAATATGAATATCTGCAGTTAATTCAGATATTAGAGTTATAAAGCGAGGACTTTATAATATATGTGATTAATATCTTCTGAAAATTGAGAAACTATGTATTTATTTCCCAGTGAAATTAAATTAATAAAAAAGATCAAGTTTAAAACTGAAATAATATGAATAAAATAAATTGAGTTAGAAGCAGATTAGTCATAGCAGACCACAGGATTAATGAACTAGAATATAGTTCACTAGAAAATCCTGAGGAAAAATAATTTTAAAAATCTACAAAAACTACAAACATACATGAAAATAAACAAAACATATGTAAAAAGCAAAGAAAATGTATTTTTCCTATTAGCAGAGAAATTAAAATCAAAATGTGAAGGCTTTATTACCTTCTCTTGCTTCCATAAAAGTTAACGAATTCATCTATGTGAAAGTTATCAGAAAATCCAGATAAATGAATGTACCTTTTAATTAAGACTTTTAAAGGTTTGGGGAAATAATTTAATAGACAACTTTTACTGAGAGATGTATTGCTGCTCTAAAAAGCACTTGAATATATGGAAACAACTTTGCCACTGGGTAATGGATAGAGCCGTCAAGAGTTTTTGGGCTACAAAAGCCCAAATGCTGCCATAAAACGACTTTTAAAGGAGATTTTTATGAAGGCTCAGAAATAAGATGACAGCTGAAGAGAAAACCTTCATCTTTTCAGATAATACATAAATAAGTATGCATAGAATGTTGCTAGAACTATAGACAGCAAAACCTGTTCTGATGATTTTTTAGACTGAAAGAAGGAACATGTTATCAAACAACAGAGAAAAGGTAACCCTTGTTATAAAGTGGCAACAAACTTGGTTGTATTGTGTTTATATTCTAGCGTTTTGTGGAAGGCAGAAATGATAAGAGATGAAATTGTATATATGGCTGAGTAGGTTTCTAAGCAAGGCATTGAATTAGCTGCTTGGTTCCTCACAACTGCTTATAATACAATATGAGAAAAGAGAAATGATTGAAGAAAAAATTGTTAAGCAGTAATAAACCAGAACTTTAATTTTGGAAAATTCTCAGCCTATTCATGCCGTAAAACATGAGAAAGTTTACTTCAAAGAAAGCACTGAAGATGTGGCTTATAAAATTATGTAAGTATTGTCTTATTCTGTTTGTGCTCCTATAACAAAATACCACAGATGCATAATTTATAAAGAACAAAAATTTATTTCTCACAGTTCTGGAACCTAGAAATTCAAGATCAAGGCACTGGCATTTGGTGTCAAGTGAGGGCTGCATCCTTCAGAGGGGAGGACTGCTGTGTCCCACATGGTGGGAGGTGGAAGGGCAAGAGGAGACAAAAGCTGGGTCCTCACATGGCAGAAGAGCAGAAGGGAGAGAACTTACTCTTGCAGGGCTTTTTCATAGCAGCATTAATTTATTCAAGAAGGCAGAGCCCTCTTGACCTAAACACCTCCCATTGGTTCACATCTCAACACTGGTTTATTGCAGATTAAGTATATAACATATGAGCTTTGAAGGACACATTCAGACCATAGCAAGTGTGGACTATTGATTTAGTCAGACACCCCAAAGTGAAAGCTGTGTTTGAACTACAGGGAATGGAGATAAGGTAGAGTAAATAAAGGTTCTTGGACTTCTTGGGTTTTACAAGATGTGACCACAGAATTACTTGGCTGCTATTGTCACTGTTCTATAAGACAGGGAAATAATGGCCCCAAAGGTGATTCAGAGAACTGCATTCAGAGAACTGCACTCAACACAAATCAAGGGGATGGGTGTGTCCAGAGCCATAGGGAAAAATCCTACCTGACAGTGCCACAGCATCGGTGCAGCCACTGTAGAGCCATGGGGGTAACACTGCCACCCCAGTGTGCATGGAAAGTAAAGCATTGAGCCAATGAGGATTATTCTGAAGGTCCTGGATCTCATGCAGTTTACATTGTGAGGTTTTGTACTTGGTTGAGACCCACCACTCATTCTTTCTTTCCTTTCAGAATGAAAATATTTCTACTACCTTTTGTAACTCTTTTATTTTGGAAGCACATAACTTGTCATATAATTCTGTGCTTCCAAAATATAGTGATGGAACAGATGAACAGCTGGAGAGAAATTTTTGCCTCAGGATGGGTCGTACCTCAAGTCTCACATGTACCTGATTTAGATGATGGTTAAATGAAAGTATTGGTGTTAGATTTTAAGGTTCATGCTGAAAATGAGTTAAGATTTTGGGGGCTGTTGTGGTAAAATGGATGCACCTGGTATATGAGGAGAACATGAATTTTGGGAGGCCAAAAGCAAAATAATATAGACTGGATATTTGTTTCTTTTCAAAATGCATATGTTGACATCCTAATCCCAATGTGATAATATTTGGAGGCAGGAACTTTGAGAGATAATTAAGTCATGAGTGTGGAGCCTTTGTTCTGGGATTAGTACCTTTATAAGAAGAGACGGTAGAAAGCTTACTTTCTCTATCTCTGTCTCTCCCTCTCTCCCTTCCATGTGAAGATACAGCAAGAAGGTGTCCACCTGCAAATCAGAAAGAGGAGCCTCACCACAGGGGAGCCTGGGAGAACTGAATTGGCCAGCACCTTGATTTTGGACTTCCTGGCATCCAGAAATGCAATAAATAAATTTTTGTTGTTTAAGTCACACATTCTATGGTATATAGCATATATATATTTTGCTATAGCAGCTCAAACTAAGACAAGTTATATTTTATGAAGATTAATTATAATTAGGCCAGAAAATTAAGTGACTTTGCATAACCTTGTATATAGTATTAAAATTCTCCTTGCAATGAGCAACATCCAACATGAGAATTGCTAGCCATTAAGAAATTACTGGGGAATTCTGTCTTTTGATTGTCTTGTTTAAGGTAGGGGAAAAACAGGGACTATGTTGTTATATGTTGAGTATTTTTACTATTAATTCCTTTTTGTTTAATGTATACAGTATAATAGCTTGTATATTCAGAAATACTCATAAACTCTTTTGAGAATATAATTATTTCCCTTTCATTTTTGGAGTTTTTCTTCATGTATAACAATACTAGCTAAACAAGGAAAAGTGGGTATTTTTTAACTTTTACTAATAATTTTTGCTTTCTTTTTCTGCTTTACCAAACTTACTGTGTTGCTGTTTAATTTGAGTGATGATTGTTGCATGCATGAATGCTTCATTCTTGATTTCAAAGATAATGATGATGGTATTTCATCAAGTATAATGTTTGTTATTATAATTTTTGTGAAAAACATTTTATTCACAGATAAATGTTGAATTTTTCAACATTTCTGCATCTGATGAAGTATTAGATTTTTCTTCTTTAATATGTTAATGTATTTATTCACTTTCTAAAGTTCACTTGACCATAATGTTCTATACTTTTAACATGATGCTGGATTGAGTTTACTTACATGTTATAAGAATATTTTTATGCATTTTTACAATAGAACTTGGACTATAATTTTTATTGGTCAATAATCTCTTTTGTTGTCATTGTTGAGGTTTGTTATTAAACTGATGAGAAACTGGTAAAATGAGTTAGTGAACATGTTTGCTTTGTTACCTGGAAGAGCTGATACAAGATTACAATTATTTATTCCTTATGTGTTTGATATAACCTATGTTGAAGCTATCTAGAACTCGAATTCTCTGTGCAAAAATTTTAAATTATTGATTCAAATGCTTACTTTGCATTTCTATTTTTATGTATTTTCAGTAATTCTATAATAAGATTTTGTCCACTTTCACACATTTCAAAATATTTGTAAAGTTGTTTATAATCTTACCTTTTTTATAACTTCAGTATCTGAAGAGTGATGTCCCCTTTAATTCCTAATGTGTTTTTTAAGTGTGCGTGCAATTTCTCTCTGTGTTCCTAATTAGTGTCATCAAAAAATACCAGTTATCAATCTTTTAGAAGAACCAATGTTTTGGGGGGAATTTCTATTTTTATGTTTTTATAGTTCATCTTGTTAGCTTCTGTTCTAGTGGTTACAATTTCTGATTATTTTAAAATTTCTTGAGGTTTATTTGGTATTAAACTTCTATTTGCTTAAAGTAAATATTTACTCCACTAAGTTGCTGGACTTCTGCTCTTCTAATATATATTTTGAATACTTAAGTTTTTCTCTGTCCTATTTTAACTGTATGACATATTCTTTGTAAAAAGGTATTTTACTTGTATTTCAGTTCAAAAGTTTTGATAAGTTGTGTTTGTCAAGTTTTTTTTTATTTTCTTAGTAGTCAAATGCATTAACATTAAATTTTTCTTATCTTTTTTATACCTATAGAATTGGTAATTATGTATTTTCTGTCATTTCTGATTTTGGTAATTTGAATAAGCACTTCACAGAAGAGGAAACCTGAAGAGCTAATAAGCATATATTATATGAAGATGCTATCATTATAACAATTATAAATAATTTTGAAATATTATTTAAAAACCACGGGCATGGAAAATTTTTTAAGTCTAAAATTATTGAGGATATTGTCATCTGAATGTTTTAAACATGGCAAGTGTCACAATCATCCTGTGGGGGAAAAAATGGCATTATTTTTATAGATGGGTATACCTATGTTTCAGTAATTCTACTCCAAGGAAGATATCTTAGTAGAAAAACTGAAAAAGTTATGGCAAAAACAAGTATAAAATATGAATATTTAAGAATACAAAAAAGAAACATTTTTGGAAATGGAAAATATTTTAAAGCAATGTACATATTAATCAACAATTTAATGTATAAAAATATTTTGTACTCATATAATGAAACTGTGTATAACAATTGGCCAAAATCAATTACAACTGTGTATAGTAACATAGATAACTTTTGGTACTATAATATTGAACAAAAATGTTATAGACAGAAGAAAATATACTTTGTGATTATTTTTGTATAACTTAAGAAAGTCTATGCCAAACTAAAATATCATTTATGATACAAGCATGTTGTAAAACTACAAGAAAACTGAAGATTAAAATAAAACCAAATTCAGCATCATAGTTATCAATGAAGGATGGAGGAAGAGATGTAGTTGGGAGGTTCACACATAGAACTTTATGAGAGATACTATGTCCTTTTTCTTATATTTACATGGGGTAGGAGTTTTCAGAAGTATGATTCACATAACTTACACTTATTATATATTTTTCTAGGAAATCAATATAAATTTTAAATAACTCTTAAAAGAGAGCTTCTGATCATCAGTCTTACTGGCAGAGATGACTAGAGCTTGGGGCAGGTGGAAGATCTTAGTAACGTGGAAGTGATTCCTTAATGTAGTAAAAAACCCTAAGAATGGCTCAACTTTAAAAGAGTGAATTAGGTAAAGATGAAACTTTCAAATTGAGATAATACGGTGAAATATTTTTATTTGAAATTATAAAGTTCAATAGAATAAGGACATTCAAAATAAAAATCACAAGGCAATGTAGCTCTGTATCCCACATATAGTAACATTAAGGAGAAATACTTGGGCAACTTACACAGAATGCTTCTTTAGTGGGGGATACAGAGCATTGATGTGAGAGCAAGAGGCCTGTGTTTAAGTGTTAACACTACCATGCACTAGCTGTGAGACAACAGCAATTCCGTGAACTGGTAGAGTTTTTGAGCTGGAAGGTTGGTATTTCGTACTCTCTATGGTTAGTTTATTTTAATACTTGGTATGATTTAAAGTTACAGACTGTGACTTTACAACTGGAAAGCCACTGGTAAAATATTAAAACATTCACAATCTATGAAATAAAAACCCATAATTTTAAATTAAAATCATGTATTTAAACTTACTTATTAATAAAATATACATGCAAACATAACCCTTGATGTTTCCAAATGCAGAAAACACCAGAAAAAAATATATATATATTATAGAAATATTTTATCAACCTTATATAAAAACTTAGAGAGAAGGAGCAAGAGAATAAATATATAATTCAAAAACATCCAGATGAGACAAACTGTTGCATAAATCATTGTATTAAGTAAATTAGACTGATTTTAAGAGCCATGTGATGAACTACATAGCAATAAATCTGGTCATAAAGAAAAAATGAAATACATTGAAAAAGAGCTGTTTCAGTCACTAAAGCAGCATTAATTGATGCATTCCCTGGAGAAAGCATCAAATCTCCCAATTTGTAATCATTTGAGGATAGATCTTGGAAATTTTCCTTTCAATACCTTGTCTTATTTGACTGATTAAAGCTAGTTCAGAATTATAGGTGAAGAGCATTTCATAAATTAAAGCATATATTTTTCTTAATGTAATAGCCAGGAATCACTTACCATCATCCTGCATAATCAGTTCTGCTTCATCAGAAATTTGTTAGTGTATTTTCCATTTCTCTGCCATTTTCAGTTATAAAAATAATTATACAACTACTTTTATAATATAGCATAGTGCCTAATTTAGGACTGTCTGCCTTGCTTTTAATTTTTAAAATCACCTAAAGTGACTTTACTCATTATATTGCACAGTTTCATTTGCATAAATTCTACTATCGTGTTGCTTTGCACATTCTTTATACTGACACTCTATTCCCCAGTTAAATCTTCCTTGAAAACAAAATCAGTACAATCTGCAATCTATAAACAATAGTTCATTTGAAGCTCCCTGAGAAGTTTCCTGTGTTCTCATCTTTGTTCACTGAGATTATAGGTATAAGACATTAAAAACCACTTTAATGGAGACATTAGGCCTATATTCAATACCTAACTCAAAACAGATTATCACAGCATCTACTCAAATATGCAATGATCTGATACTAACCCTTAGAGAATGGGTAGTACTATTTCATACCAGATTTTTAACAGCTGTTAATATCCAGCATTTTTCTTTCAAACTTTAGAGTTAATGTCAAATAAAATAAATGCAATTGAAAGCCATGAATAAATTTTTAGACATTACTTATTGCCTTTGTATTACTAAGCAAGTGAATTCAGAACAAATATTTTTCTGGGATGGGCATGTAGGCATGTGTCTGTTCATAAAATGTACAATGAGGGTTTTCATTTATTTTCCTATGGACAGAAACAAATTATTGATATTCAACTTTGTATAACTTAATTGTGTGCTCTTAGTCGTATCATGTTTCAAGCAATTGTTTTGAGTATATACAAAATGACCAAAAAAACCCACGAAGGATGAACCAATTTGATTTATAAATAAGATTTAGTAACTATAAATGAATCAAAACCCAAACAAAATAGTCTTAGAGAGAGTCAAAAGATTGCTATCAGGTTTCCTAAATTCTGTGAAATCAAAAATTTTGAGATATATCAATGAGTATTCCAAAGCTTTGCACTGAAAAATAAGAACATCATACTAAATAAGCATGTTGATATTAAAATGCAATCTCTTTATTTCTCTTTCTTTCTTTCTTTTTCTTCTTTCTTTTCTTTCTCTCTTCTTTCCTTCCTTCCTTCCTTCCCTCGTTTCTTTCTTTCTTTCTTTCTTTTTCTTTCTTTCTTTCTTTCTTTCTTTCTTTTTCTTTCTTTCTTTCTTTCTTTCTTTCTTTCTTTCCT